>NC_137924.1:9978887-10218887 GCF_963457725.1 Sprattus sprattus
TTTCATACCCCTTCCCTCTGCACACTTTAAAACATGACATAGTGCTTACGGTGTAGGCTTGTTTTGCAAAGACAGATTAAACCTTGTTTAAGGCTACATATGCATTTTGAAAGATATTGTAGATATTTGTAGATAAATGTCATTCCAGAAGCAAGTTTTCACTACTAGGTAAGGAAACGTGATGTTTTCACTACAAATGCATTTTGAAAGATATTGTAGATATTGTAGATATTTGTAGATAAATGTCATTCCAGAAGCAAGTTTTCACTACTTGGTAAGGAAACGTGATGTTTTCACTACTAGGTAAGGAAACGTGATGTTTTCACTACTAGGTAAGGAAACGGGATGTTTTCACTACTAGGTAAGGAAACGTGATGTTTTCACTGCCTCTCAAGCTAGCTTGCTAACACTCTCTGACCTCTGACCCCTGTCTTCAGGTTTTGGCTGAAGAGGAGGAGAGGGATCCTGCCGAAGTAGAGGAAGATGAGGACTTGGAGAAGGCTCTGTCTGTGGAGCGCTTCGGGGACATCATCTCTGAATCGGCAGCCAATGGCGCAGAGAAAATGGGCCGCAGCTACAACGAGAAAGACTTCGAGTGTAAGTGGTGTTGTGCCAACGGCCCGAGGGGACACTGATATCTTCCACGACGCATGTGAATAGTGCTACAGGGAAAGGAACACAGAAGGCAACGGGCAGATTCAGTGATTCACTATTTTCCTAGTCAAAACGAGTGAAAACACAGACACAAACACACACACACACACACACACACACACACACACACACACACACACACGCTTGACTTTTAAAAACGTGCAAATGAGCTGCCATCTTTGTTTTATAAGCATCATCACTCATGGAAGAGTGCACCTTCTTAAGGGTGTGCTCAGTGAGTCTCACTCCTTAAACTTGCCTGGCTGAGATTAATGGCGCTGTCTCCATGAGAGCCACTCGTCAAAGCCCGGCCTCTAAGGCGCCGAGCCTCGTTTTAATGGCCCTGCTCTGTTCCGCTGACCCCCTCAGAGCTGCTTGCTAAGCTACTTCAGGCTGCAGATATTGTAAATCTCGTCCTTGTAGTTGAGTTGACGCTAAGGCACTTTTATGGAAAGGAGTTTGTGAGGCCGTTGTGCTCACATGCAGGTGATTCAGTCAGAAGATTGATGGATAGTTAGTTGAAATAAAATGTCTGTAACCAGGCACATATATTACGCATATCATATCACATGTATAATTTACTATGCCCACAAACAAAAACTATTTAGCACAAAATACTATACACAATCCTAAATGACATGAATAACAACATTGCTCAGTACAAACAGTATTTGTTCATGCAAATGTATAATGAGTAACAATGTGCAAATATCAAGCACTTTATCTCTTATTAGTGATCATATAACTAAATATTTTGATCATTTTTAATGATTGAAGAGGCTGCATAGGTGTGGAATTACCCCTGGTAGTCATAGCAATAGTCTAGGGTTCCACATGACATTATGAGCTGTGCATCACAAAATGTTACATTGTCATCAAAAATGAATTATAGCACATAGCAGGCAATGGTGCTTTATAAAATATTACTGACAATTGTAATAGCAATCATAATAATGTATACGTGTGAATTCCACATCATTATTTTCCCCCAAGAAATAAGCAGTTCATGATTTGCAAAGACTAGCAAACATATACATGTATTACAGCCTACAGTTGGTTTATTATACAGTGGTAATATTGTTTATCCACACACTGTCCCTGAGGTTTAAGAATTTGGTCTGTCTTCCACCAGACTTCACACTTTACTCCTGGAGTAGAGCTCGCCTCATACAGCTACAGTCTCTGGTGCCTCAGTACAGCCTCTTTGTCTCTGTGCTCGGACAACTCAAGGTGCCGCTTCGTGACGTCTTCTGATGCCTGAAAAAGTTCAGGACAGAATATCTTTGTTCTTTTGGGATGCATATTGGCATTATGATGTGCTTTGGGGTATATTTTAATCATCGTCAGAGATGAAGTCATCAAGCGGTTGAAGCTTCTACATTGGTCAGGGAAGAATCAAGGAATTGAATGCAGTACAGCAAGGCACTTCTGTATGAAACATTTTAGCCATTTCTCAATTTCTCATGAGTCTTTTCGAAAATGTATGGTCATGTTAGAGTATTGCAATGCAGTGTCTGAATTTGTCAGCCCAAGAGATTCTCTTTTCGTTTCTCATGTTTGTTTCGTCTTTTCTCTCCCAGTGTTTAGCAGGTTCCCTCTGATAATCGCCCTGGAAGTTTGGGCAGTTTGCAAAGCTTCCCATGTTCACAAAGCTTCCCATGTTCTCCCAAACCACCCGTCTGCTCCCCAGATCACCGGCACATGTTCCACCACACCCACCACCCGCTCTCCACCCACCTCCCCCCGCCCCAGCGCTTCCGCAAGAGGGTGCTCAGCATGGACCGGCGGCGCAAGAAGAAGCGGAAGAAAAAGAAGACCTCCATGCCCCCCTCCGAGGTGACGCCCACCATCCACGAGGTCGACGAGGAGGAGGCAGAGTCCGAGACAGAAGGGCAGGGCCCTGTGACCACACCCACCGAGGCACCTGAGGATCAGCCACAGGTAGGCCCGCGTGGGAGTCTGTCGTAGGGCTGAAACACTGATGAATGTTGCAACACAATGTCTGTTTATATTACGTGTTTTTGTATTGTTGGAATATTGTGGGATGCCATTTTTTGTTGTCATAATGTGTCATTTGGTGTTTGTACACACAGCTAACCCTAACCCTAACCCTAACCCTACAAACACCGAATGACACATTATGACAACAGTCATGAACCAGTCATGAACAAAAATAACGTTTCATTAATGTGTATGACATGTGTCATGTCATTCTTATGACAGTGTCATGTCACCCTTATGTAGACCCCTTCAAATAAAGTGTTACCGTTTCTTTTTCAGTATATTTCTTCCAGAACAAGTCAGTACACAGTTTTAATGGGTAATTTCACCCTCAGTAAGTTGGTGTAACCCCCATCTTCAGAGAGTTTAGACCAAGCTTTGAGGGAGGATTCAGGGGAGTGAAGCCTCACCTTTCTCTGCCAGTAAGATGAGAACCGAACAAAGAGCTGACACGGAATAGATAACAATCTGCTGAGTGTAAGTTTAACAGGTAACTGCCCAGAAAAAGTGAGAGGGAGAGCAATATAGAGTGACAGAGAGGGAGACGGGAGTGTTAATATGACCTCAGAGAAATACTGAGACAGTTTTAAACTCTGTAGTGTGAGCGAGAGGGCTGGTGTTGAGTGCGGTGAGGGTAATGGTGTGTTTGGTCCTCTCAGTTTAGCCTGGGCAGTGAGGAGGACCTGGCGGCTCCTCTGCCTTCCAGCAGCTTCCACATGGAGAGCGAGCAGCAGACCCTGGACCCCCAGGAGCCCGTGTCCTCCAAGGAGGACCCAGAGGAGCAGGAGGAGACGCAGGAGCGACAGGAGGAGGAGGAAGAGGACGAGGAAGCAACCAGCAGGTAGGGCAGCTGCTGCTCCCGTCTCCACTCTCAAACAACTATGTCAAAATAAAAGCTGGTAATGAAATTTGCTTGACGGATTCAGACATTGAGTGAGGGGAGAATATTTGATATTAGATCTGGAAACTTTTCATTGCGCAACTTTTACTTTTTCTCCTCAGTCTCCTTTCCCTCTTCTAAAATATTTCGTCCAGGGCCGTAAACCAGGGTTTGAAAATCAGTGAGTTTGGTAGGGTGGGTTTGGGGTGGTGGATTGGTTGGAGGAAGGCGTTAAGAATGTTCTGGAAAGTACATATAATACTAAATAGGACCTAGGCCACTTGGTTTGATACTGTACTTGTACCTGATCCATGGCAGGTATTTTGTTTTCAACCAATGATGTGTTTATGTACGACATAGTCTACCCTTCACCAGTGTTTGAATATTTAACATGTCTCATACAGTAGCCCGTAGGCCTACTCCAGATGTTGTGCCAGGCTGGTATTTTTGAACATTTCATTGTCATGTCAATCATTGCTTTGTCTTGCCGAATGCGGTATGTTGCCAGCTAACGAGCCATCCACCTGCTGCCTATACGCCTCCAAAATCTGAACTGCTGTCAGTTTAAAATCTGGCAAATCAGATAGTGTTGGTAGAGAGGGCTGCGCAGCCACGTCCTCTCAACTGTCACCTGCGTCAGACACTAACTAACGCGTTGTGCATACAGACGCTCGGATGAGATCATTCGGCGTATTTTTCATTCCGTTGTATTAAGCTTCAAATTTAAGTTTTGAATCCGAAAAAAAATGACTGAGATCCTGGACTAGGTGACTTAGTAGCTGGTATTATTTTTGCTTATAACTTAACTAATAAGAATAGGCTTCAATAGAAAAAATAATTTGTTTGCCTAAAAAAAAAATTCATCTTTGTACAAAATTTCATTTTTGTAATTTCATCGCTCTGTCTATGGTTTCCTTCCATTAAGGACTACTGCCGGTTTAGCCAGCCGACATATTATTTTTGAATATAACACATTGTGGACCTGAGGTGAGAGTGTTTTATGGTCCGGCAGATCTGTGTGGATATAAATGACGTTCATAGTTGTAATTGCCCAGAGGCATACATGTGAGCTCTGTCTGGAAACCCATCTGGCCTATCAAAACACATGGCAATCAGGATATCAATTATTGCTTAAGGCCATGAATAATGTATAGGGCAAGCTGTGGATCTCCAGTCTGCAGTGATGCTCAGGTACTTGTCTGTTCTCATATCTGAATACACTAATCCACACACTCCGTATTGATTTGTTCGGCTTTTTTGGATGCCGATGAGAGAATTAGGGCACCAGGATGCAGTGCTACGGTATAATAATGTGAGCGAAGGCGGCGTGTGGTTTTGCATATGCAGCTGTGATGTGAGAGGATGACTGTACTGTAGCGCCATCTGCTGTTTTTTTTGTGGAATCTCACTTAGAGCGTTAAAGGAGGAGTATGGCTGTGGTCAAATAGTCTTTTTTTTGCTTAGTAAGGACCAGGAAGTATCTAACTGGCATGATAAGAGCTGTTCAAATTTTCTAAATGCTGAAGAAAATGTGCTTCAATACTTCAATCCTATCTCTTTTGGCATAAGGTACACTTACCATCTTTTATGAAAGGAAAGGCCGTCCCACAAGTCCTTGCAGCAGCAACAACAAACATGAGCTATGTAAAAAAACATTTGCCATTGCATAATTACGTAGCGTAGTGTAAGTGCAGTCAGATTCTCTTAGCACTGCGGTTGTCTTTTCCTAAGTCTATGAATTCTACATAATATTTTTTTTAATATTCCACCAAACAAAACAGTGTACTGCATAATGTGGTTTATAGTTTCAACTATAATATAATTCTTGAACAGTTATTGTATTACAATTCCCATACAGTTGTAATCAAAGCCTTGGCAGTGCATATAGTGAACTCTCTTTGGTCTGCGGTGGTGTGTCCACAGATTCAGTCCGTCGGTGGAGCCGGCCAGCACCAGCACACGGGGCTGGTTCCGCAGGAAGCCTCTGCACCGGCCCCCCGGGGCCCAGCGCACCAGCTACGACCTGAGGGAGCGCATCTGCATCGGCAGCATGACCGCCATGGAGACGGCAGTCTACCAGAAGGTGCCCACGGACGAGGCCGAGGCCCAGATGCTGGCAAGCGCCGACCTGGACGACATGAAGAGTAAGGAGCAGGCCAGCAGGGGGCAGGAGAGGGTCAAAGAGAAAGAGGCTCACAGAAAAACATAATAAAAGTCCTCCCCGGCCCCGGCCACTTCCTCTCCTCCTCTGCCACTGGGTCAGCTGATTGCATTCATGACTTGCACCTCCTGATTTAATTACAGTGTTTGTCCGGAATTTAATATAGTCAAAGTAACTCTGTCCCAGATCGGATTTGTGGGATGTATTAATGTGCGGCTGGAGTTCTGGTTCCTGGGTTTTTCAAGTTCAGTTCAAATCTGCCCAGCTACTGCTGCTCTGAAAGAGTCATCGTTGTGGTTTGAGGAGGCCGTGTGGTTCCGAGGATTAGTGTAGAGCATGCCAAGAATAATAAATCTTTAATCTACTCCTAATCTTTCGCATTTTATTTTGTCGGCGTTGATGACAAAGTAGGATGGCCGCAGTACTTGGGTCTCATCTCCGGGAGATCACTTTATAAGTCATACCGACGCAATTCTAGGAAAAGTGGAACGAGGAACGCCAGGCCCCGCTGCTCGAAACCTCATTACGGACTGAGAAGCAGAGCAAAGACAGCAGTGGTCTGCCGGCTATTTGTTTGTTAACTTAGAGGCCAGATTGGCAGCCATTTGGGTTTGTTTGGGAAAGGGGAGTGATGGGTTTGTGGTTTGTGGGCAGGTCCTTCATTGTATGTGTTGTGGCGGCGAGAGTAACTGCAGCCTCATCTCCTCGGCATGGGTCGGCCAGTCAGCAGGCCCCTCGACTCATCCCAGCCTTATTAAGCACAAGTAAACAAACCCCGAGATCTTTCAACTGCGGTCAGGGTCACAGAGGGCCACTGCGTCCATATGGCAATTGGACTTTCAGCTATTTTCCTCCCCATGATCGCCTGTAATAAAAAAAAAAGTCTCATTTGGACGCTGGGCATAGCCAAACAAACCTCAAATGTTGTGCTGGAGTAATGAAATGCTGAGCGATAGGCTATAATCAGCAGACCCTATCACTGACCCCTCGAGCTTTAAAAGTCATGGTGGACTAAATAGGTTGCTAAATTTAATGTATGCTCATCAGATGGGATCTGGATTAAGCTCCATGATAAACCACTGCTATGCGTTAAATGCCACGTATTCCACCCCAGCACTGCTGGTTTTCTTTCCAGAGATTTTGCAGCAAAGCCTTCGTCAGCATTCCCTCAGTCTGATGTGAGGGGAAGAAAGTGGAGGGAGGGAAGGGGGAGAGAGGGGGGGGGTATGGATCCCAGGCTCCTCCACTTGCCCTCCCAGCTGTTGTGAGCTCTGTGAGATTTGTGGTGGCATGTCTGCCATGGGAACAGTCACAAACAACATCGTCATTAGCCAGCCATATGGTCCTGTCCTGCTGCGTCGCTGATCTGGGAAACCGTTCCCCCCCCCCCCGAAACATATACGTCAAGTTTTTTACCTGCGGGAAATCATGCTTCTCCTCTTCCGATTCAAAACATCTGGATTGCTGATCAAGAAAGCACTGCAGATGTTTAATTGATGATAATCCTGCTCACATAATGTTTACAACATTGAGTTTTAATCTAGAACACAGGGCAAAAAAAGTGATTGGATTGTAAAAGTCAGCGGTTTTAAATGTAGTCCCATCGCTGCCCTCCGGTGGCTCCAGACCTGTCAGGCAGCCCATAATATGCTCTGTGCAACCAGATGGCTGTCATGCTGGAATAGATTAGGATTATCCCTGCTCAACCCACACATGCCCATCACTCACTGCCATCAATTATCACATAATAACTAGCCTATTCATCATGCCTAGTGCCCAGGTGTGCCCTGGGCAGGGAGCAGGTCAGAGTGAAGGTTGACCCACACATGCATCACCTGACCCCTGACACACACTCACAGGAGTGGGGGAAAGTGGTGTGTTTCTGTGACATCGCCTCCCGCCAGCTGTGCAGATGGGATTTTTAAACTGGGGGGGACGCTAACATCGCCTAATCAGCTGTGCAGAGTTATTAACTGATGATTGTCGCCTTACGTAGGGAGAGTGGTGGGGACAGATCGGGGTCACTATGAATCCCCCCCCGTCCCCAGTGCTATCTGCGCCCGTGCCTCCCGCTACATGGCCATCAGCTTGTGCAGTATGCATCTATACGTGACCGGCTGCACAGGAGACGTGTGTTAGAGTGGGTTATGAATGGGGAGAGCGGGCGGGCCCTCCTTCTCTGGCTTCCCCTCTTTCTCTCTTAGGTGAGCGGATGGGAGTTCAGTGGCCCAGCCTCGGGCTGTAATTAACACAGTAGCTTGGATTGATTATCGCGGGCAGCGACCCCTGCTCGTGGCCTTTCCTGCTTTTAGAGTGCAGGCCCTCATCGACTGCCCTAACTGCCAAATGGAATCGGAAACTGGGACCTTGCTCTGGAACAAGCGATTGAATTTCGGTTGTGCCGGGATGGAAGGATGGGGCTATTTGCCGCTCTACTACGCCCCCCCCCCCCCTGCCTTCCACCCCAGTGATTCTGCTGCTCATGCATCAGTGGGCGTGGGGTGTGTGTGTGTGTGTGTGTGTGTGTGTGTGTGTGTGTGTGTGTGTGTGTGTGTGGGGTGTGGGGTGTGGCTGACTGGCACACTCTCTTCACACTTCCACACATTTGCATTTCATGTTGGATCATCTGTTTCATTTTTATGGGAGTTGCATGAGCACATAGTAAATAAGAAATGAATGTACCATTTAAGCCTGATAAGTCAGTGATTTACTTGAGGGATGTTGCTGCCAATTTCTGAAAATGTATTGAAATATGGGAGCATTTATGAATTCCATTGCATTGCGCTATTCCAAATACTTTTTGCAGTGTTCAACTCAAATATTACATCTTGGAGTGAAAGCCCCCATCTCCCATCATCATGATGTGTGTCTGTGTGTGCGTGTGTGCTTGTGCGTCTGTGTGCTTGTGCGTGTGTTTGAGTCTGAGGCTCTCTGTGGTATCTGGTAGTATTATAAATGATCACTCATCTGTGTGTCTCTCTGTGTGTGTGTGTGTGTGTGTGTGTGTGAGAGTTTGTGTGTGTTTGAGTGAGTTTAAGGCTCTCTGTGGCATCTAGTAGTATTTATAAATGATCACACATCTGTGTGTCTGTGTGTCTGAGGCATGGTGCATCTCTCCCTGTGATGTGGCATGAAGAGGCTCGGTGCCGTGTGAGTGTGTGTGTGTGCGTGTGTGTGTGTGTGTGTGTGTGTGTGTGTGTCTGAGCCTGAGGCATGGTGCATCTCTCCCTGTGATGTGGCCTGAAGAGGCTCGGTGCTGTGCAGGTACCAGCCGAGTAAGTGAGGGGAGCGCTCCAGTAGCAATCACGGTTTCCATGGAGACGTGGATTCTAGAGACAGCCTACCGCCAAGCACCGTGTTGTGCATCTGGACGTACTTTGACTAAGTGTGATGCTGAGACGACGGCGGCTGTCCTCATTTCCTGCGTCTCGTTGTTGCCGTGGCTGGGACATTTTGGGCCCAATCTAGGCCCTGCAGTCATCTTTGGTCGGCGTGCGGATGTGCTGTCTGTGTGTGTGTGTGTGTGCGAGCGTTCATATTTCTGGAGCTGCCGCTGCTGCTGCCCTCCTCTCTCCTCAACCAAGACTGGAGGTGTGGGTGTTTTCTTTCAGCGCGTGACTCATCGCCCCGGTTGCTCGCTGTGTGCCAACGACGACAGTCTGGCTGCAAGAGGGGGTAGCGAGGCAAGAGGGAGTCGCCATTGCCGGGGAAGGTGGTTGGGGGGAGGGGGTTTTGTCGACCAGTCCCAGCTTCGGCTACAGAATCAATCGGCAACGTCACGGAAAAACCATGCCATGCTGCCAATAGATTAGTTGGTGAACCAAAAAAAATTGCGCTTGCATACGCAGTTCCCCCGTCGACTGTTCAGCAACTCTGGTGTCCCCGCTGTTTTCTCACCTGGAACCTGTGTTCTCACCCAGTGTGGCGGCGGGCTGGATAGGAAAGCCTCAGGCCTCACCATACTGCGGCCTTGTGTGCCTGGCTGGAAACTTCACGTCAGGACCAGACCCCCTCGCTCTGGTTATTATTCACTGTGGAGCAAAAGCGTTGTTGGACAAGCAGCGCATCTTTTTTGTCTGGCGATCCTCTCCTTGTGCTGTCTTATTTTTCCATTTCCTTTCACCTCTGGTTTCATCACAGTTCTTGGAATGGCTGCTGTCCAAGGGAGTTGACCGCCTCGCTCAGCCTAAATTGACAAATGAAGGGGCTTTCAGGAGCAGCCCTTCGTTGACGTTGCTTCTGGATTCATCCGTGGATTTCCTAGAACTCAAAACACTGATATCTTTTGGGCCGAGCCCATCAGCAGAGGTCAGGCTCTCTAGAGTCATTTTCCCAGTTTCTACTTTTTGGTAGCTTTTTTTTCAGGAGTGTGGAGAACCTCTCCATGGAAAGCCAAAGGGTTTGGCTGGGCTGCTAACACCAACGGGACAAAAAAATACATTGGGAATGAGAGCATCAGAAAAGTAAAGAGCTGAACATCATACACCCTTTGGATTGTTGTCTATCTGTCTACGCCTTACATGCACGTAATTGCTAGGGCAGAATAGTAGTAATAGCTGCCAACTACGACGGGACGCGAAGGACGGCGAGCAGGAGCGGGAGCGGGAGCAGGAGCGGCGCACCCTGGATGAGCAGGGTACCCACCTGCAGTGGGGAGGGGTGTAGGCACGGGCCGAAAAGATGACAGACAAGGAGGCAAAGGGCTCCTCCAACGCCACTCCGTCCCACCAACCCAACGCTGGGAGCGGACACGAGGAAGGGAACCACGGGGGTCTTTTCTCGGTGGAGGGCTTAGTGGATTTTGAGGAGTTTAACTTGGACTTTGATGACTATGACTTGTTGGAATCAATCCACACTCATCTCGGAGAACCAGATGAACCTATTCGTAAGCCAAAGGAGAAAGAAGGTATATACATTGTTAGTTACGTTAACTCTTTGAAAACATAAAGTAGTTAAATAAACGAATGCAGGTATTAGTAAACTCGATCAGTCCATTTAGAACATAAGGGGTTAACTGTATAGCTCTTTAATGAATTTGCATTTGGGTGTCAGGAAACATTGACAAGTTCGGAGATTTGAGGTTTACTATTGTGGCACATCACTCAAAGTAATCTAATGGCCTATAACTGTTTATAAAACTGTGATTATGACGCTGTGGTTGATCGAGCTCCCCACTCCACCCTCACACTTATGGATGTGTCTGATGTTGATGATCGACTAGTGGGAGTTTTGAATCGAGTTGCTGCATCGATCTTGTAGAGTAACACAAGCTAATTAAAGCCAGACCCCACCCACTGTGCCCAGCTCAGTGATAGGACAATCAAAGTTCATGTTCTGGAGCTCAGGGTGTGGGCACTGCTGTGCTCAGCTCAGGTATTGATCCCGCGGCCCCATCACCGGGCCCTGGGCCGGCCTCTGTGCTGCTCCAGCCAAGCGTAAAGATATGCCATTGACAAGTGTTGATGAGCCAGGATCTGACCGACATTACCGTGAAAGCTTTAGAGGCTCTGAAGGTTATGGAAACTGATGCTTTGCTGCAGCAAATGCAGAACGAGAAAGTTTGCTCCCCTGCTTTAGTGTTACCTAGAGTATGAACTGCTTCTTTTTAGCATGTTTTCATCAAGCATGTTTTCTTCAAGTGTTGATGAGCCAGAATCTGACCGACATTACCGTGAAAGCTTTAGAAGGCTCTGAAGGTTATGGAACTGACAGTGGTGTAGTGGTCCCTGGAGAAGTTGGTATACTCTTAATTGTTTTAAGCAGCACATACAGCAAAGGATAAAAGCTCTGTTTTGAGAAGTGGGTAGACGCAATGCTGACTGAAAAATAAGTGGGTATACTCCGTATACCTGCATATACCCTGGACTACACCACTGGGAAGTAATGCTTTGGGGCCTGACAGGCTTTGCTGCGGCAAATGCAAAACGAGAAAGTTTGCTCCCCTGATTTAGTGTTACCTAGAGTAAGAGCGGCTTCTTTTTAGCCAGTTGAGAGAATTAATGAGGGATTTTTCCTCTCTCGACACATCATCAGCCTCTGAGCCGCTCGCTGGCTCCTCAGGTATATCACAGCTCGTGCCGGGGAAGGGTAGAGTCGTGTCGTCTTGTCCTGTCGGTTATGTGTCTACGCTCTGAGAAATATGTCAAGACCACAAGGAAAATACATAAAAAGACTTATTTTGTGTCGTTTTAAACATATAAAAATGTTTGAACTTGTGTGAACACAGCATATGTACAACGTGTTGTACTCAGAGAGGGACATGTTGTTCCATCAATGACCTGCTGTTGCCACTTCTGTAATTATGTAGAACGAGGGATTGCGCAGTCGTTCAAAAACCAATACTTCAGCAAATTTAATTTGCTGTTATGGACTTTTTTCTCCTCAACGTTCTGAGCTGAATGTTGGCTGGCCTGTCCCTCGCCAGGGTTGCTGTTGCACTGCCATGATGGAAAGGCTCAAACAGGGTACAGCCAAGAGCCATCTCCTCCATGCAGTTAGGAGCCTCCGCTCCGCTCCGCTCTGCCGTGGGAGCTGAGCATGTACTGTAAAGCGTAGCAGGCGAACCAGAGCACAAGCGCTAGCATGAAACCCGCAGTCAGACAGATGAGGGTAAAGAGAGCGACAGGACAACGTTTTTTTTTTTTTTTTTTGCTCTTTCTGTTTTGTTTACCCCATGTCCTGTGACTACTGTGACAACACGAACCAGCTGGGGCCCCGAGGCAGCCTGGCAAGGGCCTCTCCCGCTCCCCAGAGTCCCCCAGGCCTCGAAGCTTGGCACTGGGTGAAGCTGAGAAGCTGAGGAGAGAGGGGCTCCCAGGAACACACGCCTTCAATTATCTCAAATTCAATAAAAGCCCTGGTTTGTGGGTTGAAATGATACAGTATTAAATCATGGCTCCGGTGAAAAAAGAGAAACTGAAGTGGCCTCAGGGCCCAACCACCCAAAGTAATTCCCTCTGTCGATTACTTTAGCGTTGCCTTAAGATTGCTCACCACCAACTTAGCTGATGTTTAGTGTTACTTAAGTGCAAATGTGGAAACATAATCGGAGAGGCCGATCTAAACAATGTAATTCATCACTCTTTTGTTCCATTGTCATTTCCCGACGTTGTTCTGCCTTTGTTTTCGCGTTTGTGTACAGATTTTCTTTTTCTTTGTTTTCTTGCTTGTCCCACAGGTCACCGATTTGAGGACAATCCCGGGGTGAGGCGCCACCTGGTGAAGAAGTCTTCAAGATGCCAGGTTCCCCGGACCAGCAACAGCTCGCCTCCTCTCTGCAGTCAGAAGAGGAGGAAGAAGGTGACCGAGAAGAAGACCCACGAGGTGAGAGACGGACGACTGGCCTGCTCTAATGGATGCAAACATGTCCCTGTGCAGACATCCGTCTTCCCCTGGCTGAGTGTGGAGTTAATGGTTCTCTGTGTCTGTAATCCAACGTCAATATTTGAGATGAGGTGTGCTAATAGAGATATGGACCAGTGAGACGTGGGAACGTTTATCCGTTTGCTATCTCTCCTTTTCTGGCAGGTCTTTATTGATCCTCTTCCTTTCGCTCTCTCTCTCTCTTTCACACTCTCACACACACACACACACACACACGCTCACACACACACACACACACACACACACACGCTGTAGAACGTGAGAGTGAGGGAGAGTGATCCCTCTTAAGTCAGTGTAAGATAGCAAATATATCCTACTTATATAAACTCCCTGTCAGTCAGCAGCAGAAGCTCCATTTACAAGTGTCTGCTTGAGAATCTCTGGTTCCACTAATTCTTTAATCAATCAAAGCTGTGGGCTCATTCCTCCCTCTGTGTGCATTAGATATTTAAACAGCACCCATTTCACTAATGATTTCCTTTAGGATTGGACCACTCTCCAACCACTGGCCTTCAGAAGCTGTGAAATCTGTTGGCGAAAGCATCATACAGATGGATTTATAACAAGGCACATTCTGAAGTCCTGTTCTCCCTGTGGTCGGTGTGTGTGTGTGTGTGTGTGTGTGTGTGTGTGTGTGTGTGTGTGTGTGTGTGTGTGTGTGTGTGTGTGTGTGTGTGTGTGTGTGTGTGTGTGTGTGTGTGTGTGTGTGTGTGTGTGTGTGTGTACTGTGTGTGTGTGTGTGTGTGTGTGTGTGTGTGTGTGTGTGTGTGTGTGTGTGTGTTTTGGGGCCAGGTCTTTGTGGAACTTAACGAGCTGATCACTGATAAGAACCAGGAGATGCGCTGGAAGGAGACGGCTCGCTGGATCAAGTTCGAGGAGGACGTGGAGACGGAGACGGATCGCTGGGGCAAACCCCACGTGGCCTCGCTCACATTCCGCAGTCTCCTGGAGCTCCGCAGAACCATCACTCACGGTGAGGAGCGGACGCCGTGTCAGCAGCCCTTAAAGGGGCAGTGATGCCCCCATGGCCTGCGGTTGATGTTCGGTGTTGAGCATCCTAACATGCCAGTAATGTATCAGTTGATACTGAGTTGACTGGACTCTGAATCCAACAAAGATAAACATACAGATTTTAAGATGTTAAATAATGGACTTATGCTTATAAAGTTCAGGGGTATTAGTAGATTCTAGACACATTTACCTTCCAAAACATTCAGGGCTCTATGATTGCTTACCTCCCACAGTTGATATTTGTTTGCTGCATGCCACCTTTTATAGTTGACTCGTAAATCTAGTAGATATGGCATCACCATTTGACAAGAACATTAAATTCTCACTTACCGCAAACACTATTGCAAACAGCAATATTCGCATACCTCTTCTGGCTGTTAGATTAACAAATAACACAGACATGCACTGACGCATATGTTTGCTTTATCGCTTTTGTGGTTTTCGAGCGTGGTATTAAAAAGCAGGTCAAAGTCATCAGTCACAGAATATAGTGTAAATGCCCTTGCCTGCTTGGTGTCTCAAGCCTACTGGGTCTTTCCACAGGTGCCATACTGCTGGACCTGGAGCAGACCACTCTGCCAGGCGTTGCCCACTTGGTGGTGGAGACCATGATCATCTCGGACCAAATAAGGGCTGAAGACCGAGCTAATGTTCTGCGGGCCTTGCTGCTCAAACACAGGTCAGAAAGGGTCACACATCAATAGCCATTATCGATTCACCATGTTGAGCGCTGCACTGCTGATGCCATTGGCCAGGAGGCCTGCCTGCACTGACTTCCTGATGGATCGAAAAAAAGAGATTACGCAACCTGCGATGCTTTTAAATAAATGAAAGAGTTACCATCAGCATTTATATACTCTCTTTTAAAACTGTTCTGCATGGGGGTTAGTCCAATCTTCAGAAAATAATAAGTCTTCTGCTTAAAAATAATTTTATATATATATATATATATATATATATATATATATATATATGTATATATGTATATATATATATATATATATGTACATGTATATATTTATAAATATATGTCCAGCTGACAGCGATAAACTGGACTGGGGAGGGGGATGGAGTAGTGCAGCTTTTGTTTCCAGAGATGGAAGTCTGTTTCTGCACATCTGTGAACTGTGAAGTCTTGTGAACTGCTCTCTCTCTCTTTCTCTCGCTCTCTCTCTTTTTGTGCTCAGCTGTGAGCATTTTGTCCGGGTGGCCGCACTGGACCCTGTAGTGCCATCTAAATGGTATCTGTGTGTGCGCATGTGTGTGTGTGTGTGTGTGTGTGTGTGCACTAACAGCAATAACAGTGCATAGCTACCCCACTGAGCTCGGTGGGATGCATTCATGGTTTGTCGATGATGTGGGGATGCTGGTTTTGATTATGGCATACCTTTGGGAAATTAATAAGCCCATTAATAACATACAGCTTGTGTGTGAGGTTAATCAAAAGTTATCTGGCTTGACATATTTCTCTGGAAAAGCTATTGTGCCATACATCTATAACGGCTAAGCAGTTGGAGACTGACTTAGTCATGGGTTGCAGAACTGTGTTAAGACTGATGCAAGAGCTTTGGTAGTGTCGTTGTCACTCTGCTTTTCTCCACTTTTCCATCTGATGGAGGTCAGCCTGTTTTACAAGCTTCTGATAGGCTTGAAAAGAGGTGGGTCACTTAGTACCAGTGCTGTCTCAATATGTGAGCGTTAATAGAATCAAATGGACCTTACTTAGAACCGTTGGTGAGTTCATATGAGAACTTAGAAGATACTGGTCACTGTATAAGAATAATTCTGACAGATTTGAAAGAGCTTACTTAGTTAGCGAGTCCATATGATAACTACTAGGTTCTGTAAGAGAAGTTTGTTAGGTTTGAAAGGGTTTGGGCCGAATCGGTGGTGGCATCAAAGTGCCACCTCTTTCCTCCCTGGTGCCCCTCCTCCCAGACATAGGCTCATTTACGAGGGCGATTTGGCCGTCTTCAGCCCGCCAGCCCACTCCGGGCCAGATGGCAGCACCTGTGCTCATTTAGAGGGGATCACTGCAGAGGGCTGCACTGCCCAGCAATAAAACAGTCCCACGAAATCACATGTGCACACACAGACACACATTCTCTTACACACACACACACACACACACACACACACACACACACAGACACACTCTCTCTTACACACACACACACACACACACACACACACACACACACACACACACACACACACACACAGAGACACACACACACACACACACACACACACACACACACACACACAGACACACACACACACACACACACACACACACACAGACACACTGACATTCTTGCACTCAAATGCGCTCCCTTGCATATAGAGAAACACAAAGCCACTGTGTAGTGTACACACAAGCCATCAGTGACAACTCAATTTGCAAAATTTCCCATCATCTCATCAACGCCTTTCCATGGGAAAAAGTGTCTAATTAGCGCCCGATTCCAAGATATGTATTTATGATGTGGAAAGAAATACTTCAAGGTGCAGTATAACTTAACATGGCGGTTAGTCATTCCTCTTTAAAAGATCTCCTGGAATTTGGGTGAACACAATTCCTTTTTTGTGTCACACCTTGCCTCTTTGTTTTTTTTTTTCCTCTTTTTTTTTGTTTCCTTTATTCTCTCTCTCTCTCTCTCTCTCTCTCTCACGCTTTTGTGAACCTGCAGTGTCGAGCGCCTGTAGACCTGCTCCTAACAGGGACCCGAGGAGTCTTAATGAGACTCGCTGATGTCACTGGCTTGGACGGAGTGGCGGAGTGATGAAACTGTCTGTGCGAGGCGTCAGCCCGTAGGAACACTCTGCTCCATCTGGTCCCCCTCATGAGCCAGAGAGAGAGACTTAGCCGAGCTCCTCGCAAAAACACGTATCAGGCACCGCTCAGACAGGGCCTCTCACGCTCTAAAGTTATGTCTCTGAGGTCTGCCGTTACTTAGAGGACTTATTTTCCCCCCATCAAACAGTCAAAGCAGTCGAAACGCGTATTTATATTTGTTGTTTTTAGGATGAATTTATTGATTGCTTTGGCCCATTTGTCCTGTAACGACTCGAGATATGTGGTTTGGTTTGCAGTTTCACTATTTATATTGGGAGATATAGTTCGCTGTTTGGTTTGCAAATCTCTTTACCCGAGATGGAAACCTGCCTTTTTTCGATATCTATTATGCATAATCAAGGAGATTTGTTTTCCTCCTCGAAGGACTTAAATCAACACAGATCTTGGTCTCGCTCTGGCAAGAGTGAAAGAATGCTTTATTACTGGCCTAGTGCCGTTTGTACAGAAGAGATAGAGAGTTGATGCAGAGTTGACCGCAGTCCGTTCTTCAGTCTAATCATCTCATCAGACCATCCATGTGTTCCTCCTCCACAGCCACCCAAACGATGAAAAAGAGGGGCTTTTCCACCGCAACCATTCGGTCACCAGCCTGGGCAGCTTCCGTAACCATAACCACATGCCGGACACTGCCTTGCCCCTGGTTTCCGAGGACCATTCCTCGAGGCGCGGAAGCAAGGCACCGGACCACGATAAAGAGGTGTTTGTCAGCTTATTTGTGAGTGGCTTGGCTGTTTGCGCAGTATTCTATGTGTTTTAACATAGGGGCTCAGAGCTCCAGAGAGTTAACGCTGGGAGTGTGGAATGACCAGGCATGTAGTCACGCAGGACAAATGCCACGTTACCGGCACTGGCATCATGGGCATCGGTGTGCCCCGCGACCGGCTTAACGGTGGTACCCTCTGTTCCAGACCGGCGTAACGGGAGGGATCTCCTGGTGCTATATGCCTGGCATTCGTGCATTAACACACACTGGAGATCCGCAGCCTTGCGCTGAGATGTACTGTAAGTGGTCTTGCTTAGAAGGCCGATAGTGCTTGGCCCGCGGCGGAAAGCCTGGGCTCCCCACATGTGCTACATTAGAGCTCTTTGTCAGTCTACAGGTGCTTCTTGTTAAAACTTCTTGATGCATTAGCTGTTAAACATTTAATGTTCCCCATGGCTAAAACTGTTGGCAAATTTGGAACAGCTCGTAAAAATCATAAAAAAATGAAAAAATCTGGTCGTATTAAATTGATTGAAAGTGATTTAGCATTCGGTGCCTTTGTCACCTGGCGCTGTAGATTCATGTCCTGATAGGAGGCAGGTGTGTCACCTCATTAGGACACATAGAAGGACCCTTAACCCCGCACTCAGAGGTAGCATACGTGCTGCTTCTACCGCTTGGTTGTAAGGAGGGAGCCTTGGATTGCGCTGCTTGCCAGAGCTTTCCATTGCTACTGCCTCTACAAAAATCTGAATGTCACACATATTTTCCCTGACCGCTCGATTTTTTATTATCAAAAGAAATCGCTCCACCCTCTCCCCGCCGAGAGCCACGCCGCAGCCAGGTCCATGAAGCTCATGGCAAAGATCCCCAAAGATGCTGAGGCCACGGTGGTGCTCGTGGGTAAGTCCTTTCACGCTCTCCCTCCATCTCACGTCAGTCTCCGGGACAAAAGGTTCACGCTGTCATCTCGGGTTTATTTATGGGGCTCCAGTACGTCCGACTTATAGAGTGTTTGGTCGTGAGCGCGTAGTAGCGGTAACAATGCACAGCACTAAGAGTCACAGTGGTTTTCAAGTCTGAAACAAGTTTGGGAAACGGGCCTGACCATAACCCCAAAGCTCTTTAAGTGGAAGCCATAAGTCATGTAATTAAGTATTGTTAGTGTGCGCACTCGGACTGGCTGCCTGCAGGCTGTATCCTTACTTCACCTGGGTGAGTGCTGGTTCTTCTCTCTCTGTGCACAGGCTGCATGGAGTTCCTCGAACAGCCTGCTATGGCTTTCGTTCGGCTCAGCGAGTCGGTCCTCCTGGAGTCCGTTCTGGAGGTGCCGGTCCCTGTCCGGTTCTTGTTTGTGCTGCTGGGCCCAAGTCAATCCAATATGGACTACCATGAGATTGGACGGTCCTTTTCCACCCTCATGTCCGACAAGGCAAGGGAACCTTCCGGTCACTTTTATGTAATGCACTAGAATTTTCTGAGGCTTGAAAATTGTACCATGTTTCTTGATTATGCCATTTTTAATATTCCAGAATTTCCATGAAGTAGCCTACTTTGCCGATGATCGTCAGGACCTGTTAAATGGCATCAATGAGTTCCTCGACTGCAGTATTGTGATTCCCCCCTCAGACGTGGAGGGCAAAGACCTCCTGAAGACTGTGGCCTCCTTCCAGAAGGCCATGCTTCGTAAGAGGAAAGAGAGGGAGCAGAAGAAGGTTATGAACGCTGCACCAAAAACTGAGCTAGAAGCTAAAGGTGAGAATGACCTCTTCAACCACAATGGCTTGTACTCTTATTCAGAGTGACCAATAAACCACAGGATGACCCCTCATATCTGTAGATGCATTTGGACAGACATGAACATTTTTATTTATTTATACATTTTTTTTAAATTTATCGCGCCACGGTGCAAATTTATTTTCGGGCATGTTGTCAGTACACTCAGCTTCAGTGTATATTGCCATTGTGTTTTTTAGTGAGCTTAGGCAGCTATGGATGATCACCAGGTTGTAAATGGAGACAGGGTTCTTCTCCCCACTCTGTGCACTGAACATGACATGGGATTTGGTTTCAGAACTGAGCACAGATGAGCCAGAAGAAGAGGACCTGGATGTGGACCCGCTCAAGCGCTCTGGGATTCCGTTCGGAGGCCTGATCCACGACATCCGCCGGCGCTACCCCCACTACATGAGTGACCTGAAGGACGCCGTGGACACCCAGTGCCTGGCTGCCGTCATCTTCATCTACTTTGCTGCCCTGTCACCCACCATCACCTTTGGGGGTCTACTGGGTCAGTGGCAGGTCATGTTTTCTTTTAAAAGTGGTCATATTTCCAAAGAAAAAAAAAAGATCTAATATTAAACTTGTTGTCACTTATAAAGGGGAGAAAACACAAGGCATGATGGGAGTGTCTGAGCTCATCATCTCCACGGCAACTGTTGGGATATTATTCTCCCTGTTAGCTGGTCAGCCATTGCTCATCATTGGTTTCTCTGGACCTCTGCTGGTCTTTGAAGAGGCATTCTATAAGGTATGGAACATGGGTTCTTGATTCCAAAAGGGCTGTGTTCATGCGAGATAAACAACAGAGTCTTTGAACGTTTCCCTTGCTTCTCCTCTTCTGTCTCTTGGTCTTTCTCTCTCCCAGTTCTGTCAGGCTCAGGGCTTCGAGTACCTCACAGGTCGGGTCTGGATTGGCTTCTGGCTCATCTTCATAGTGCTGGTGATGGTGGCAGCCGAGGGCAGCTTCCTAGTGCGCTATATCTCCCCCTTCACCCAGGAGATATTCGCCTTCCTCATCTCCCTCATCTTCATCTACGAAACCTTCGTCAAACTCAGCAAGGTAGAGTTTCAGCTCTCCAGTAGAGCACTGGCATGTACCTTTTTATTGTTTTCTCAATGAATTGTAAGTGTAAAAAAACTCTAGGATGGTGAAGGTTTTAGTGAAGGCCCTCATTTGATATGTGTAACATTCCCTGGTTGTAATTGCTATGTTTGGGGTATTTACAGGTGTTTAGGGAGCACCCTTTGATGAGTAACTACCCAATAGGCCTGCCAGGTTCGAGTGTCTTTGACCCGGAGCATCCAGAGATCGGGGAGCCCCTGCTCAACCAGCCCAACACTGCACTGCTGTCCCTGGTGCTCATGCTCGGCACCTTTTTTGTGGCCTTCTTTCTCAGAAAGTTGAGGAACAGCAGATTCCTGGGAGGGAAGGTAAAAAGCGGCAAGAACCTTTTTTCTCCTTCTCCTTTTCTTCCTGTCTGTAAATTCAAAAGCTCTTAAATGTTCTCAAAGCACTCATGGTCCTGCTAACGAATATTTTTTGAAAAGAGCTTTTTGTTGTTCAATTTTGAAGGCAAGAAGAATCATCGGAGACTTTGGCATTCCCATCTCCATCCTTTTCTCTGTAATAGTGGACTACTTCCTCCCTGACACCTACACACAGGTAAACAGCCCTATCGACTCTGTGGCCCCTGGGGGCCCCAATGCAGCTGTTCACTGACCTCCTCTTCAATCAAACTGAGCTGCTAGTCCACACAGAGCTCCTCTTTCCCCCTGTCGTTTTTTTTTCTTTCCAACTGTTATTAAATACAACACTGTAATTGAACCCAGCCTTTCTTTTTAGCTTGTATTAGTTTGTGGTGAATGCTTGGCGAGTACGCCAGCCCTGGAGGCCTGGGATGTGAGTGCTTGTGTTCTTGCGGTTTTTGCAGAAGCTCAACGTGCCCTCGGGTTTCTCGGTCACATCTCCCGACAAGCGAGGCTGGTTTATCAGCCCTTTCGGCGACAAGCAGCCCTTCCCCGCCTGGATGATGGGAGCCTCGGTGGTGCCTGCCCTGCTCGTCTTCATCCTCATCTTCATGGAGACGCAGATCACCACGTGAGTAGCCCCTTTTGAGGCCCTTCCAGACCAGCTGTGGCCACCTCTCTCTTAGCTGGCCTGTTTTGTAACTGTGTTTTTGCATGCTCGGTCAGTCGGGCCTTTTTTTTTAAACTACTGACCACTTCTTCAGTTTCAGATAAAGCAAAGTTATCCAGGTCGAACATATTATAGTAGGGTCTCTGGCCTTGAGCTGTGGCCACACTCTCCCCCCATGTAATGTAACTGTATATTTAATCTTGTGTGATGCATAATCACAAACACAGCCTTTATTTATTTATTTATTTATTTATTTATTTATTTATTTATTTATTTATTTATTTATTTATTTATTTATTTATTTATTTTTTCCCCCACCACCACCCCCCCTCTTCGGAGGACAACTTTATTTTTAATAAAGCACATCTTTTTTTTCCAATGCAGTACAATATAATCAGGATTTACATTTACTTCATATTAACATGTTGTCCTACTGTAACCATTTTAAGCGTGACCCTGAATCCCTATAGCTACACATTTTACAAACACAGCCTTTAGCTGTAAGCAGTGGTGTAGTGGTCCCTGGAGAAGTGGGTAGACTCTTATTTTTTTTAAGCAGCCCAGGATAAACGCCCTTATTTTTAAGAAGTGGGTATAATCAATGCTGAATAAGTGGGTATACTCCGTATACCTGCGTATACCCTGGACTACACCACTGGCTGTAAGACCACCAGAACGCTCTCTGCCATACTGCTGTGCTGCTCCTCTCAGGCTCATAGTCGTACATATCATAGTGGGGTCTCTGGCCTTGAGCTGTGGCCACACTCTCCCCCCATGTAATGTAACTGTATATCAAATCTTGTGTGATGCATAATCAAAACACAGCCTTTATTTATTTATTCCCCCAATTAGACAATTAGATTATTTTTAATAAAGCACATTTTTTGTCTCCCAATGCAGTACAATATAATCAGGATTTACATTCACTTCATATTAACATGTTGTCCGACTGTAACCATTTTTAGTGTGACCCTGAATCCCTATAGCTACACATTTTACAAACACAGCCTTTAGCTGTAAGACCACCAGAACGCTCTCTGCCATACTGCTCTCTGCCACACTGCTCTGTGCCATACTGCTCTCTGCCATACTGCTCTCTACCATACTGCTCTCTACCATACTGCTCTCTGCCATACTGCTCTCTGCCATACTGCTCTGTGCCATACTGCTCTCTGCCATACTGCTCTCTACCATACTGCTCTCTACCATACTGCTCTCTGCCATACTGCTCTCTGCCATACTGCTCTGTGCCATTCTGCTCTCTGCCATACTGCTCTCTACCATACTGCTCTCTACCATACTGCTCTCTGCCATACTGCTCTCTGCCATACTGCTCTCTACCATACTGCTCTCTGCCATACTGCTCTGTGCCATACTGCTCTCTGCCATACTGCTCTCTACCATACTGCTCTCTGCCATACTGCTCTCTGCCATACTGCTCTCTACCATACTGCTCTCTGCCACACTGCTCTGTGCCATACTGCTCTCTGCCATACTGCTCTCTACCATACTGCTCTCTACCATACTGCTCTCTACCATACTGCTCTCTGCCATACTGCTCTCTACCATACTGCTCTGTGCCATACTGCTCTCTGCCATACTGCTCTCTGCCATACTGCTCTCTGCCATACTGCTGTGCTGCTCCTCTCAGGCTCATCGTCAGCAAGAAGGAGCGGCGGCTGGTGAAGGGCTCCGGCTTCCACCTGGACCTGCTGCTCATCGTCATCCTGGGCGCCCTCTGCCCCCTGTTCGGCCTGCCCTGGCTCACCGCCGCCACCGTGCGCTCCGTCACCCACGTCAACGCCCTGACGGTCATGAGCAAGGCCACGGCTCCCGGGGAGAAGCCCATGATCCAGGAGGTTAAAGAACAGAGGGTGACAGGGATGGCTGTAGCTATACTAGTGGGTAAGTCCACACTAACAGTAACAATTCATTGAGAAAACATGGCTGTAGCTATACTATTGGGTAAGCCAGTCAGAAATTATTGCTTTTTTTTTGTGATCAAGTTCTTATTGACACCATTAATTCAGTCAAGAGATTCATGCAGTTACGATATGCAAGACAAAGGTATATCAGAACATTAATTACATTTTATTCCTTTTGAGTGTTGGTTAAAGTGTTTCTCAGAACATCAGCTGACTGTCAGTGACTCCCTAACTGTTCCCTGTCTACAGGCATGTCCATTGTGATGACGGATTTGCTGCGTATTATTCCCCTGGCTGTGCTGTTTGGTATCTTCCTCTACATGGGGGTCACTTCTCTGACTGGTATCCAGCTATATGAGCGCATCACGCTAATGGTCACTCCCGCCAAGCACCACCCCGATCACACTTTTTGCACCAAGGTAGGTGGCTCAACTCACTAGTGGGAGCGTGTAAGCAAACACTAACATCTCTCACCACAGAGCTGTGATTGGACACATATCATGGTAGCAGAAATCTGAACCAGCGCAAGCTTTTTGCATGATTGATGACTGTTTTCCGCTTTTGCTTTTGCGGGCGCTTTAAAAAATAAATGAATTATTTCAGTGTGAATCATGCCCCAACCAGAGAGGAAAACTTTGTCAGTGGACCCACTAGGTGGTGCCCAATCCATGACATTCTCTCTTTATCGAGTCAAGGACCAGTTCCGTTCAGCCCTTAAGGATGTTTCGCCCGTCTGAGCAGATGGCTTGGGGCGGTTTTTGCCTTTAATTTCACCATTTTTATGTTCACGTGTCTCATTCATTTTTTCCACAAAAGAGAGTAACGCGGGTATCAAACTCATTTCAATTTCAGTAATTGTAACTGCGTTACTTGACTTAAAATAATACTTCGTTACATGCTCGTTACCGCTAAAAGTAGTGGAATCACAGTAATGTGTTTCTTTGTAACGCGTTACTCCCAACACTAACACTGCTCATTCTCGGTGGTCCCTCCCGCAGGTGAAGACCTGGAGGATGAACATGTTCACCATCATCCAGCTGCTGTGCATCGTGCTGCTGTGGGTGGTGAAGTCCACGGTGGCGTCGCTGGCCTTCCCCTTCATCCTCATCATGACCGTGCCGCTGCGCCGCCTCATCCTCTCGCGCATCTTCGACGAGCGAGAGCTCCAGGCGGTGGGTGGAACCCCCGGGGTCCTCTCTTCATGTGGCTGGGTGTGGGTTGAGGGCGGTGTGGGTGGGGGGTAGCGTGACACATGCTAAGTAGCTGTCCAGGCATCTCTCTCTCTCTCTCTCTCTTTCTCTCTTTCTCTCTCTCTCTGTCTCTCTCTCTCTCTTTCTCTCTCTCTCTTTGTCGCTCGCTCTCTCTCTGTGACTCTGGCACAAAACACGGCACTTGATGACATGGGGAGACTGAGGGAGTGTATGTGTGTATGTGTGTGTGTGTGTTTATGTGTTTGTGTGTGTGTGTGTGACATAATTCTGGCAGTTCCCTGGTGTGAGTTTGACTCAGGCCTGCATGCTTATGTGATTACGGGGAGTGTGTTTGTTAAACGCAGCCCCACACGGGATCGGATAATGAAAAGCCACCGCTCTTCCCTTTTAATCTCGCCCTCTCTCTGCAGTTGGATGGCGACGATGACGAGTCACCCAACTTCGACGAGGACGGCCGCGATGAGTATAACGAGATTCACATGCTCGTTTAGCCACAGACACAGTCACAGTCCTAGTCACAGCCCAAGCATTCGTGAGCAAGCCTCTTTCCTACCAACACTGACCACTCTGAGCGAGCCACTGAACGAGAACTCTTGTCTTGGTATGTATATCTCCTGGAAGTATGCGACGACGACTACCAACAAAGCCCGCGGCAACACTCCTACACACAGGGAAGTTGGGTGTGAATCTTCACAGCTTGTAATTAGTCTCTGTAAAAAAAAAAAAAACACACACAGAAGAGAAGAAAAGAAGTACCATGTTTCACTGTTCCTTTTTTTGCTTATGTCTTTTTACTTGTTTTACTGTTTGTTTTTTAATATTTATTTTGTCCAAAGAAGTGGCCTCTAAATCTAGATGTGTTAGATATGGACCATGCACCTTAAACTCCTTACACCATAGTTCAAACAGACTCTCATTCCACTCTGGTCAGTGACTAGACGTGTTTGGAGCTGTGAGTTTGCAGTCATGGCAATGTAAACAAAATACTTAGCTTCTCAATCAACTCTTGTTTTGTTTGATTTAGTTTGACCATATATAGGTAAGGCAGTTTGCGTCCTGGAACACACTGGACGTGTTTCTATGTGTGTGTGTGTGTGTGTGTGTGTGTTTCTTCAGTTGAGTCTGTTGAATCAAAAATCCAGTTGTGCTTTCTTAAGTACTGTATGCACTGGCCATCGGGTTTCGAATGTCTCCGTAGCACTTGAATTTAATGGTCATACCATTGGAAAGGGATGGACTAGGCCAGTCTCCTCGGTGTGCAATTCCTGTGACGGTATGCCTTAGTGCAGTTTGGTGGGTTTTATGCAGTAGTGCTGTGCATTTCTACTGAGGTCATTACCTTAGGCTTGACACGATTAAGCTTCTCTTTTTTTAATCACCGTAGAGCATTTATATTCCCTCTGCCATTATATTACAGTGCAGCTCCACCCAAAACGAATGCACTGCATGTTTTTTAGCGAAGGACCTTCTTGTGTGGTAGATATGATATGTCTTGATTTTTAAGAAAAAGGTCAGCATTTAGATTTCCACATGAGATTTTGAAGTTACTACCATTGTTTGTATGGCGTGTGTTAACCTTAAATGTGATACCCTGAATGACTTTCTTTTTTTTTAATGCTTAAGTAAATAACTTAAAAGTACTGTCCTGCCAAAATAATTTAAAGCCATAGTTATACAAGGGTGGGGGGGAAGGGGGGTTGTGATGTTATGTGGATGATTTGGTTTGCCTCATCAGTCCGTACCATGGCTTTTTTCCATTTCCTTATTCATTTTGAACGATGCACTGATTGGCTCCCTCTCTCCCTGCCTGTCTTGCCCCGGCACTGAGTTTCACTCCACTGAACCCAGCCTGTCAGATCACTGAAAAGGGGGTCACTGAGGGTACTGAGCGTTTGGCATCCGTCTAATAATCTGTCAAACTTTAACTGCATTTCAGGAGGTGTGTGGCCATATTCCAGGCCCTGGTTCTCTGCACAGCCAAGAGATTTATGGTCTTGCATTCTGGAGGCAGAACCCTGCTACTGGAAAATGAGGCCTTCACTGTAGCCAAGCCCGATAGGGTATAGATTGTAGTGTCTTGATTAATCACTCATAGTCCCCCCCCCACACCCCCCCACCCACCCAAGCCTCCTCAGGAGATGTGGTGTCTAGACCTCTTTTGCTCTCTGCATGACTGACGGAATGAAGTCAGCATCAACGTGTGAGCCTGAGAAATGAATATGTCACAGGGTGGAGTGAATCGAGGCCTTCCGTGTGTGAGTGGTTTTGTCTTTTCCACACAGTCTAGTGGTCCAAAGGCGTTACATTGAGAAGCTTAATTTTGTTTCTCGATGCTGCTTTCTTCTGAAAACTCTCCACTGCGCTGCCAGTAGCGTGGGTTTGTTTTGAGATCCAAACCAACCTGCCCTGTACGGTGTGACGACTGATGCAATGCATCGGAGAGAAAGCTGCCCTTTGGACCAGCCATCGGTTTGTCGTTTGTTTTGAGTTGTTGTGTACATAACGCGGGACCTCTCTGACAGAGGATCGTTCAGGTTGCACAAGGACTCATCCAATCGTCTGCAAAACATTTTACACACCCAAGTGTTATTGTTTCATCCGAGCAGAGAGAACGCCTGGGTTAGCTTGTGCAATGAGCATTTAGTTTTATGAGGTGACGGAGCTAGAAGTGAATTACATTTGGTCGGGAGAACGAGGCTGTTGGTGTTCGGTGAAGCACATTTAAAAGAGGACTGCTTTGTGTCCTCTTGTGTTCGTTTGCTGCTCCGAGCACACAGCGGGGTATGGCAGTGCCGCTCACGGTCCAGGCCAATCGGTCCACAAAGCATCCTCCAGCTGTGCGACCGCACTCTCTCCCACTGGGACTCGGAGCACAGTGCAGACTCCAAAAAGATCCCCCGATCATTGTGTTCGCCGTTTGACTTTGATGCCATAATGGAGGTCGGAGAGAGTTTGTTACACTGGTTGATTTATGGACTTACGATGATGTCTGAATGAGCTCAAAGTTTGGGAGTGCCTGCCAAACCAGAAAATAAATGATACGGCTTAGGCTAGCGTGGCAAGCTTCCTCAGTGGCTATCTGGTTTGCGCACTTTGACAGGAACGTGATGAACAGGCACTGAGAAAAAGCAATGGTAAAAACGTGCATTGTTACTGACACAACAACACTGCCATTTAATTATCCTGTTTGGTAGGGGACTTTTTTTTTCCACTGCGTGAGCCACTATGCACAGATTCAGGTTGTGAGAGACAATACCTCAAACTTTTCAGTTCGAAATCAGCCTGTGCGCATGGAGCAACACAAAATGCAAGCAGATTTTTTTATACTTAACAGGTTTGTATACATGTGAAGGGGGGTATGATATAGCCTGGCATCTATAGCACCGACCTTCTAGTTCGTAGGATACGGTGAAGAATCACCACCTTTTAGAATTGTAGAGTTGAAATTAAGAAAGTTATTTATTTGCTTTACACTATTATTTAATCTATAGTATTTATTGTTTCGATGTTACTTTTGACAAAGCACCCATCCACTGTTCAAGAGATGTAACTTCACCTGATATTTTTATGAAAGTAAAGTGGGTAGCAGAGTAGAAAAGAACAGTGCAGCATTTTAAAGTGGGCATTGAACAAGGAGACTGTGGTTAAGCCCACGGCAGGCCTGACATAGTGAATGTATATAGTAGAGACATACAGATATTGTTATTCTTGACCTGTCACTTTTTGCCTGGGCTTTCACATCAAGGCTGTGGCACTCTTTGCAGTTTGTTGAGAGATGGCATTTGCGAGCACCGCCCCAGTGTAACTCGAGGTATGAATGCATCGACTTCAAGGAAATGTCTCAAAAACGTCGACAGAATTTCCGAGTAAACAGGACGAGGGCTGGATCAGTCTAGGTGTTCTCTCTGAGAGAATGGTAGCTGCTGGCATTGCATCTGACACATCTTAAGCAGTGGTCGCGGTTGCCATGGCTGTAGACAGGTTGCTTTTTGCCGAAATGGGAAATAGCCCAGGGAGTCCTGCCCCTCAGGGAGGTTAAGGGGTCTTGGGGTTTCGGAGGGCGTGTGGAGTTGTAACAGTCATACCTGCTCTAGTCACGTCAAGGTCACGGCGCAGAGCACCGGTGTAAATGAACACCCGTCAAAGCAAAATACCTTCTCCTTTTCAAGATATAAAAGAAAAATAGCCCCGAGAAAAGTGGAGCTATTATTTGAGGTAATAAAAGGTATAGCATTGCCACTTCCTAAGTGTGTGTGTGATTTTTTTTTTTTCTTTTTTTTGTGCAAATGTTGGAACCAGGAGATAAAAAGCAAAAGAGTGAGGCTGGTGAAAAGGACCTGGCACGCTACACAGTCTGAATGAGTTGTGTTTGGTTGGCCCATACCACCCTGGTAGCAGAGACCACCCACCCAAGAGATGAAGTGATGTGTTATTGTTCTACTCTCTGGATCAGCTGCCAGTCTTCAAATTTCCTCTCATTCCACTGAGTACTGTGGATACGGAATGTGTGCGCCCTACTGTTCCGTGTGATATATATTTATATTTTTTATATGTTTGGTAAGAAATAGACAATCAGAAAAAAAACGTTAGCAGTTAGATTGCATTAATCGTCCACTTACCATTCATCATTACAGTGTACACACAGGGAATTGCGAGATACATCAGCTTTGTCTAAAGCAAGGATTTGGCTTTTTTTCCCCCCTTTTTTCAGTCCGGTTGTTTAACTGGCATCTCACTCCACTTGATAATCCACTGCCCCAAAGTAGTGTGCGGGGTATTAATAATTTGTCCTCTAGGTTATAACAATTGTAAATTCTATGTATTTCCTATTTCCGATGACCTAGACTTCTGATTGTTCATGTATGCCAGGGAATAAACTATTATCTATTTAGCAACTTACACCTTGATTGAAGTCTTCTAATGGCTGCCTTTAGCGTTAGCACTTAAGGACCACCCTCTCCCCACAAAGGACAAACTCCAGACACTCCAGAAAGGGTGATCTTTTATGTAGAAAAACATTATGCTTTATACATGCAATACCAGTGTTGGTTTTCTGTCTGACACCTTGTTGAACATGTGAGTGACAGCCAGAACTCTTGTTAATCTAAACTTGTTAAGAGGTGTGGTTTGTTGGTGAGATAAATGTAAAAGAGACAAACATTTCTCGTAAGTTAATATATGGTAAATAATGTATTACTTTAGCATTAGCAATACCAGAAATACTAATGTTATGTGGATATTCTAATAGCAGACACACGTGCTATTATTGTAAAAAAAAAGTTTTCAAACCACTGTAAAACAAATTGTTATTTTTTTGTCTGAAAATAAATATTTATTATGTGTTTCAAACAAAAACAAAAGTGTCTGTAATTGGCTTCTTTAAGCACATTCAGAATATGTGTGTGTTTTTACATGATAAATCTGTGTGCTTGTCTCACGTCTGTGTGAGCTAGTGCTATGTGTTTGTACCGCATGCGTCTGTGTGTGTGTGATTGAGGACGTGTGTGTGCCATTGGCATGGCTGGCACGGCGTGTGGTGACCCCTGAGTGTGTGTGTGTGAGTGTGTGTGTGTGTGTTTGTGTGTGTGTGTGTGTGTGTGTGTGTGTGTGTGTGTGCCATTGGCATGGCTGGCACGGCGTGTGGTGACCTCTGGGTCACCCCTGGGTGCCGTGTGTGTGTGTGCTACTGATTGGTGGCGGATTGTATGTGGAAACAGAAGAGTGGCAGCAGGAGGGTGGTGAGGATGCAGGGCAGGATGAGCAGCATCAGCACGGGCACGGCCGGGTCCTGCATCCTGGTGCACAGCGAGAAGTAGGCCTGGTGCAGCCGCAGGAAGATCGTGTCCTTCAGGGAGGGCTCCACACACCTGGTGAACTTGGCCACCTGCTCCAGACACAGAGTCAGGATGATGTAGGGCCTGGAGAAGGGGGGAGAGGAGGGGAGGGGAGGGGAGCGGAAATCGCAGGGGGGTTAATTAAGTCTCAGTGCGTCATCAGCACACACATCCAACAATCAGAAACTAGAGATCAGACATCAGAAGTGTGTGTCATGTAGACCTACTTAGAACTGACGAGGCCCGTCTCTGCCCCAAACCCGAACCAAATCCGCCCACACACTCTCCACACACTCCCAAAACCATCCTGCTCGGTTTAAGCCACTGAATAAATGGCAACAGCGTCACCTCCTAAGTGTACTGAACAGGACCAGTAGCATAAGCATAACGTCTTTGCTTCGAACAACAAATGACGTACATGTCTTACGCTCGCTGTCCAAACAGAGTAGTCATGAAATGTTTTGGTGTGGTCCTTGGTAATTAAAGCCTGCAGTTAAAGCTGGGGTGTAATGAGGGAGGGGGAGATACAAAAAAAAAAACACCCCAGACCACGGAGATGCATGATTTTCCCATGACTAAAGATCATATATCTTTGATGAGGCATCGTAAATGTGCCAGCGGGGCGTTATTTTTAGGCTGTCCTCTGGCCTCTAGTCATAACCCCTTGAGGATGTCATCAGTGAGGTCATAGTCTGGTCCTCGCTGATATTAATGTTGGTGCAGACGGGCAGGATGAACAAACCACAGATAACCTCTGAGCATCGCACACTTACACCCTAGTGCTGGGCCAAGGACACTTCTTATGGTAATCACTGGCCTCCATGGAGTGGTTGAAGTGAGAAATACAATGGTGATGCACAGTTGCATGAAATAACACCCGGTCACATGATGCCAAGTGTTTCGCTTCCACGAGCCCTGAGAGGAAATAGGGAAAGAGAAAAAGACATTATTTTCTTTTTTAAAAGCTTGGAATAACTTAACGAACTGCAGTGATGCTTCCCCAATGTATTGGAAAAACAGCTATTAGATAGAGCCATAAATAATGGACAGTGGTGATTTCATGTCTGTAAATATCCATTTCCTCTATAAACAAATGACTGAGTAAATGACAGGCCAGGGAGGGGGCGGAGGCAGAGGAGTTTCACAGGCATGCTGGGACTGCAGCAACAGGAAGTGAAAATGAAGGGATTTAAACCAACATCGTACTGCTCGACAGTACATTAGATTACAATTAGATTGGTTTACTGGATAGGTTTTGTTGTACGTATTAGTATAATATATGTATATATATAATATGTGCATATATATATATATATATATATATATATATATATATACTGTATATACATGAAAATCTACCTCAACATTTCTCAACTGCAAATAAACATAAACATTTTAAGAAAAAGAGTTAGAAGGCAGACAAGTTGTTTGGTGAGTGCAGTGGTTAATTTAGTCTTGCCTTGCAAGTTTGTTAAAGGTTGGTATTAGACACAAAAACATGTATTCTTGTGATTTCTGCACTCTGTGTCACAACATACCAATAATTGCCAAGCAGATGATGAGGCCACATGCAGACAGGGAAGACAGATAATTCACCATCCCAGGAGATTTCTGCAATAGAGAATGTTGAAAAAGAGTAAATAACAATCCAAATAAAATGTTTATTTTTACTAGCATGAGATAGGTCAAAGGTCACTGTCTGGGGTTTACGCTTGATTGCACTCTGCAGTTGGCAGGAGACTCTGTCCAAAGCTTGGAGCATGGTCGGAGGTACGGTTCGGAAAAAAAAATGGCCCATGGAAGAATGCTTATGCAGGCTCATAAAGATGCGTGTTTAAATGATTTCTAAGCTGTCCAGACAATGTTATGACTGCAGTCCATCAGCTAGTGTTACCACATTTCAGAGAGGCCTCTGTTTAGTGTGTGTCTACATGCTTCTGCGAGTTAGATTGAAAGTAGATCTGACATCTACAAACAATGTGAGGATATGCCTTTGGCTTTGTCTGTGAACTCTTTGTTCCAGCAGGACTTAAATGTGGGGACGAAGACCTTGGAACCATCAGAGTGGATTTGGGGCTGTTTGTTTACATTTTAGAAGCTCAATCACACTCGGCCATATTCCTCCATGTAGCCCATTGGTATGGCTCAAAATTATGATCGCTTGAACAGCTCCATTAAGTTTTCTCTACAATAGCTGTAATGACTATCAGGGGAATACTTCGAGCATGATCTTACTTCAGAATAATAAACTGAAAGGCATACTCTCTTCAAACGCAGCACAGATTTGTTTGGAACACAATCCCAAGTTAAATGCCAATTTCCCTGTTTTTCCAAAATAATAAATTATAGGCCATTAGAAGTGAGTCCAGGGTCATTTGCCCAAACACTCAAGTCTTACAAAGCAAAAACGACTTTTTCAACTCAAGCAGAGAATAAATAGTAAATTATCTTTGCCTATAAATTCAGACTGTGTATTTCTTTTTAAAGTGGATGTATTTATCATCTGTAAAGAAAATTAGCTCTCATTGGATAATGTATCACAGTTCATTCTCCACACACACAAACACACAGGCCTCTTCTAGTCAGATCTTTGCCTGAGTTTGTGCTCAATATGTTACGGAACATAAATCTGAAAGGGTAGCGTTTATTTAATGTCATGGTTGTTCACAGTATTGGCCCTAAGCAGAATGTCTCAGTGCTATCTTTGACACTGACATTTCAATTTCCCAATAATGTAAGATGAACTGCGGCTATGGTCCCATATAATTGAGAGTAACTAGATAACAGCAGCTGAAGCCACATTCTTGAATAATCAGAAACTCTATGTTACCATTTCCATTTTTTTTCAAACAGTACATATTGTTCTAGCACATTATGTTTTCCCCCTCTGCTTTCACGTTATATCAGTTAATGAATGCATCCCTTGGGGCAGTACTACATATTAAAAACAGCTGTGGAGCATCAGCAGATGGGCTGTTCTACATTATCCACTTGTATGTGTGAATTACATTACTTTAGTTCCATTTTTACAACAGAATCTATTGAAGATACTGGCCTTAATACTACCATACTAATGTCCCCAAACTGTGAGCGTACAGTACACCATTAGAACAGAGTGAATGGAGTGCTTCCAAACCATGCGTTTACCAACACCAATGCTTTATCACAACATCTATGTGTACAATACCCGCTTTCAGTGTATCAGTAAATCATATCACAACACATCATATTATGGCATTTCTCAACTGATTCTTTCTCACATACCTTACATTTGTGGTCGCTTTAAATCGGCATGGGGTTCCGAGGATCTATCCATCAAAATGGAGAAAGTGCATAGTCTTAGTCTGAATCTGCTTGTTGTGAGCAGGGTTCCATAACATTTAGTTAAACCCTCTGGCAATCTGGGGTGTTATCAATGGGTCTGGGAGAGCTCTTACGCAACACGCTACGCTAGCCCTCTGGATTTCTGCTTCCTTTCCCATGCAGCGTCCTTCCCTCCATTTCCCAGGCATATGTTCCGGGGCTGGAGTAATTCCTAGGCGACAAGGACAAGCAGGCCCCTTGAGTGCATGGTGGTAAGAATATTTAGCCGTTTTAAAAAGAGAGTTTTTGCAGAGAAGGAGGGCCTACTGAACAACTGTAAAGAGCTGTTGCATCCATCAACTCCAACAGCTGGTGGCATCCCACACATCCATCCTCCCACGCTATGTGCACACACACACACACACACACACACACACACACATACACACACACCACATACAGTACGAGAGAAAGAGATTGAAAAAAACACAAGAGCATACACTAAAGCACAAGCACATATTGCAGCAAAGTCATCTCCCCGATCCACCTTGCCATTGGAAGAGGCAGTCAGAGGCTGAGAGAAAAGTTAAACCAAAACACAGTGTCAATTTGGCAACAGCCTCATACACATTGAGAGTGTGAAGAGATGTCTGTGCTTAACTAACAGTGATTAATGCAGCATGCACATGACCGTTTTCCCATAAATCTGACCCAGTAGTCGACCTCTGGGTGACCTTTGAGGAGAAGAGGGAGCCCTGCCAGGGCCTGCTGACATGGGAGGGGCTGATGGGAGAAAAATCCACGAGCTTGGAATGCGACGGACGCTCTTTGTTGCAAAATGTTCATGGCAGAGATAGAGCCATTTCATTAGAAATGTTCCCCAGCGCTGTGGTCAAGATCATAAAAACCGTGCCTAAAGCTGCCAACAACGCTAAGGCTGAATGCGCTCACCGACTGAAATCCTCCCTTCATTTGAGTGGCATTTTTGTGATGTGAGGAGGCAGTCAGGTAGAGCTGGACTGACAGGCTTTAGTGCAGCTTTCAGATGATGACAGTAGGTTGGAAGCATCTTATCTTCATGACTGACTTCAGTCCAAATACTGTCTGGGGAAACAGCATAACACAAAACCATAGCAGCACGCTTGGCAAAAAACTACAATGTACTTTTCATCACTTCGCTGTTGTTCTTTCTCTATGCCCATGGGGACTAAAGAGCAAACATTATTGTAATCCAACTACTGGTAAGACTTTTTCCCACTGTATGCATTTATCCTCGCGATGACTTAAAGTGCCTCTGTGACCCAGGGCCCTGCAAAAACATTCTTTTAGATTGCTTTCACACACTTGAAGCTTTTCCAGCAGTGTGTCAACAACATATATAGTCTATAAAAAGCCACATCGAATATTAGCAGTTGCCTCCCTGCTGGAAAGGGTCAGACAGCAGGGTGAAATGCACGAGTCATGCTTGGTTTTATTACCCTTTCAGCGATCGCTGAAGTTTATGCTTTCTTTGATGAAACGTAAAGATACTCTATGCTGTGCTTTCGGTTGTTTGTATGAATTGGTCTCGGGTCTCTAAGTCTATAAACTGGTCAGACTCAGGATGGTTCTTTGTGAAGCAATTTTAAAGTGAAATCATGCACACTTTAATGCTCATGAATTCATCCAATTGAAGAACACATTTAAAACAAATTATTTAGCTTTTTTGTTTGCTGTGCCTTGTGCCCTGACCATTTTGTGAAGGAAGTCTTTTTTTCGACTTTCCCCCTACATCTGAGATCTCTCTATCTCATCTCTCTTCTTTCTTCTTCTTTTCTCTCGTCTCGTTTTTTTTTTTTTTGCTGTGGTCTAGGAAGAGTGTTTGGATGAAATGAAGATTGACATGGAGCCCAGCTATTAATGGAATGGGACGCTAGTCAGGGCCGTTAGGAATGCTGGGGAGAAGTCAGCTCCGCCGAGGAGAGTCTTTCTCCACACTTAGTCTCCGACTCAGCCTGTCTCTGCCCCGTCCACTCCCAATGTTGCTTTTGGAGGGCCAAACAGAGGAGCCCTCTTATTGTGTCTTCTTTTTTTTTTTTCTCTCGTTTAATTTGAGCAGCAATTAAAGTGGAACATTGCCCAATCCTTTCAACTCCTCTTTTCAGTTTGGGTGCTGGGTGTTAGCTTGTCCAAACTCTTCTCTTGACTTTTTTTTCCCGGTTCTCTCTTTTTGTACCCCCTTCAATTACAATGAAGAATGAGCAGTGGAAATATCCTGTGCTATTGTGCTACGCTTAATTTGCCTTGTGTAGAAGGCCACTTGAAAGATGGACTTGGCTGAATCCTGTGAAAATACTTTTCACCACCATTCAATCTTTTTGTTCATCTTAAAGAAAAAAAAAAAAATCGAATGTTTTGGTGATTTAGCCACGGCATATCCATCTCGAGTTGCCAAGCAACAAACACATAATAAAATCATAATCCATTTGTGACTCAAGAAATTTCCAGCAGCAGTTATATGACAACATTTCCATCGCACTAATATGCAGGCATAATCCTGTTAGGCCCAAAACAAACATATAGGTTGGCTGGATTCACATTAAGATCTTTTGTGACAGCGAATGTGATGTTTGAACAGGGTGTCTGTCTTGCAGAGTCCTAAAATGGAAAGCATGTCTCACACGGAGACACTGAGAGAGGGAAACTGCCATATATCACGCTTCTTGTCTACCTCAACGAGGACAATGTCACCCCCAGGGCACGGTCCCAAACAGTAAAACAGTGATGTAGACACTCTCCAAATAACAGAGGAGCAACACGGAAACAGAAATGTGACTGGGGGCTACTCACTGAAACTACTCTGGGCAGTTGAGACACCCTGGTTCCAACGAGGAGGCTAAACAATATGAACATCTCTAACTATGAAATCCTGTCAGCTTAGTTAATACACAAGGCCGGCAAACTCCGAGGATGTTCTCCCTTAGAGTTTATGGTGGCCTGGCCAGAACTGAGGGTTGAGCTCTGGATGGAAAAGATGAGAGAAGCTTCATGTGGGCTCCTCTCTCTCCTGACCCTATTGGGGGAGGGCGAGGGGGAGGCTCGAGGCCTTATAGAGAGAGGCCAGAAAGTGACCTATGCCAAGAAAATCAAGGCTGCAATCCAAAGACAGGCAGATGCTCTGCCTGACAGAATGCTGGAAGAAGGGGCAGCTCGGAGCAAATATGTACCATCTGCAAATACTCAAGAGATTTGATCCCGGAGCTGCAGACTCAACCAGTCGTCAGATTAACTCAGTGTACAAAAAAAAAACTAAAAAACTAAAAAAAAGAACAAGTGCTATGCTTCCAATGATGGCTACTACTCTTTCATGTTAACTTTAGCAGAGCAACTTATATTTAAGTTAAAAAATGACACATTGTTTTTTTTGTTTTATTATTCTTTATTTTAAACAAACCCTTTCCCTTTACCGGCATACAGCACATTTAGTATTTATTTGCAGTAGGGTATCAAACCATATGACCTCTGTGTTGTTCTAGTATTTGTGTTACTGGCACAGGTAACCTGTGACTGTTTTCTGCCCTTTTGCCTGGGATTATTAGCTCAAGGATCGCTGCAAAGAACTCCGTGAGGAGATGAGAGGGCATTGCTAACAGGACAGAAACCCTGTTTCACTTCATCTCCTGCTTCAGAGATATTGGGATAACGGCCCCTGCCTCCTGTACTCGAGCCTCCAGGTGGCAGTGGCAGACAAAGCATGGGCCTCTGGACGTGCTGGTTCCACAGGGGCTTCCTCAGTACCACAGCAACAATGTATGGTCTGTGATAGGGCTCTCTCCAAAGAGCCCCCGAACAGAGGATGTCCAGGCAGTTTCCCTCACTCAGCAGAATTATTTATACCGGTGCAACAATAAGGCGACTGTGTATTTTGGCATGGTGGAGGATGTCGTTCTGGGTCAGAGACTAGTTCAAAGGCACAGGCAGTGGCCACAGTTCAGTGACGTCAAACAATCTGGGTTGTATTTCAGGGGGGTCAATTAGAGGTCCGTGAGTTTGCACATACTGTACACATGCTGTTCAACCTCATTTATTTCACACAATGTCAGAATACAGTGTGACACACTGAACCGAGTGCAAAATGGGCAGGAGAAGTAATGCTAATGAATGCTAATAAACAAATCAGCCACATTCTTCTTCTCGTGCACAGTGAAGTTATTCTGCACGTAGATAACCATGCTCCGAGCCGCTACTGGTAGCACGAGCACTAATTAACAACAGAGAACATGAGTTTATCCAAGCAGACAGAGTTGTCACCGACCTCGCCTGTATGTGCTGTGTCTTGTCACATCCAATTGTACTACATTGACATGGAGGGAAGGCTTGCAATAACAAAACCACCGGAGAGCCCTGAGTGAGGGCAGACACTCATATCCTGTGTTACCCTGGGTTAGGTCCATGCAAGTGGTTCTCACCCAACACACAGGAAGACACAACGAGCGAGTCTGTTCCTCTGCATTAGCTGTTAGGACTAGATCTCCATTACGGTTAAACAAAAGCCACCCCTATTCTCAGCTCCCAGCGAGCGTACCGACAGCCAATCCAGGAATTAGCATGCAAATTCTGCGTGCTCTCTGGGCTGCCGAGAGTTGGGATAAGGTCAGGAATCGCGCGGAGGGACCAACCTGTCAGACGTTACCTCACAGGCGAGTCCGGCGCAGGCCAAACTCCAGATTCCTGAGCCTCGTGGTGCAACTGATGCAAGGAAACCCCAGCATGGGCCGAGATGTCAAACGTGGGATGTTTGTCAACTCTGGAAAAAAGAGCTTGTTTGCTTTCTCGATCTCTGATTCACCTTACACTCTAACAGGTCACACACGTGTCTGTTGAGTTTGAACTCTAATTATAGAATATTCAGTTCGACACAAACCAAGAGAAATGATTCTGACACCTTGCATGATTCATTATATTTAGTTTCCCTCACAGGGGCTGCCTTCAACTACCACACAATTATGAGAAAAATAAACAGTTTAAAGATAGTTTAAAAATTCACAAAAACCAACAAACTAAAACTAAATATGTTTGCCCAAGTGATAGAAATAACTTTTTGCAATGGAGCTTAACCGGAAAGTTCCCACCCCTTCATCATGAGTAGTGGTTTCATCTCTAGCATTGGGTATCATCAATAACTGTCCAATCATGTAATGATGTCCAATGATAAATACAAGGCTTTTAGGTTTAGGTGCACACATCAGACTGGTAACATCTTAAAGGTGCATTAAGGATTAATAGCTATTCGCTAAAGGTATGCTAGCAGCTAAAACTAACGAAATCTCTTGAAATGTGCTGACTTTGACATTATGACAAACTAGTTACTCAACGACTGTCCTTACACAGTCAAACATCAATCATGTGCAACACAAGACTAAGCAAGACGGCAAATAAGCTACTTACTAGATCGGCAGAAGGTAATCAAAGTCAGGTCGGCGGGCTGCGGCAGGCAAAACTACAGAACGCAGTTATATGCCTATCGACCCTGCTATGCCATTGGCACGGACGCAATTCTCCATATTAAAAGTCATTGTAGCGCACCAATTTTTTTTAAGCTGTTATTTTAAGGTTAAACTGCTTATCCTAACCCTAATCCTGAAGCATAATTGTTGCATATTGCACCTTTAAGAAGGGCTCATCACACATACTTCCAAAAACAGGCAAGATCTCTCTTTTTCACTCTCTCTCTCTCTTTGTCTCTCTTCCTTCACTTCATCTCCAATTGATATCCCTTGACAGTCTCTGATTTGCAGGATTTCACTCTTACAATACTAATAGGAGCCCCCATAACTCACAGACATCTAACTGATTAGATGTGAGGGAAATGTATCCCAGATGATGTGGCAGTTTGATCAAAACTCTGATTATTGATTGAAACATTCTGTTGAATGTGGTCTACAAACTGACTCAGGTGCAGTGACCTTGCGGGGGCGTGTCTGATGAATGTGGTCTACAAACTGACTCAGGTACAGTGACCTTGCGGGGGCGTGTCTGATGAATGTGGTCTACAAACTGACTCAGGTACAGTGACCTTGTGGAGGCGTGTCTGATGAATGTAGCATTTCAGGGGTTTCTCTCGACTAACAAACACTTTGGCCTCTGTATTCAAACTCTGTCTATGAGCCGCATTTATACCATTGCAGGGTTACTTGCACACTGTTGCTTTTTATAAATGACATGAGGTTCTATATCAACAGGCCAGCTTCTGCAGAACTCCCAGCTAACAACAGGCTTTTTCAAGCACCCCCCTCTCTCCGGCATAGCCACTGCGCTGGGACAGGCTGCTTGGCCATATATACATAAAGGCCATAAAATCAGAAAGCACCCACAAAACAAAATAATCCTCATTTATATCTGCCTGCCTGGCAGTGCAGGCTAGAGTTTCACAGTGAGTGGCTATTTATGTTCTCTAAAATCAACAAGGGTTAGTCTCGGAGGCAGCCACGTTACATGGGTTAACAGAGGCTTGTTCCATGTGTATGCACGACACCTCTACTCCCTCACTCTGTAATCATTAGGCCACATACAGCAAGGAGGCCAGATTTGGCAAAAAAGTGCAGATTTAATTAAGTGGCGATGGATATGACAGGAAAGGAGAGTGGTCATGTCAAAAATTGCAGGCCACATAACGGTTATATTCCCAGGGCAAGTTCTGTTTTTTTTTTTTTTTTTTTTTACTGTTGACCTTAAAGGATATGAACATTCTGTAAGTTTACACAGGCAATTAAATGAACTTGGCATGTGCATTAGTTAAGGATAATTATTTATGATCTGCCAACATTACTGCAGGCTGCATTTTTTGGTGTGTTAGGAGGTAGTCAAAATGAATTTATCTGCAACATTGTACTGTACCTTTGAGATATTGAGAGTGATATGAAATAATATTTGAAATGATTGACATATGTTTTCCTTATAGATTACACGTAACACATACTTATTTGAACACATACTGAGAGAGAGGGAAAGGGGGGAGAGGGGGCAACCGAAAAGAAAGAGGGGGAGAGAAAGAGAGCCAGCAGAAATTATTCATAGTGTAATTGTGGATACATTAATATATTCATAACTTTACATAGACAACGAAAACGGTAAGTCTAAATGAATGAGTCACATTATAACTTCGAAAGTGGGCTACATTATATGTGGAGGAAGAATAGACGGCAGCCCACTTAAATGTTTGGTGTCCCAGCATTTTGGCAGCCTTTTTGACGTGATGTCAGAGGAACTTGACAGTTAATAGTTGCCGGCAGAGATCCCAGTCGGACCTTACCTGGTCGCAGACAGTTACACTTTCCAACTTGAAGTTGGTGTCTTATTAAACGCAATATCCAACTACAGAAAGACACCATGGTGTCTTATTTTCATTGCCGTTTGTTGCTAGCATCACTCGTGCTACCGTGCACCTTACAGGCAGAGGTGATATTTCGCTGCTCGAGCTGCACCGCGGAGAAGCAAGCCGCATGCCCAAAGCTCACGGCCACTTGTGCAGAGATTGTGAGGGAGCCTGGCTGTGGCTGCTGTCCGGTATGCGCCCGGCAGTTGGGAGAATTCTGCGGCGTGTACTCGCCAAGATGCTCCATCGGTTTGAGGTGTTACCCGACTCCGGATTCCGACATGCCACTGGATCAACTGGTGAAAGGATTGGGACAATGTGGGCATAAAGTGGACGTTAAGCCTACTGTCAGTCTTGAGAACCCAGAACAAAACGGTGAGTTGTCCTCTGCAAACGTACAGAGAAACACCTACACTTTAAATAGCCTTCCTAAAGATGTGTTGTGTTCCCATTAACCCCAACAGTCTCTGATTATTAGTAACAGTCCCACGGTCTGCAGCTTTTTCATTTTATTAGCAGACATTCTGTCAGGATTCAAGAGAGGAACACTTGCATAATATAATCTATCTACGTATGTTTTTGGTGATTGCATCTATAAGTTTGTTATTTGTTTTTAAACGTTTAATTGAATGTATTGTGGTGTTCCTTTAAATAAGCTTAGGGGTGCAGAACTTCACATGAGTAAATAGACACAATGCAATATTCATAATTGGATATTAATCATATGGCGAGCTTTGCGAAGTGTTTATTTAAAAATATTTTGGTGTTAACTGTAATATCTAAAATAAAGAAAAGATAATTTTTACACTCTCAAATCCAAAAATCACCAGCTTATGTAAACATCACAACATGCTGACAGTGTGTCGGGTGCCCATGAAGTTGACCAGAACACTATTGCTCTTTTTAGTAAACAGGCTTAGCAGTAGTTTACATATTGACATAGCTTCGTCAAGTTCATGTGCATCAGCTGGGAGTCAGTCACTCATACCACATTCCTTTACTTGAGATGCCCAAATATAGGAAGTACAGCCACTCTAAACTAACCCCTGAAAACAGATTGAGTACATTTACATCACATTTTTATATCATTACCTTTGAATCACATATTCATCATTTCACACACTATATGCTTCAACCATATTTGAGTTAGAATAAGACACACTGCCTTCTGGAGTGGTCATGATAATCAACCCGGCTCCATTCTTCTCCTTCTTCCGTCGTGTTCCTCTGTCTCCCCATCTCGCTACTAATCACGCTGCAAACAAATGGCCATTTGTGTGGTTGGGTACCAAAGGGGAATAGGCTCATGCAACTTCATGAACTTTGCCTCTGCTCTCTTGTGATTCGGTTCTGCCTCAGTGCCCCGCTTCGGTTCTGTGCTCAGGCTCAACACCGTCAAGGCCAGCAGCCATGAATAAGTCCTTCATGCATTTGAAAGATCAAGTGATATAACTGGGTCCTCTCAAATGTGAATTTGAAAGGTCAATACTTTTTTTTTTTTTAATTAATAGCCATTATTCAATATTGATTTATAGATTATCCTCACAGTGGAATATGCTGTGAACATTTAAAAGAAACTGCTCACTGTGGCCATTCACGTCCTTTTTTTTTAATGTTTCCATCTTGGGACTTTAATGCCCTTTGATGCCAGTCTGGTGCAAAGTACACCCAGTTTGGCATGTTCCCTTCAAACAATCCCTCATCCGCCTTTTGATGACCCAAACAGTGTGAGGGTGTTTTGGGGAGCTGAGCTAATGTTTGGCTCGAGTGGTTGTTACAGTGCAAGAACATGGCTCAGTCATGCAGAGGGTCTAGTGTGTAACGGTATGAATGATGGTATTATGGGGCATTGGAAGGAGACAGACTGGTCAGGACCTTGTATGAGACTTTGTTTATGGCTCGCATTTGACTTTGTTTGTGTTCAGTCATTTGGTTTGTCTTTATTGAACTCTTTATTGTTAGGCAAATGATGTTTTTTTTCCTGACTTGGTTTTATTTTTAGCTTGGTTTTATTTTTAGCATCTCAACTTTTTCCTCATTTTAGCAATTAGGCCTTCATTAGCACGTCACCCTTTTTTTAGCTGCGGTAGCGCTCCGATAAAAAGCCAAACGTGTCACGGTTGTTCTCATTACAGTTTATTATAGCCTTGTTTCCCTATTGACCTCTCTGTGTCACTCAAGGCTCTTTTCATGGGTCTGTTCAAACACGTCCTGTAACAATAATTGGCGGGGGGGGGGGGGGGGGATCACTCCACCTGTAGCTGGCTCCCTGCAGAGTGGAGCTGGAGCAGACTGTGATGGGTGCCCCAGCCATGGCGCCAGCCCAGCAGGGACCAGGTGGAGGCTCGCCCGACGCTCCCTTGTCATCCGGAATCCTGGCCAGGCGCTCGGTCGGGCTGTGCCGAGGGAGTGTTTTGGAGATAAGATACGTCTCCAACATAAACGCTCGGGGGGCAGCAGTCTTGGCTCGTCAAGCGATGGCACGGCACGTGGGCCTGTTGTGCAATTGATAGCTGTTGCTGTTGGCACATCAGATGGCTGCAGCCACGCAGAGTCCATATGGGTTTACTCTGATATTTCTTTCCCCAGTCTTTGTTAAAAGGTAAATGGCTGCAGATGAGGGATTTGTGGTTTGGTTTTTCACTGCTAGGGAGTCCCACGCAAGGTCATTAATGCAAGGTCACCCTTGGATCTCTGGAGCATAGCTTTCATTATGGCGTGTTTATGGATGACGAGGGAACCTTTTTCAGATGAACCATAGCCATTAGTAGTGATGTTGATGAGGGCGATGTTACTGTTGTTGATGATGATGATGATGTGATGATGTGTGAAGGAAATCGTGCTGTCAGTTTGGCTTGCATGAAGTCGATGAACTTTTGTCCTTTTCTACCTGGCTGCTCATCGCACATGCCGTGACTGCTCTAAGCCTGCGTGAACTCTCGTCGGCATCAAGTTATGACGTTAATGCTGCAAACCCGTTTTTTGAAGGAATCTCCTTGAGAAACCTTGTGTGTAATGTCTACTTCTCTGTTTTTTGTCTCTGTTTATACGACCCAAATTTTGGCCATTTCGGTTTCTGTGATTTTTTTTTTTTTTGTCTTTTCAAACTGTCCTTTTCTGTGGTGTTTTTTTTTTTTTTTAGTGTTTCTCTCTGTCTCTCCCCCTGACATCCTCTGAGTCACTGTTCAGTGTTCTGATTCAGACTCATTGTCTGCGTCCTTCTTCCCCCATCTCATTTGGGGTCTGCTCTCTTCTTTCACTCTCTGTTTTTTTGTGTGTCATGTATACTGTGATTGCCCTTGAAGCCCTGTGGGGAGAGATGTGCTTGGGCTTGCTCCTGCCTCCCCTCCCTCCCCTCCCTCCCCTCCCTACCCTCCCTCTGACACCACTACAGGTGCCTAATTAGTGTGGGGGATGCCTTTGGTGGTGGCGGCGGCGTGTCAAGACCTGCGACCCCTGCGAGGCTCCGCATGGGCGGCGGGATCCAACTGGTGCCCTGCGGACATCAGTGGGGTGTCGACAGTGTCAGGCAAGACGGCGCACGGAGGTGGAAGAAAGGCTGGACGAACCCCCCCCAGGTTTGCCACAAACAAACCCCCCACAGGCTGGAGAGGGGGAGGATAGGAGAGGCAGGAGCGGAGACAACCTGCACTTGGAGGAGGCCATTCCAGACTAACACTAACACACACCTCTCAGAGAGGGGGACTGGAGGATCAGGAGAGGAGCTTGAGAAGTAGACACATGAGAGACTGGGGCATACTGTATACATCACTTTACTTTTTGTTTCAACAATGTAGGAAAGGATATTTGTGTTGAATATTCCCAAGGTCTTTCTGTCTGGGATATATTTGTCAGAGAATGACATGTCATGTCAGAGAGTGACAGATTTCTTCTGGCCATGACAAATGCATGTCTAATTTACCCATACATGGGGTTGAGCTCACAGAAAAAGGAGTTGCTTTGAGCATCTGGAGGTACAAATCCTCTGTTACACAGCCGAGCTTTGCGAGACAAAACCCCAAATATCTTTTGCTTGACTGCACTTGTCGATGGCACTGATTCGAGGTGATTTGGCTTCAAGACATTTCGTTTTATAACAGTATCTTGACAGATTCAATTTTGTTCGGAAACAAATGCTCCAGAAGAGAAAAATAGCCCTGGACATATCTCTCGTGTTATTTGAAGCAACAGTTTTTTTTGTATATGGCAACCGCTGTCCAAAATAGCAACATTCTGTGTGTATTGTGTGTTTTGAGAGCCTCCTGGAGGCATTGCACAATCCATTGTTAATGCCAGATTTCATGCTACCCCTCTGCAGGTAGAGCCCTGTTTCTATGGTTCCAGGAAAAGATCAACTCGGCTTGACAAAGTGAAAATGGAAAGCTGACAGCATTGGGCTGTAGCCGGCAGTCATCCCTTTGAAAACAAGTCCTCTGTTTTTTCTATATCAGGCGATGTGGAGTCAAGATCACATGTTTTTCTTTCTTTTCGTGATTTTTTTTGAAGACTTGACCTATTTAGCTTTTATTTCTGTCATTGAGTTGCAACAATAGAAGGTGGCGGTGAACAAATAACTCCAGTGTTTTAATTTCTGCTGTAATGACTTAACTATATTCATTATATTTGCTGAATTTATGTTATTGCACATACAAAACTCTCGCAACCACATTACACAGCAATGCACTCAGACACACACACACACGCACACAAACGCGCGTGCCTGCACAGGTTTGCTTGCACATGGGGGGAGCTTCGCATTTGTAATTACAGATAGGACAAAGCCCAGGGAGATGTCTTGGCATGGCACTTTTAATAGAGAGAAGCTCTCTTGCCAGAAGGTTTACCTCCCATGATTCTGCGGGCTGGGAAGGCTTTGTCAGCAAGTAGGAGCTGACTTACTTCCATGAAAGTCCATGACTCACACAGGTGATGCTGTCCGATGAGTCTTTGCATTTCTCAGAACGTTCATTCCCTATCGTCCTGAAACAACACTGCCTTAGGCTTCCTAGTATGAAGTTGTACATCTGTAAAGTGTCATTCCACATAAGTCAACAGAGATATTCTGTTCCATTCTCAAAAAAGGCTTTTCTCAGACTTGAATGGGACCGAAAGCCTTTAGTGGTAATATGCTGAAATCGATTATCTCCCAATGTGTTTATCTTATTGGATGTTCAGATTTGCCATCATTTGCTATGAAACGAAAGATATCATATAGATATCAGGCGTCGTAAATTTGACTCTGGATTCCCATTAGGTGAGACATTGGCGAACAGCAGTCACATGCTCTCAAAACATGCCGTGATTCTAGAACATCTGAAGAGAAGCAAAGGGTTCCGTGTAGATACCCTAGAACATCTGAAGAGAGGCAAAGGGTTCCCTGTAGATACCCTAGAACATCTGAAGAGAAGCAAAGGATTCCATGTAGATACCCTAGAACATCTGAAGAGAAGCAAAGGATTCCATGTAGATACCCTAGAACATCTGAAGAGAAGCAAAGGGTTCCCTGTAGATACCCTAGAACGTTCCTGACTCTCTATTAGTGGCCTCGGGGGTGATGACTGTTTCTTTTCAACAGCAAAAGGGAAATGAAATTACTTTATGCACTTTATTTTATTTTGTGCCGCTGTGGCACTGTAGGCTTTCGGAGCAGTACTGATAGCAAAAAGGCCTGCTCTTATGTAACTGAAATAACCATGTCCCAGCTAGCGACTCAACCGTCTCAGCTGTCTGTGTTTTTTATTACTTTGCTTTTTCATGCAACTTATGACCTCTCTGCTGGCTTTCTGCTGCCTGCTACAAAAAGAGTGCCATCTCATTACTTGTTATTTCTGTATGTGGAACCAGGAGGGGTTGGGCTGGCTATTTATTTAGTAGATGTTTAACCATAAGGGTAAACTGTGGACACATTTCAATCAATGCCAATGTCGTCTTGTTGGTTTTCCATTTGAGCATGTTGATAGACCCAGGGGGGGAGGGGGGGTTATGTCATCACCCCCGGGCCGGAGCCAACCAAACTCTCTTTCACAGAGCTCCATAGGCCAGCGGTGGCCATAATTCCACTTTATGTACATATATGTTTATAAATTCCAACCAGTTAACCGAAACATTCATTAACCCAAAATAGGAATTTGATTGCTTTTTGGCAATGTGGCTACTAAAAAGTCCTCATAGTGCTACACTGTAAGTTTTTCAGTACAGAGTTATTGAAAGCAAGTTGTAGGGTCTCACTTATGGCATTCAAAGGATTTTCTGTAGTCCTGTAGGCCCTTGGGCCAGGAGATAATATCTAACACTTAATATCTAACTATGATTAAAAAGGCTAAAAGTACAGTCAAAATACATTTCCTATGTATGTATTTCAGATAGGACCAAATTGCGTGTGTATATTTTTGCTATCCTCACTGTGAGTCTGTGAAAAGAAGAAATAATTCTGCCATTATCTGACCTGAGACATCCTGGTTTGATAAAGCGCTCTTTTGAACCCCAGCCTAGATGAAGGCTTTTGTCTGTACTAGGCTTTACAGCAGCAGCAGCACCTCGGGCTCCTAGTAAGACACCGGTGGAAGAGCCCCAAGCGGAGGCCACAATGACCCCGAGAGGAGCAAGTGTCCACACCCAGGACTGCGGAGGCCCACACACTGTCAGCCCTCAGAAAGAGCGAGGAGAGAGAGGGGGCGAGAGACTTGGACCAGGAGGTGTTATTGGAGCAGGCCCAGGGCCATTATGGCAGAGGCAGGGGATAGCTGGGAGAGAACGTAATGGCAGGTGTCCGGATCATAGCGCAGCATGTCCGCCTGGCTGCCAACAATTTCTGAAATGAGGCAAACTATTAGAAAAGGGGATGCACGCTGAGTTTGACACTATTCTTAGAGGCGTGCTCGCATGGATGTCGGGCGTGAAACTGGATCGCACAGGGTCCGTGGCCCGGACAATTGCGCGCCCAGGCAATCATCCTCCTTCAGATCTTTTGCAGAGCAGCCACCCTCGGGGGCCGGTGACATCATACGCATGTCTGTTCTGGGCACGTGGCCTGAGGGGAGTGATTTTCAACACTTTCTTCTCTCTCGCCCTCTGGTGCGCTGCTCCTCTGCTCCCTCGCTTGTTCGCTTGCCCGCCTCAGACAGCGCAGACAGTGATGAGATCACAGTTTCGGACCCACCGTAAACAGCCCTGGACCAGCGGGGGGTGGTGGGGGGTTGGGGGGAGGACCAGGCCTCTCCTCGGGGATCACTGACCTACTCATTGAAGTGGCATTACATTGAGTGACATACACCAGCGGTGCCCCCAAAAGGGATTGTGTATGACTGCTTTAGCAATCCTGGATGAATGGGGATGAGGGATGTTTGGGGCACGCCATTATTATTATTATTATGGGATGTGGTGCCATGATTAAAGGAGAGTAAATTAAGGTGTTTGTGCGGAACATTTGTTGGCAGGGACTGACGACACACATCTGGCGGAGCTCTGACCAACATGTCCAATGGCAGTGTCCTGGAGTCATTCAGAGGGAAGCTATGAAGAAATGGAAACAACACTAAGATCAGTGATGGGCATTTAGACAGATTATATACTTGATCTGCCTAAACTGTTTACTGCACAAAACAGACAGACATTTCATACTGTTGGCGGTATGTGTTCAAATGCCTGTTGTGTCACAGTATATTCCTAAATAAATACAAGCGATGCAGACCGGTAGGACATTCTGTAGTGGAGCATGGACTGATGGAGACCCATCCTTATAGGTCAGTCTCAGACGGTTTCATCGTTTGTGATTTTCAGTCAGGTTCAACAAAGCTTTGTTGTTGTTGAGTGGACTTTAGAATCAGGAGCATTGATCGTTTTATTACATTGAATTTGAATGTGCGATTGCAGTTTTTATAGTCCCTAAACTTCGCACAACTTCTGACTGTGTTAGGTGTGCAGTCTGTGTTTAGTGGAAATTGTGTTAATGGGTTGTGTAGTGTGTTTAAATGTCCAAAATGTATGTTGCAACTTCTCTTTATAGCCCTTTGTATATTATATTGTATTGTTTGTACGTTCCCTTGTACTTCGCTTTGGACAAAAGCGTCTGCTAAATGACTAAATGTAAATGTAAATGTTTTTAAGACAACATAGACATGCAGAAATGACAATAAAAACTGACTTGACTTAGTAGACAGTCACTGACTAGAGCACAAATGGTCAGAGGGTGTACAGAACCCAGTATTCAAGTATTTCACGTGGCACAACAAACAATTTAACTGTCAGTCATTGTGACTGACACAGAATAAATTAGCTGATTCTTTCTGATGGCAAAGATTATAGAATGAAATGAACCGTCATTGTTGGGCTTCACTGATCAAAGGTATATCCCCCAGCTCATTGAAATAAAACCCTGAGCACCCTATATGCTAAAAATAGCAACGATTACCTTGACATTCGGTCATGTTTCAAAGATTTACGAACCATTTTAATCTGACAGAGAGATATGTTAGTCAGACCCGCATTTACCCTTAAAGTGCTTGCCAGAGATAAAAGGTAGCTATCATTTTACAGGCTGTTCTGCCTCAGCCAGTAGCTGTGATTAAGGGCTGGCTATTAGCTTGTCTACGTTAGTCTCTGATGGTCTGCCAAAGCCCTGATGCTGCCCTTGGTATATGAACCAAACGGTTCCATTATAAGCCTGCTATTCTACCTGCAAATCAGTGGGTGAACTTTGGCAAATTGCAATGACCTATATAGTATTGCTAATGTATGCATTGTTTTGTACAGATTTGGAGTAATGTGAACCTTTGTGTGTTTTGTGTGCAAACCAGGGGAAGTCTCTGCAACCAAGGTCCCCCCTCAGATAAGGCTGACAAAGGAGAACTCCAGACTCAACAAAGAGATCGCTGTGCAGAAGCACCAGAACAACTTGAAGAAGACCATGATGACCAACCGCTTAGAGGAGCCGCGGACCGCGCACGCTCGGCCTGTGAGTCTTTCTGTTCATCACTCCAGCGAACCCCTTGGGTCCCGTTCACAGGAGGACACACACATCTCGTGCAAACACTGTGCTCTGTGGCAAGCTAAAGGTCTACGTTGACCTGAGCTGGCACTCAATTTAGTACGGCAGTGCCCTCTTCTGGCTATCACACACACACACGCACACGCGCACACACACACACACACTCACACACACACACACACACACACACACACACACACACACACAGAAACACACACACACACACACACACACACACACACACACACAACACTCAAACTCACATACACGATCACATAAACACAGTCATAGTCACAGTCACAGTAAAACAAATCCAGACATTCACTTAAAGATAGAGGCAGTTTACCACAGTCATGTAATGCTTGCTTTTACAGTATATGGGTGGATTCTTTGCAATACACAATAGTAATTATTAATGAAATAACTTTTTGTGACATTTTTTTTTTAACAGAGGTGTCATTTGTAGTCCATTCCTTCTTTACGAGTGGGTGCAACAAGTAGACTATAAGCACTGGTATCGAGTAGCCTACTCAGCCAATCCCATGTCTCTGTATAAAATTCTGATTTCTACGATTACAGGAAGCTACCAAACTGCATGTCAGAATAGAGAATTCTCTCAGACTAGAAATCAACTGGCTGAAAAATGAGATATCCTGCCTACTGTTGGACCATCCAGTCTGTTATTCCCACAAATACAAAGACAGATGTCTGTAGTCTAGGAGTATTTCATCATTAACAAAGAGAAAAACAGGTTGGCAGAAATCTGTTGTGTGAGTTTATATAGAGTTGGCACAAAGTCAATTGTAAATTGATAAAAAGTTGTGGATTGGACAGATTTAACTGATACTTGTGCCGTGGTTTTCTGTACATTTAGCCTTGATTTTGTTCATGTCTCAGGTTTAAAATAATTGTTAAAACAAAATATTTTTTCTAATTAATAACACCTACACAGCTTTCTTAAAATTGCAGTGTAGTCAACTCAGATTAGTAGGATTATTGATTGTTAAGTTTTTGCCATTCTAATGAACATCCCCTCATCTAGTTGCTCACAACTGACGTCACTGAGTTGTCTTTGACGAAATCCTGCTAGACCACAAAGTGTGCATTTGTTGCAAATATTGGGTGATCATTTTGAGGGAGCCCTTTGAATATGTGTAGCCCCAGGGCCCTTAGTGTACTTCATCTGGCCCTGAAAAGGACCACCAAGGAGGACCATCTCCGTCTTTAATGTTTCAATGTGTGTCTTAATTAGTTATCTCTGTGGTCTCTCTCTTCTAGTAACTCACTCCTTCTATATTAAACAATAAAACATTCTTTTTTTTTACTGCCAATATTACAGCAGGGTCATTTTAGAGATTCTTTTTTTGATATGTCTGCCATCAACCAACAATATATTGGGAGTAGCTGTTCACAGGAATGCGGAGCAGTTATGTACGTATATGATTTACAGTTGCAAGGAAGAAAAGAATCATCAGTGAAAAGGAAATTATGTATTTGGACATTGCTTACATTCCAAACAAATCCATTGTTAATGAGCTTGCCCATTGTTTTAATGTAAAGAATGTATTAGTAAAGTGAAATATGCTCGTGTCCTCATCAACGCCAAAACTTATAAACAATTCTTATCAGTTGAAAGTACTCTGTGTCCTAAGCCTTTGAAAGACTATATTGCTTTTTTGAAACGTGACACATTGTTTGTCCTTTGTCCAAACAATCTGCAGAGAAAACACTGCATTACAGTTGAGCACAGTTTGTACATATGACTGGGAAAATGACAGCCACCTCATGTGAACTGAAGCTCCAGCTTCAGTCTTTTACAAATTAGCGTGCCCTCTATAGACATTAACAGAAGCCATAAGTGTTTTGACCTGAAAAACAATGATATACATGCCCAGATCTTCCCCCTCATTTAACTCTCTCTATAGCAGCTATTAAACAAGAAATAGTCAAGGAAAAAAGACAATCGATGAGACCATTAGTGAACAACAGCAGAGACAACAATGGTATGAGTGTGGAGTGGGAAGGGTCATAGCTGGACGAGCAGAAAAACCGTGAGGCTCCTCTCTTGGGTACGTGAGGCCGCGTGGAGGTGGGGGGTTGAGGGGGGTTGGGGGGTGGTTGTGGGGGGATGTACTCAGTCACGTGCTACCCTGGCGTCCCCCATGCGCCAGAGAGAGATTCCATTCTGGAGCAAGGCATGACGTCAGGTCTGGGGGGGCGCCTGAGGCGGCACAGCACACACAGGCTAGCGTAGCGTAGCCCGCCCAGCACAACACAGCCCAGTTCCAGGGCAGCGTAGCGTCCAGGGCTCTCTGCGAGGGGGCCACTTTTCATTCACATGATATGGATAAGATCCCCTGGCATCCCGGCGCTGCAGCAGCGTGCCCTCTCATCTCGGGCCAAGCAGCAGAGCGCAGCCGTTTTCGAGGGGCCAGGCCCTTTGATGCAGCTGCGTGTCCCCCTTTAGTCCCAGGGGGAGAAAGGGCGCTGAAGGCAAGGGGCCGGGGCTGGCAGACGGTAAAAAGAAACGCAGAAGGACTGGCAGAGGAGCAGGCCAGAGAGATGAATATCATCGGCAATGAGTTATGACCCCAGAGCTTGTTGTTCTGTTGCAGGCCCCACTGAGCCCGTGTCAGCAGGAGCTGGACGTGGTCCTGGAGGAGATCTCCCAGATGACTTTCCTCAACAATAAGGGCTCGCTGGAGAACCTGTACCAGCTTAAGTTCCCCAACTGTGACAAGGACGGACAGTACAATTCGAAGCAGGTGAGCGCCATCTACACACAGTCAGAACGGTCTCCTTTGTAAATGTGTGCGTAACGCAGATCAGACATGGACTCCTCAATATCTCATGATTTCTGAGAGGAGAGAGTTACAAAACGACAAACAAGCCATGAATGATCATAGCACTAAATCAACAGGTGTATGTATGCACAAGAGGACAGGTAACTGTCTTCAATCCCATGGTCTTTCAAAATCAGCAAAGCCATAACAGTGGAGAATTGTAGTGGAGCTTAGAGGAGAATGCGGAACAGAACACCACTACTTCCTCCTTCATGAATGGACATTTGGTCAACACAGAGGCGACAGTGTCTGAGAAAGGAGTTACAAGGTAGTACAAATAGATATATATTTTCTTTTTTTTTATCACAGAAAGTAAAAACAATGGCCCCCTATGAGACAGTTTTAGATTCCTCCACTTGCATGTCCTTGATGCAAGACCCAATTATTTTTAGAACAGGTCAAAACAATGATATGACATATCTGTATCCTGAAAGCACACCAAGTCTTCCACGTTTGGGAGGTAAAACGGGGACAGAAACCCTAGGGAGAGGCAGGCGGGGGATGCATTGTTTTGATGTGAAAGCTCTGTTCCCATGGCTTAAAAACACGGTACCTCACTGCTCCTGATTGTTTCCTAATCATCTTGTTCCTCTTGCAATTACTGTAACTGTCAGTTTTTGTTCTTTCTCACTGAAGGAAAAAATTGAAAGTCTGTTTTTTTTTTTTTTTTTTTTGCCTATTTTGGGTCCCCGCATAAGCTGTGTCCAGTTCAATTATGACCTCATTTCGGGAGCGCTCGATGGGGGTCGCAGAGGCATGCTGTGACCAATGGGCCACGCATGGTTGTTGTTGGAGCGCTGCTCCACCCCGCTCCTCTCCCCGCCCATGACTGTACCAAGTGCCTCATTAACCCCTCAAAATCCTTGTTCCCACCACCTCACCGCCTCCGCCTAACCAGCCTGACCTCCACACCCCCCCCCCCCCCTTGTCTCCATCTCTCCTCATCTTGTGTTTCAGTGTCACATGTCTACCCACGGCCAGAGGGGCGAGTGCTGGTGCGTGGACTCGCTCACAGGCATCCAGCTCCCGTCGTCTCCCAAAGTGAGGGGGGACCCAGACTGCAGCCAGTACCTCAGCATGCAGGAGACCAAGCCCCCCACGGCCGTGTACCTCAGCGGACAGGAGACCGAGACCCCCATGGCCGTGCAGAAATAAATGTGCTCTCACAACCCTCTCGCCAAAACTTGAAGGGGCCAGAGTCACAAGTGATTGAATTTTAAAGCTTGTCAAAGAATGCGTGTGTGGTCTTTGTGTTCATGTTCGTGTGTGTGTGGTTGGGTGGGTGGGTGGGTGTGTGTGTGTGTGTGAGCATGATGTTTGCACATAAGGACTGTGCACGCATGCCTGAGTGTGCCTCCATGTGTATGTGTGTGTGCGTGCGTGTCTGTGTGTGTGTGTATGTGTGCATGTGTGGAGTGCTTCTGTGTATGTGTGAGCATGTCTGTGTGTGTATGTGTGCGTGTGGAGGGCTTCTGTGCGCTGTGTGTGCGTGTCTGTGTGTGTATGTGTGCGTGTGGTGTGCTTTTGTGCACTTGTGTGTGCGTGTGTGTGTGCGTGTGTGTGTGTGTGTGTGCGTGTGTGTATGTAAATGTTCAGTTCTGGCTCCCGTAGTTAATCTTCAGTGACAGGGGAGTGAGTGGAAAGTGTGACTTGCCACGGCACATGACAGCAAGGACGAGACAAGGACGGCCATAGCTCTTTCCACGTTTTTAAATTCAGATTTCCACTGGCTAAATTTAATATGGAGCGACCGGCTTTGTCTCCTCCTATTCATAGGTTAAGTGGCCCGTGCGACATGGGGGGCTGAGAGAATGTTGTTTTAATCTTGTGGCCGCTCGCTCCCGCATCTGGTCCAGCAGTTTTGGTATTTCAGGCAGCAACACACAGTGTGTGCAGCTGCTATAGCTACCAGGCCACGTTCCATTCCTATTTATTCAAGCTTTCTTTTTGGGGAGGCTCGGCAAATGTGTGCTGCCTTTGAACTCGTGAATTCTGTACAGCCTCTTTTAATACATTGATGAATGAATAAAATGGAGATATATAAATAAATAAATAAATAAAGAGAGATTGTTTCTCAACTGCAGGAATAGCATATTTTGGAGTCTTGTTTTTTTTTTTTCTCCAGTGAAGGCATCCATCTATTTCTCCCTGGATTTTCAAGGATACCTCTTTTTTTCTCTTTTTTTCCCCCCTCAAAGCTCCCATTGCCACAGATCTCAGCATGCATTCCCCCTGGATCTCCTCCTCCTCTGTCCGTCTCCGCCCCTTCTTTCTCTCCCTCCCCTCTATTTCTCTCTCTCTCTCTCTATCTTTCCTACTCCCTGTGCTAGCTACTCAGACTGTGTCCTGATTCATCCTATGTATCAGTTTAAAGTGCTAGACAGTGGAAACTGAACGAGAGAGAGAGAAGGGAAGAGAGAGTGAGAGGGGGGCAAAGGTAAGGCCACTGTTGGCAGCTGGAAGGCTGGCTGTTCTCCCTCATCCACTCGTGTTTCTCCCCATCCCTCCAGAGCCATGTGTCTGTTGAGCACAGAGGCCCGTGTGTGTTTGTGTGTTAGAGAGGAGGGTGAGTGTTCATTGGTTACTAATGAAGTGCTGACAGAGGGCGAGATTAGGACACAGGGCTGACACTGACAAATGTGATATTAAGTGGGTTAAGTGCCTATAAATAAACACAGGTTTGCGGATGTATGCCTGCAATGCCTCTGGGCTGCACCTAGCCTCTGTGGATCTCCCTAAAGGGAATCAAGGAGGGAAGTGGGGTGGGGGTAGAGGTGGAAGGGGGTTGGGTGGGGTTGGGTTAGGGTGAAGGCATGGTTGCAGCTCTATGAAAAGGATGCCAAGGGCTTCACAGGTTGAGTGAGTTTGCTGAAGTTGCTCTGTCAGCAGATTTCCCCCACCTGGTGCAATCTAGGGATCTTTTGACAGAACTAGGCGGTTAGGCTCAGTCTCTCCAGGCGCCTGTAGTGAATCAGATATGTGCGTTTGCCAGCAATAGACACGAGACCTCTTGCCAAGGCTGACTGGAATTAGATGGAGAAGAGTTTCGCTCCAGTGACAATGAATTCTATTGTGGATACTGAAGCCAATATAGATATAGCTGCGAGTGGCAAGCATCGGGGTCCAAGCATAGTTGCATTTGCAGCAAGTTGCAGTTCTTCAGATTATGCAACACATCTGTTATTCGCACCAGCTATTCACAACATTCCACTTTACATTTTCAAAAGTTGGGCATGCTTTAAGAAAATATCCTGATTATTATGTCTATCAAGATAATGGCCATTGAGTGAATAGGTGTCACGCCCTAAATATATAGTGGCTTATTTCTTTGTTTGAGAAACCAGAATTACTTGGCAGCAGGGTTTGGAGATGATACACAACAAATCCCATGTAAATCAGATGAGCGGCCTAACAGGAGTTTGCAAAGGTAGTACATCTAAATTCCATGTAAATCGGATGAGCGGCCTAACAGGAGTTTGCAAAGGTAGTACATCTAAATTCCATGTAAATCGGATGAGCGGCCTAACAGGAGTTTGCAAAGGTAGTACATCTAAATTCCATGTAAATCGGAAGAGCTGCCTAACAGGAGTTTGCAAAGGTAGTACATCTAAATGACAGGTGGAGGCTAATGGTTCTAACGTTCTCTAAAAATCAGAGACTTAAAGAATTTGTTTTCTAAAGCATGTGGTGCTTAAGATACTGGCAAAAGTGTACATTTGTTTACTCTACAGACCCTCGGTGACAGTCATCACAGTTTGTCTGGGATCTGGCACATAGCAGGAACTCGTGTTACAAGTTTGGTCCCCTTGTGCTCTCGCACAAGAAACATGTACGACAATCTTGACAAATACAATAAGGTTCCAGTACCTTCATGATGCATCTCTGAAAGGAAAAAGGAGCTGCTGAACCTTCCAGCTGTGAAAGAAAGTATTCTATATTTTATCATGAATGGTTAGACTAAAACGGCATGCTCTAAACTGCTGTGTGTATTGTGTTCTGATTTTAGTTGAGAGGCAGTACTTTTCCACAGAAACCGATCAATACAGCATGCCTGTGAAACCAATGACCTCAAGAATGTTTATGACATGATAAGAAATGAGGATTGCTCCATTACCTGAAACTAATTTGTTGCTAGGCAGATGTTAAGGTTGGCCATCTGCACGTGCGTGTCTCACTACCATGTGTGTAAACACTACTTTCAAATAAAAGAATTGTTTCGGGTTGAAGGAAGACAGAAGCGATTTGAAACAATCCTCATTCTCCGCCTAGGGCCGGGGATCAAAACAGCCCGTCAAACTTTGCTCTGGCTTGTGGTGTCTTTATTCTGAGGTAACATAGTAAGTGTTTAGGGTTATTCCTCTGACACCAGCCCAGTGAATCCCTAAGATATAACAAATGTAATGCAAATGATATGTCTCATTTGTATATCTATTCTTTCACACCCTAATCCTGAGTGTTCCTGTTGGATGATCCCTATTCACTAGGGTGAGTTGAGTTTCTTTAAGAACTGCAAGTCATGTGGATACAGGTTCCCAAGCCTGAGTTCATTTCATTTTTTCTTCAAGATCTTTATACAACCTTTCCCTGATTGGATAACTCATTATTTGATAGGATGAGTTTGGCCTAGTTTGAAAACAATGCAAAAACCAATCCCTGCTGTAGTTTCTGGGCATATTTACTTGCGATTCTGAAGAAGGTGGGAACGTTGATACAGGGAGTGTGTGTTTTTGTGTGTGTGTGTGTGTGTGTGTCTGTGTGTGTTTGTGTGACTGGCTATGCCTTTGAGGATTTGAATGCGTGTTATTTGAGTAGGCCTTTCAGTGTGTTATCTGAGTGTGTTGCATAGCGTGTACGAATGTGTGTGTGTGAAAGAGAGAGAGGGAGAGAGAGAAAGAGAGCAGGCGAGCGGGCTGTGCAGAATGATGGCTCTCCAGTTCCTGGAGCCAGGGAGACGGAAAGGATGAGTGTTTACCATCTGCTGTAGTGTAAAACTGTCAAGGCCGCTCTCTGTGTTTTCAGAGTCGCCCACAAGTGACAAGGGGAATTTCTTCCGCAAATCAGAACATCATGTGCGGTGCCAACCGGTCATGTGCCCCACCCAACCCTCACCCCCATTAACATGTGTGTTTGGGTTATCACAAGGCACCACAGCTTTCTCCCCCCCCCCCCCTCATTTATTTGTGACTAGTGAGATCTGTATGTGCCTTGTGCCCTGTGCCTATTATCTCAACTGGAACAGCCACGAACAGCTTGTACCTTGTTAAAAAAATGTGGGACATCGTAAATACATGGGAACACAAAAAGTTATTTGCTATGTTTAAGGTCTGTGATAAACTGCAGCACAATTAAACATATATTACCCCCTTAGATCTCTGGCTCATTTGTTTTTACACATCCGTTCAACTCACGGTGGTGTGACTGTGGAAATGGCCCACCTTTGCCCCGGTTATGGTTGAGGTTCAAGAGCGCCAAAGCCACTGCCGTGGTTGGACACTTCAAGGCCTACGGGTACCTTTGTTCTCTGCACTCACATCACATCATTCAGACTTCAAACTTCCGTTGGCCATGAGCAGCTCTCATCCTTAACGGGGGGGGGGGGGGGGGGGGGGGGGAGTGGAGAGTGTAGCCAAGGTCAGTATCTCTCTCTTGTAAACTCATTTCTTTTGGTTTTCATATAGTTTCCTGGTGTGCACAACATGTCTGAATGTTTAAGACCTATTTCTTACCTAAAAGGAAGTAAATACTAAGTTAGGAGATGAAATGGATTTGTTTGCCATGTTCTAAGGCAGGTTTGGTGTGGTGTGGCACATGTATGATGTTGGCATCCATAGTTGTAGTCCTAATTATGTACTAAATCGGGCTTTGAAGTCCAAAGTGTAGTTGTCAGCTTCTTTGAAGGCAATAGTAATTGTCATGTTCACTACCTCACAAATCAAATCCTCTACACGTGGTCCACCCTGAGTCTGGTCCGCTTCCCTGTCCTTGATCTGCCTGTTTTGTGAATGAATACCTCCTCATCCCAGACCAAGTGGCAGTGCTTTCTCTCTCTTTCTCTCTCTCTTTCTCTTTCTCTCTCTTTCTCTCTCTCTCGCTCTCTCTCTCTTTCTTTCTCTCTTTCTCTATCTCCTTCTTTCTCCCTCTCTCTCTCTCTCTCTTTCTCTCTCTCTTGCCACATCTGGATTTTGTAAAAGTGTTCAGCCATCAGCCATCCTAAGAAGGACTGCACCTTTGGAATCCCGCTTGGCGCCCTCCTCCACATGGTGAGCAAACACCCGCGCCATCTCACTGCCACATGCCCACCCGGGCAAACACACAGGACCCTCTTGATGGTTTCCACCTCCCGCATTGTGATGCGTCAGAGAGCGGCTGGCCTGCCGACTGTGTAGTGTCAGCACAGACTCTGTATTTATGATCACACGTTCAGTATGCTCTGTAAACGCCGGGGCCAGCCAAGATGGGACGACGGGGCCCATTCCATCCGTTCCTGCAGTAAAGTCGGAATGCTGTTGTTGAAATGTCCATGCTGAGTCTCTGGCTTCCAAAGCCAATATTGTGCTCTCCGGAGGTTAGCTCAGCTTGGCCCTTTCGTCAGTGATAAACGAATGATTTCCATGACATGGCTCTGTGTAATCTGTGGAGTGGCTCAGCTTCCTCTGTAATTTGAATGGGGAGTTAGTCCCCCCTTGTGTCAGTCAGTGTTCCCCCTTGATGTTCATATCCATGGTAAATGACTTCCTTGTTCCTGTGCAATCTCTTTGACTTCTGTTGAAAACCAGGTGACTAGCCTCTGGGCAGGTCTTGAATGCAATACGTCTTCATGCAAGATAAACCCAGATCCTGTGACATTTAGTTCCTTCTGGAACTTGTGGACATTTCTCTTTTGCTACAGTTTTATCAGTAAAGTACATATACACTTACCCATAGGCAAACACACTTATGCTTATATGTAATGTGTAGAGTACTATGCCTCTAAAGCTATTTAGTTTTGTGGTATGTTTCAGTGGAACTTGTATAATTGCATAACAATTAAGAACCGTGTATTGGTTATTTCTGACTGGCCAAGAACATGGTCTGCAGTTACCTTACATAAGAGTATATGATAATATTGTCTAATTAGTTTTGTGACATGTATGTATGTTTGTGAGTTAAGTGTAAGCTACTGGATGACCTTAATTTCCCTCGGGATCAATAAAGTATCCATCTACTGTATCTATCTAATTTTTTTCTCAAGGACTAGATTGTCCATGGGCTGTTTATTGTTTCCGCTGCTCAGTTTACTCAGACATCCATGGCTGCATTTGCATACAGTAGCTATCTGTTTTGATGACAGGCCCATGTCAGGGAAATTGCTATGTGTGCGTGTCTCATTTGACTACCTGCCAACATGGGTATGCTGAGATTGCATGTGCAATGCAGTATTTTTTCCTCTTCGTCGTGTGTTGTGTATAATGGAACTCATCAGCATGTGTAAGGAAAAGGATGAAACACTTTAAGAAAAACAATATACAAATCCATTAAATGAATACATAACTTTATTTAAATAAATGCTTTGTCATAACAAAAAAGACAAAGGTTAAAAGAGTACATAAATTACAAGTTGAATAAATATTACACAGTGATATTCACTTTCTTAATAATTTGAGATTTTTTTGTTTTGTTTTTGTTTTGTATCATTTAACAATTCCAAAGGCTGAACTTTTCCATGGTCCTCCTGCCACCAATGGGTCATTTCACATGGCAGCTTATGCAATATGCTATGGTGATCAAACATCATGTCCAAACTCAACCGGAAAATAAAACTGTTATGCATTCAGAAAAATCAGGCTGTAGTTCCTGTAAATACCGAGCTGTGATTATTGCATTAGTCTAACCAGATAGAAGGTTCCAGAATCTGACTGAGGCACCACTAGGATTTGAAACAGCATATAGTGACTGAGAGTAGAGGAAGTAGAGGATCTTTGTCCACTCCTAAAAAGTTTTTCCCAACTAGTGACTATCTCTAGGATTACAAATTCTCTTTTTAATCCATGACAAAAAGAATTGGCAAAGAATTTCAGTTCAGAGTAAAAACCCAATATGGTACAGCAATATCAAAATTGCTACTTCAGCGGATTTTGGCCTATTGTAGGCTAAATTTACGGCTCACCCTAGCTACCTATATGTGTGCCACAGATTCTGAAGCCCTCCCAGTTGTCTACCCTGCTAACTGTGTCTACTGTGTTGTGTTTGTGGATTGTGTGGGCCCCCCCCCCCTTATGAACAGGGGCTGAATGTGAGGCCCTGAATGTGATCACCGCCCACGATGCTCACCTTCTCTCCCTCTCCCCAAGTGGCACTGAGGCTCATTGTCTATAGGCTGTGTGAGAGTGGATGGATGGATGGATGGATGGACTGAATATGGATCTCGCTAATGGTCATAGTTCTGGTTCTGGGTCTCAGGCTCGGGCCAGATAGCCCCCTGTCAAAGATACTGTGGGAGCAGCAGCTCCGTCAAGGTCTCCGTCATGCTACTGTTCCTCTACCTGAAAACGAGTTGAATGCGGTGTCGTTGTCGACAGCACTACAGAAAAAGGGGCGTAATGTGGCAATAACTTAGTTATGATGCCATTTAAGTGCAAGCTGCTTTTTTTATATAAATGGGATGGGGGGCGCAATTTGTTGCTCAGGAACCTGGATAGCATCCATATACTTAGGTTTGCCATGTGGTTGTTACATGAAGACCATTTCAGAGACCTTTTGTGCAAGCTACATGTCTTCACTTTTCAAAAACCCAGAGGGCAGATGTTTGACCATGCAACCACAAAAAAAAAAAAAAAAAACTCCCTTGGCCACTACAGATATATGAGCTGTACTCATCGCTTTCCCCCTCCCTCTCCTTCTTTCTTTTCGTGCTTTTCTTCCCTCTCTCTTTCTTTTGCGCTATGAGCTCATTAGATGGGATTTTGGTAGCATGCTATGGGCAGGCTCGGAAGAGCAGCTAAATCCCATTGTTTTGAAGTATGAACACTTGGGCTCTGAAATCGGATCTGCGCTCAACGACAGTGGCTGGGAATGGCTTTTTCTGTCTCCTTTCCACTGAGAAAAAAACAGCAAGAGCTTATCATTGACACAATGTCATTGTGGTTGACATATCTGATGATTGTAAAACGACGTGATATTTTCTTCAGCTAGTACACATAACATTTGCAGTCATGCACAATCAATATTCAGCTTATTCTCAAAAAGAACAGAAGAGACAGAAGAGTACCCACAAGTTTGAGCTGTTGTCAGAAGGCCTCTCCCTCTACCCTTAGCCCCAGTCACAGCGCACGATTTAAAGAGGGTGTGTAGCTTCGTGACAAAAACAAAGTCGATATAATATTCGTTGTACGTCTCTTTATCTGAGCTTGAGTGAGGTCCCTCGTCAATACAAAAAGGGTTCGCCTGCTTTGTCCCCTTGGCTCCTGTCTGTGTAATGTTCACGTCACTATTCAAATGTATTTGCATGTAGAAAGGCACTGAGACTCCCATAAAACTACACATCAGCTGACCCTGTAGTAAATGTGCCCCTTTGTTTTAACGATGCCCCCTTTAGAAGAAAAGAAAAGAAACAAGAACGAGTTAAAAAAAGAACACAGTCTTGTAAAACAACTCATGTTGAATTACAGTCTAGACAAGTCGTCTGAAGTGGATAACCATTTTGGGATGTGGCATACGAGCGAATTGGAAGGAGAGTGGCTAGAGGTGAACTGGCTGGTACACGGCCTGCTCATTTGAATACCCTTGGATTCAAACGACTAGACTCGCTTTGTGACAGGTTGGATGGAACAATGCAAATTGTTTACAGGCTAAAATACACAAGTTCTTTCCAAGCACCAGTACAATGTAGTTTCTTTTTTTGTTAAAACATTCATTAATCTAAAGTTAAAGGTAATATACCAAGGTTACACCTATTTCAGTGTCAGGGGACTTGGTTTAGATACATGGCTCACAAGTGGGCAGTCATTACTTCACTGAAGGCAATTAAAACAGCACAAAAATGAAAGAAAAAAAAAAAATACAAGACTGCGCCTCAAACACCAAAAAACAGAGTGGAGTTTACAGTCCTGCTTGGTGAACATCTGTCTTTATCCTGCACTTTAGCAAAACATGAAAAAGCAGAAAAGTGAAATAGCTGACTATTGATAGGTCATTGTGAGAATTTTGATGCTGGCAGCAAGGCCAAAGATAGGTAAACCTCTGTAACATACCTCGTCACCACTTCTATAGGCCAACACTGCCCTACTGCCCCAATATACGGCAGAAGGAGGGTACTGGTGCCTTGTGGGTACGGTATGAAGTCAAACCATGGATTCTCTCTACAGAATATGCCAAGACATAAGTCCACCAACAGGAGCAGCAATCTCTGTTTACCTCTGTCACATAGCATGGCATCGTCTGTATACATAGGCACAGTTGGCAGATGAGGCTAGCTACAGAGTCATGGAGCCACTGAAACAGGTTTGTCTGACACAATTTGATTCTTACATTTTCCACTCCCTGAAACACACAGTGAACAGGCAAGTAAAAGTACCTTTCTGGAGCCTATGTCAGGGGCCGAACAGGAAGATCTGCCACATAAGCTGCGGCAGGAAGAAAATAAAGGACATTCTTTCATAAAGGCTCTCTGTCTCGCTCTACCTTTCTTTCACATCCAAACACATACACACATACATACATACATACACACACAAAATAAGCTCATACACATACTCACACAAATGTACACTGAACTTGGTGAAGTTACACATTTCCAAGCAGGCTTCCCTATAATAAGTGCTCTGACAGGACCAAATACCCAGATAGGGACCCCCGTATCAGCAGATACCTATCGTGTTTTTTCGTTTCTTTTGAAAACAAACAAACAAAAACAAAAACAGAGTTCTTCCAATAGTGGAGTTCGTGCTATCTCTTCTGACACCTCAACAACAATAGATGTAAAAAAACAAGATAGCCCTGTTAATAATAAACATGCCATATATTCTTTTCTGTCTTTAGGTTAACTTTAAACAAAATGGTATGGTGCTCAAACCCCAGCTTTTATAAAAAAATATATAATTGCATGTATATATATATTTTTTTTAGCTGGGACCCAGATTCTAGCAGGGGGATTCCTTAATGGCAAGACAGAAACAGACTCTGACTTGCTGGGCCCCGTGAGTTAGAGATGAGCATTCAGTCGAAAAAAGGATTCCTTTGTCTTTTTTTCTGCTTTTTCATTTTTCGTTATTGTTCTGTTCTGTTTTCGTTTACTTTGATTTTTTTGTTTTGCTTTGTATCACAATCTCAAAGTGACTGGCGGGTGAACAGGTGGAGAAGGAAGGAAGGAGGCGGGCCCTAGGGGTCAGGTGATCTGGGAGGGGTGCATCTCCTCACTCCTCACTCGTTGTTGTTGCTGTTCTCCAGGTCCTTGCACTGGATGTTGCCCCCGCTGTAGTCGGTTCCCGGCAGCTGCACCCCGTATTTGTCCACGCACCAGCAGATGCCTCGCTTCCGGCCACGGGAGGGTTTGCACTGAGGGGGTGAGAGGAGGGGGGGGGGGGGGGAGGCAGGACAAAGATAATGGGTTAGAAGGGAGACTTCACCAAACAACCAACAAAAGGGCCTTAGGTTTCACGAGCCACTCGAGAGAGAGAAATAAACCTAGACAACCAGCGAAGCTTTTTTTTCCCATGCTCAACAAACGCCAGGGTTCCTGCACACAGCTGACCATAAATGCCCTCACCTGCTTGCGCTTAAAGAAGCCCTTTCTGTCACAGTTGGGGAGGTACAGGGAGAGAGCCATGACACGTGAAGTGTCCTTCATGCTCTGAATAATCCCGTCCAGCTTTCTCCTGCACGGACCCTGTGGGAACCAAGACACAGTGGGTTACATCACAAACCCTAGAAGCCATTAAGCCAGCGAGTTCTCCAATGGTCCCAGCTTCCTGCCACACCACTCCACTCGGACTTACATATTCTGGTTCGTGTTTGTCGATGGGAAGTGGAGAGTAGTTTGTCTGGCCCATGGACCTGAGCTTCTCCTGCTGCTTCTTCCGATCCTTCTGCATGGCCTGGGCCTTCTTGCTGTTGATCATGTCTTGCTTCAGCAGGGGCACTTTGGCCGGATGCACCTGGTCCTCGGTCATGTCCGTCTTAATCGTCTCATCGTGCTCTTTGGACTCACGCTCTGCGGCACACATAAAAAATGAGGTCAGCGTCAGAGCTCTTTACGTCAATTTTACACGACATATGGCAAATCATGACTGTTCATCATACTCTGTGATTCTGCACGGACAACTTTATTACATACACTGTATATATTTCATACTTTTCTTTCCCCCAAATGCCTAATTGAAGCCTGAAGAGAAACATAAAACCAACTGTTTTCCCACCAAATGTTTTCCTTGCATTTGTTTATGGAGGGGGAGCGGGATCAACAGCTGATGACCCGCCCCTTCCCCCTCCCCACCAATCCCCAAACCCCTAATGAAACTCAAACAAGCAAAGCCATGCATGACAGCTAATTATCATATAAACAGCTTCTACACCATTAAGACCTCTGCTCAAATGAAACGCTGAGTTAAATGATATAGACTATGGTACACACAGCCTATATGGTTTGATGGTTGATATTGTAGGGAAAGTATTGGACACCCTATGTAGAATGCCATAATGAGAAGACATCTGCCCTACATTGGTAAAATCATTACACAGACTGAAGCAGCTCCTATTACGGAGTCACCTCAGGGGCTTAAGACTGAATCATCTAAGCTCCTCCACTGATTTCATAATAAGAGACTGGTCTGACAATCTTTTGTAGGGGAAAATAGGACCTAGTGATTCAAAGGCCCTTTTTCTGCTTTAAGACATATTTGGACCTTTGAAGCCACAGTAACCATAGCACCATTGAGACCACAAGCCTACTTCAAAGTGAAGGAATCCATAGCTAGATAGTGACAGTATAGAGGGGAAACATTTATCAGAAAAACTTTCTAAAAACTTACAAATGACTTCAGTAGCTTGTAGCTAATCAATGAATTAGCATTGTGGGTACCAAGGTTGTGATTGGTGAAATACAACTAAATAAATACCCTTATACAGAACAGAACCCTGCACCTCTAGGCATAAAACAGGTCTGCACAAGTATATATCTGATTTATGCTTTTGTTCCACAGACTTGTGTTGCATTATTATGTACTAAAAGTTCAGTGTGTTTGCAGTAATGCAATGTGAGAATCAATGCAGTACTGACAACAGTTTCAACTATTTATTTGAATATACTGACATTGTAGTGCATGCTTATTAGGCTCAGAAGAACACAGACATCAAGCAAATTACAATGATAACTTTCGAGCTTCAGAGCAGAGAGCTAACTAACATGGCTATTGGCTAAAAAGCATTCCATATGGGTTTAGGTCCTCAATGGGCACTGGCCCTAAAAATAGTACACACAACACATCTCAAGACTTGATTTATAGAGTAACATAAGTTATCATTTCCTTTGATATCATTTTGCCATCAAACAATTTGATCTCAACAGGGTCTTAGTACCAAAGTCAAAAGTTTGGTAATGTGACAAGTCCAGTGGTCAAAAGCCTAAGTAGAAATGTTAAGAAGAGAGATTTAATACCCCCAGTTGGAGGTTTTTAGAGTCAGTGTGGATGACTGCCGCTTTTCCGCAAGTTTTTATTGTATAGTAAGCACAGAAATAATTGGGGAACCTGCCAGGCCAAGAACTGTTGATGGTGCCAGTGGATGCCTGTGGTTATATTTATCCAGTAAGGAAATCCAACAGTATAGCAATAGGGAGATGGAGTAAGGGTCAGATGTTCGGGTAAGTGTGTGCCAAGTATTGTTGAGAACACTGCCACAGGATCTTGTGGGACAGCTGAGGGGACAATTAAAAATAATGGAGCAAACTACTGACACTCCACCTTCTGATATGGAGTGCAGACAGGGGATGGGGTATTATCAGCAGCCTGGTGTTGAAAGGGTCTGAGACAGAAGACATGGGCACATGAGGGAGGGGTGCTTACTGGAATTGGGTTGCCTGGCTTCTGAAGTTGCAATCAGAGCTCTGGTTGTCTCTTTGAAATTAATCTCGCAACTCATGACTTGGCAGAGCGCAATTTCTGCACAGATACCTAGAATTTCCCCTGTAACTCTCTTCAGCTGATGGGGCTATAAATGTCTTTAAATAAGTGTGCCAAATGCATGCCTGAAGGAGATGGGGTCTGTATTTAGGTTTTCAGCAAGAAAACCTAAACCATTTATTTCATTCTACAGGCATGTCCTGACCGAAGCAAGAGGTCTGAATGTTTTACATGGTTACATGGTAGTGCACTTCTGATTAAGGTCACTTAGTTGACTCAAGAGAACACAAGCAGCCTCTGTCCCCTCTCAATGCTTTGACACTGGCCATAGCAGACCTTTATGGTGGTTTTTCAGTCTCTGGCTATAGTCCTGCAAGTCAGGGCCGTGCAGGCTGAGTTTACTCTGTTTAATTCAGTATTGCAATATTGGAAAGTGTAGCCTAAGCCCATTTGTAGACAATGGAGCTCCTCTTTTTTTGGAAAACATCAAATCCATCTTTTCGGAGCCAAGGCTCTTCAATATGAGGACAAAACTCACTTTTTCCATGCTCTGGGTCCCCAGCTTGTAAAGAAAGCTTAGCGGGGACTGTGTTTAACATCTGAAACACTGCCAAGACACTGGAGCGGCGCCAAGCGAGTGGTATCACGTGCAGTTCTCTATTCAAATGAGCTGTGGGCGGAAAGCTAAATAGGTATTGGTGTCTCTCCCCTTTGGTTTCAATGAAGCTTTCATTAAGACGAGAGGACCTGAGGAGGTGCATCTGATATGGCTCTCTTCAATTATTAATATGTGTATTGGACAATTATACTTCATGAATATCCCAAGTTTCTTGCAGCCTAAGGGCTAACAATGAAAGCCAATCCATCTTTCTTTCAACTATTTATCCCCCCCCCCCCCCGGTCCACTGATCTAAAGCAGATAACAGACATAATATAAGGAGATGATGAAAATATGTTTCTCAAATGCTTGTGTATCATATGCGGTCCTGGCTTACTGACTCACTGGCTCTTGCACTATACACATTCTTTGCACAAAGATGGTTCTACTGAAAAGCACTTTCAAAATTACAGCTATTCAAGCTAAACACACACTGGTGCAACACAACATGGGAATTAACTCACATTCCATTATTGAATGAAATAGCTGTTCAGGATTTCTCCAGGACTATCTGGCGGCATGACCACATAGCATTTCTTTTGGCATTACATGATGTGTTCAGGCTTCTGACTGACCGCTCTGCAGCCTGATTCTAGTTAATATTTTAAGCCTGGACTCAATCCATGGCATGATTGCGCTACTGAGGCAATGCAGCATTAAAGTGCAACTGCAAGCGGAGATGGGGCGACGACCAGAGTAATATATCAATGTTTTATTTTTGCTGACTGACATCAGAAAAGGGATGAAACCAAGCACATTTTCCAGCTGACAAAATGCCTCAGAGAACATTTGGAAACATTTCAATGAATTGAAGTGGATATGAGAGTCAGATGTGTGTTATGGGCATGGTAACACCAAGCATTGACAGTATCACCATCTGAAGATACCATGAACATACCATCATGCGTTAATGACTTTTGTTAATTGGGAATATTCAAATCTTTAAGGCCCCAAAACTCACATGAAGGGAATCGGCATTACTGTTTTCCTGCTTTAAGCCTATGTGGCCAGAAACTGCTAAGCGAATATATCATGCCTTCGAATATACAATAGATCCAATAAAAATGGAGTGCATCTTTATCATAAGTAGTCCAAAAATAGCCTTGCATTGTTCATGTTATAAAAAAGCACTTATGGTCGGCACACCTCTTCCAACGTGTAACTGCAAATACACAGCAGATGCAAGCCTCTGCTATACAGGGCAATCCTAATTTTGGTCTGAGGTCTCACCAACATCTGAGTTTTGGGTTTTGAAAAAAACCACACAATCTGACGCTGCCTTTCCCATGATCTTTACCACCTCAAAACAATTGCTGGGTGTGACAAGACGAGGCCCAAGAGCTCTGGCTTGTGTTGAAGCTCCCCTATCTGTTGGTGAAGTCTTGAAGGCATCCAAAACCTGAGGCATTGAACTGAGCCACAACTGAACTAGTGCTCCAGGCATGAAATTAGGCTCCTTTTGTTCTCACTCTGCAATGAAACGTGACACTCGCGTATAACCCACCCCCCCCCACACCCCCCTCTCTCTCTCTCTTTCTTTCTTTTTTTCCTTGGAATACATGACAGGGGGGTTTTCAACAGGCTAGAATCTTCCATTTCACCACATGGTGTAACCATGTCTCCCCATAATCTCTCTATATTCAAATGTATTCTAAGAAATCTTTCAGATGACACAAATGTTGATGGTGGCAGTGGGGTAATGGAGTCTAAACTGGTTTGGTCAGGCCACACATGTTCCCATTTAAAGCCCAGCATGAGGATGTTGCTGCCCCAGAATCACATGTTCCTGACACAGGAGACTACTGTGTGAGCTGATTCTCTACACAGCTGTTACCCACAGGCCTTCCAGGTGTCATTGACAAATACATGCAACATAGATTGTAGTAAAACCTTATTGGGAGGAATCATTCAAGCATGCCAAATGGGTTCTTTGCTTGCATATTTCAATGGGGGGGGGGGGGGCATGATTTGAGGACGGCGCCATGGTCCAGCCTTGACGCACAGTTTAAAGCCAAGACAAACTGGTCACGCTGATAGATTACAGCTTCAATTGAACTTGCCACTGTATATGTGGTTTGTATGTAAATCAAATGTTCTCCTGCCTTTTCACATCTGCCTACATGGATCCTTCTTCCTGGAGTGGTCTCAGCCTCATGAAGATCGACTCTCAGGTGATCAGACCTCAGTGTGCATTCATGTTTTACAGAAAGTCCCATTTGGCATTACCTTGTGTAAACAATAAATATGCTGTATTTTCTAAAGAATAACCTTGTGGGTTCCAAGAAACAGGGACTTTTCTAGTCTCATTAAAAAGTGTTGATTTTAAAGAAATATGTGTGCATTTTAAATAGGTTGCAGGCCATCCTAAACAGAAGTTGTGTAAACATAACATTTTGTTCTGGATACATCAAGTATCATTACTAAGCATGTAATTTAATTTGCATTTGCTGATCTACAAAACTTCAACCATCTTAATGGACAACTATTGAGCAGGATCTTGTGACCAATAAGCCATATGGCATTGTGGATTACATGAAATCAACAACTGTGCCTACACCCTGATCTAACTGCACCAACGTGAAGTCAGTGAAATCAATCATGTTCTGATAACACTTATAGTTGTCAGGCTAATGTAATCAGCTGAGAAATACTGAAGTCACAAAAACAACCTCAAAAATGTTCTTCTGGCTCTCACGGAGGGTCCTTTTTTTTTTATCATTTCTGTGTTTACAAGGCACAACATACTTGTTCATGTGCAAGTCAAGTGTTGTAAATTCTGAGCATTTGTATCTTGGCAATGAGCAATCTGCTCAGAGACAACATAGGGTTCTTTCACAAGCTATTGGATCTGTTTGCCAGCCACTGTGGGGCTCTGATGGTCTATGCAACACATTGCGCAGAGAGTAGTCTTCTGCAACAGAGAGTCCAGAATGTCATACCCCCTCATACAAATCAAACTTTACATAGTTAAGCATGTGACAAAACATGATACGACCAGATGAGACAAAGTCCAAATCAGCTCTGGATAGTATAGTAGCAGCACAATTTTAAATGGTCTGAATTTCAATCCCCCTCAAGTGTGTCTTGATGGTATGGTTTGACTTTATGACTTTATTAGAGTGAGAAAATGGGTTGCACACAGTAGATGGCAGCCTTTCAACCCCATGTGGTCATGGACACTTGACCACTCTCTGTGTCTGCCTTACCCAGCTGGTGAAACCAGGCTGAAACTGAATACTATGGTTGATGAGAAGTGCCCGTCTAAATCCATCCAGAGCCTGGCAGAGAGCTCTACAGAGAACAGCTCCAAAAGTATTCTGCTGAATCACTGTGTCGCGACTCAGTGCCCACTGCAATACCACGCACGCCGGAAGAGAAGCTCTAATTTCTTCTTGACTTCCAAGGGAAAAGTCAGGATTCTGACAGAGAGATAGCACTAAAAGTATGCACCCATGTCAAACTCCAAACCTAGGGTGATGCTATTTGGCGCTGATGCATTTGTGACAGTGATTTAAGAATGCTGTGTAGGTCTACAGTCTTCTATTTTCAGAACAATGCCTGTAGAGTAAACCGAATTCCATTCATGCTGTTTCATGGATTGATGTTGCCCTAGGGAGGAAAATAGGACGTTGGGAGGTGTACAGTTTGCAGTGAGCACATTCGAATTGATAGTGGTTGAATCATTTTGAAATCTGAAAACGACTCACAACTTCGATTACCTCAGTACATTGAACTGTATGCAACCATCAAGACATTAAATTACTAAAAAAAACAATAGTTGAGAGAAGCCGTTTGAAACTCTCAGGGCACCGTTCAATTCAACTCAAAGCGCTTTGTCACACTCCCTCCCCTTGCATTTAATCTTTGAACAGTAATCCTACTCTCAACACCACCCACAAATATAAACTTCATTTCAGGCAGCTACGATCAGTCATACCAAGAAGTAGCCTATATACGTTGTTACTTTAAACTACTTCACTTTGCAATGGCAGCGAAAGCAGAGCAACTACAAAAGTCTGCAGTCGTCTGACCAGCTCGATGAATGGCTCAATGGAAAAAGTCTTGACTTAAGCGAGTCCATGTCCACGTAAAACACGTTTTACATTTCAAAATACGATGCGCATAAGAGCTGAAACAGGACAGGGGAAATGTATCCGTCCAGTCAATTGGGGAAGTGAAATGAACTATAAAAAAACTCACATAGGCTACCGCCGTTTCCTTTAAATGTGTTCGGTAAGTTATGTGGTTCTAAATCATGACTTTGCAGCAGCGTGCCCGTCTATAAACAAAACAAAAACTAGAATATGTAGGTCACAGAAGAAGACTTGTTTTTAAACAATATCAACATCACAAAACGTGTACTCGGATCCACCCAATAGCTCATACAAGAAGACTCGTTTTTGAACGATATAAACATTACAAAAATGTGTACTCCGACCCACCCCCGGCTCCTCAAAACACTCATACGTAGCCTACAGTTGTTCATGCACGTGCGAGTATAGGCTACAACACAACCGCGAATCGGGGAGTAACAGAAGGCAGCACGAGAGCAAACTATAACATTTAAGACGGCACTTTCCGTTTGACCTGCCATGAATAATACAACTTGACTCTGGGAGTCATTATTGTTGCGTCTGTAATCGCATGAATGTTATGAAGTACAAGATGCAGGGTTACATGTAAAATATACTTTCAACCTTGCGCTTCTAACGGCAGAGCCTTGAAACTTGGCTTATAACGTTAAGGGTTGACACATTATACCCCATGTAGGAACAGTTTTTCTGAAGTAGGCTTATAAGAGTTTTCTGACTGCGTACTCATCTATCCCAAGTTATTCAGATGCGGTTCATATGATATTCAATCGTTTTCACACAAAGACATGACTCTACAGCAGTATGAAACGAAGAGGGATGTTCCACCACTCACCTATCGGAGGATGGAGAGGCTTGTATCCTTTTTCATTTGTGCACACTCCTCTACCGTGAAGAAGGGCGTGAAGAGGCTTCTCCTCGCCGTTCCGTGGCAAACACCGGAGCCCATGTGTGCATGTTCCGGTGTAAACGCCGCATGCCTGACCTTCCGAGAGAGCGCAGGTCAGGCAGCAGCCGCAGCCCGGCTCCTTCACTAGCTCGCAGCCGACAGGCACTGGAGGGCACATGGAGAGCGCCTTCTGATCACAGGGCTCGCAAGGGACATACGAACAGTAGCACCGGGACAAACCCAAGATAAATGTAACCACCAAGAAAAAACTGTGTGTCATCTTCTTTTCTTTTTTCTTCACTTCCGATAAAAAAATTGCGCCAGTGACTTTTTCTTTTTTAAATGCCTCTCTCAGGTCATTAGACTATAACAAAATCCAAACTGCTGAAACACTGCAACGTAAGACTTCAAAAGCGTGAAATATTATGTTCTTGAAAACATCCAATTAACAGGTCGAACTGTGCAAAGATCTAAATAGGACTTTCTGCTACAAAAAACATTGCCTTTTTATTAGTATTATTTTTAAGTTTGTACGGCCTGTGCAATACAATTTGTTTGCGCTAAAAAATCAGGTCTTTTCCCCTTTGAAACCGATTCCAAATACTTTCCCCTCTGGAGAAGTTTCTGAGCAGACTGATCAACTTCAGAGCAGGCTTGCCTTTTTAAAAACAGCCAAACCCAAACCCCTAACTATGAATAAGCCAAACTGCGGTGAAGGGAGGCGCACTTGTTTCTGGCAGAGCGCCAGCATTTTTTTTAAGCTATAGGTCTCTCCAGTCTTTCATGTCGCAGCCTAAGTGATGCCAACTAACCTACGAAATCTTGATAAAAATATAACAGCAAATGTGAGAAAAGTAAACTGGTTGTAGACCACAGCCTCATTTAATATGCTATTCAGCGGTGGTTAATAGCTGTTAGAGTGCTGTATCAACACTCGCACACACCACATTCATCTGACTCCGTATGTGCGTGGCAGAGAAACCCGCCCAAACGATTTCAGTAAGACGCTGCGATATAGAAATGTACCAGGTAATTTAAATGTGTTCGAAAAGTGTATTTTAAACCACTGATCATGAAGTTTACCTCACGCAGACTGCAGTCTGTTAAAGTCATACTATCCGTCTCTGAGTGGCAAATGAATAACCGTGATAGGTAGGCTATGTGTAAAACATGAATTTGAGAAATACCTCAATACTGTCCAGACAGTATTAGTAGACAGTATTAGCCGTAGCCTGGTACCCTGTATTACGCGATTACCATGGTTCATTGTGTAAAGGACATCCCTGTAACTTGGTATATGCTTAGTGGGGGTGTGGAGCAAGTCACCTCCTGTACATTAGTAGCACTGTCGTGCAGCCTGGACTAAGGATAGAGGAGACAGCTAGCATGATAGCCAGGAGATGAGAGCCATCATCCAACACTCAGACCATTATATGAAGAATGAGATCCCTTTTGTTTGACACCGTATCTAAGTATAGCATATAAACCTGTACCCACTCAGTGGATTAGAATATTACTTATGGCTATTCTTGGTGGCTTATTTATTACTGTGACAAATAACTGACATGTATAGGAGGAGAAGTGTGTGTGTATGGTGAGGACGTATGCATGCATGTGTGTGGAATGTTTGCATGTTTGCTTGTACTTATGTGGTGCTCGAATGATAAGGTAACAAGTCATTTATAAATGTTTTCTTTACTCGGGCAGTTACATTCTTAGCACAAATTTTGTACCTTGAAGTGTAGCTTTCACTCATGGTTATTACCCCTGTGTCATCTTCACTTTACTGTGCTGTGTTTGAAATACTTAAATATATAAATATATTTTTCATAACTTTGAAAAGACACAGATACAAAATGTGATTTCCAAAGGGTTGAAACTATTAGATTGTATTCTCTTTATGGTCTATTTATTGATAATCAACACTTGATCTCTCAACATCTTGAGTCAATTTTAAATTGGCCACTAGAAGGAGCTGTTAACAACGACAAAATCTCACTGCACGGAAGACCAGCACTAATGCTTTGCTCTCCGTTTCCAGCACTCTACCTGAGGTTTTGAAGTGGTGAAAGTTCACATTATGATTTTTTGGGTTGTTGTTCCTGGAGTTAGATTGAAGCAAGGCGTATAACGGATAACCACCACACCATAGCTGGATGCACGATAGAGTTTAATGCTACATTTAATGCTACATTTATTTTTGTAACTTTTGTGTTTTTTTGTATTGACTTCTGTTTTTCATGGAAACAGCTAATTATTTTTCAAGATGTTTTGTTTCTTTGGAGGAGGAGATATCCACTCATATTGTGTTTGCTTCCTTCTTACCTGTCTGTCTGCCTCACTACAGACAGGGCACTGTGGACATGCAGGGATCCTACAAAGAATGTACAAGTGCTATTGTATTCTGTGCTCATGTGTTAATACAGACCATTAAAGTGCACTTGTATGGTAGCTGGTCTGGGTTTAATCCTAGCTCCTGGAGAGAGTTTAATACCTGGTGGTTTCTGAATATGATTGTCTCCTGGATTAAAACACACACGTGTATGCGTAGCCTGTTACACAAGCAGCTGTAATCCACTGCAATGTACCTTTCCATTCATTTGAAATGTCAGATTACCCTGGTCTATAATGGACTTTTTTTTACCTGGGAAAGAAAACAAACTTGCTCACAGCACAGCTGAGAAGAGGTTTCTGGAAACACACAGGAAACATAATACTCTTGCTAATGAGGAGATAAACTGTCACAAAGTCTTGGTCCAGACTTGCAGCCAACAATGTTCTTTGCTGAAATGTTTTTCATTTAATTTAAATTCAATTTAAATTAAATAAAAAAATCATTCCATTCTCTGAAACTCAATAGGATGTTATAAAGAAAGATATGTGTAAGACAAGTCAGTTGAGTCAAACACATTGGCAAATCTGTACTGCTTTTTTGAAATGTATAGTATAAGATCCCGTTTTTGGATGTCCAGTATTTATATGATGCAGTGACATTTGAATGCCTTAAAATGCACTTACCTTATCACTGTTTCTTTTCTGAAAATGTTCTGATGTGTGTCTTTTTTCTTTTTTTTAACCAATTATTTCGAAATGATAACAAATCAATTCAACAAATACAATCTTGTACAACGGTAGGCTGATCTTTGAATGCTAATATGTTTCACAGGAAAATAGATGAAAAGGCAACAATAAGAAGTCTGATCTGAGTGCAAAAGTCAAAGCCAGAACTTGATGCGTTGTAACATTTTATGCTTACTGGTTGTGAAAAAGGTTTTGATTTATATGTAAAGAACACCATCCTATAATGCCCCATATGGTTTATTCTTCATTGAAAACTTGTCTTTGTTTTGAATCACAACAGCAATAGCAGATAGCAACAATGAAAGAGGCCACGCTCCACAGTACCTCCTATTACAAGCTGTGTCTACAGGCAGTTTATCTTAACATGTAGCTAAACACTTCAACTGTAACAAAATAATTAAGCAGAGCTTCGACAGGCTGGTCTGTCAATTAGTGCCAACACAAAAACAGAAGTACTTTCTCAGGACTGACTCAGGATGCCCTCAGCTTGGCTTTTTGTTTCCTTTTGAGTAAAAACTGACTCACGATGCCCTCAGTATGATGCACACCAAAATGCATGACAATAGCAAGGATTGTTTGCATGTATACTGTCTCAGTCTCTCTACAGATGAGTCTGAAACCCTTGTGTACCCTCAGCACATGACAATACAGACTGGGGCCATGTTTGTTGTCAGCCTGCAAAAATGTTGCCAGTCTATGACCTCATGTCTTGTTGGGCAACATTTGTTAGGTTGCCACACTTAAGCATTTTGGAAACTGCTTCTGTAAATGGCTCCTGCATTATGAATGTGAAGTTCAGCAGAAATGTTTGAGAGTGCAAGCAATGACAAAAGGCAAAAAGTACGCTCTCCAAATTCAGGTCTAAAGATTTCTCAGTTTTGTATTCACTCACTCAAAGTTTGCTTCTTTATACTGAATGGTGTAGAGACCATATTGTGTAATATATATATTTTTTTAATATTGTGTAATATTACAATATAGACCATATTGTGTAATATATATTTTTTTAATATTGTGTAATATTACAATCTGTCGTCCGGCCATCTTCCTTCACATTTTCTCACAATTCCACTACAAATGTATTCCTGACTCTGGAAATACAGCCATTATTCTAAAGATGCGTTCGCAAGATGAATGGATGTCAGAGCCTCAGGGAGGCCTACCATTGGGCCTATCAAATACCAACTCATGAAATTCTAATGTGACCAAAAATTTTGGTAAAATTTCCGCTTCCCACATAGTTGGCGCGGAGAATGCATTTAATTACAGTTCTATTCTTCTAGGGTATCTTCATCTCAAATATGCCATTTCTGTTAGGGTCCTGGCATTGTACCAATTAACATGTAGAAGTGTTCCTCCTCACACAAGCTTAAATAAACAATCGGAGAGGCAAGGCAGCGCTAGTGTTTATGTGTGTGTGTTGGGCTTAACTGATAAACTGTTGCAAGCACAATGTTCTGACAGTACAGTAAACAAAATATGTTATAGCTCCTCTCTGAGGTATAAAGTAGGTTAAAAGTTTAAAGTGGGAGTTTGAACTCGCACAGTGTCCCACAAATGTCAACAGATTGTATGTCTTAAGAATGTCCTAAAGCTTTATTTAGCTTCATTAATAATCCTCTTTTTTAGAACTCAGATTCCAACCACAAGATATAAGCTTTACAAAGCCATGGAGGAACTCAAGATTAACACAGAGAAACACATTTAACAAATAAAACACACATGAGTCTGTAATCTGACTTGAATGTAAAGAAAAGCAAGACTCCCTGTCTCTTTTACTCACTTTCCCTTCATCTTGTTCTTCTCCTTCAGTCAAGTACATACAGACTCCCATAACCTAAAGCCAGGGTTGAACCTCCCGAGAGACAATGACTACATACTATAAAGTATTTTAAAATAAATAGATCTAAATATACAACACATTCGCTGCATTTAAGTTTATATCATAAACTTGGCAATTCAAACATAGCCCATGACCATCCATAACAAGAGGGGTTAATAGCTGCAAGCTTATAATAGCCCCCAATCATATAAAACTCCAACTCATTTTTCTCTGATAAGCAGGAGCAACAACAGTAACTTTTCAGTTGATTTTCTGAATATAGACCTTAACCTTGAAAGGTTGCCAAGTCTAACCTAAAAATAACCCTGAAAAATGAAACAAGCTTGGCGTATCGGCAGTTCAAATCAGACTAACCAGCAAAGCTTTTGTTGGCCTGTTACACCAATAAGGCATAGAAAGTGTTTTGTGCAGCTATCTTAATTAGTAAGTTGGCAGCAGTCCAAGCTGTATTTCCGTCAGTCTGCTGAACCACTGGGCTTCTCTATCCCTTTACCATCTAAATAACTTGCCAGCTTGTTTCTTTGGACATGCTGGTTCTTCTCTTTCCACCATTGTCAACCACCCAGCTCTAAGGAACTGATGCATGTTTGACATGCCCTGCTGTCATTCACAGTGTCGTCACATTTTAGGCGCAATAGCTTTGTCTTCCTCCAGCAATCTGTCTTCTTTGACAGCACCCAGCTGAAACTATGCAGCGAATGCACCACAATGGTGGTATTGTTTGAAGACTGTGTTCTCTCTTTCAGAAAGGTAGTTGTGCTTTGACCGCAACTGGGGCTTGTGCAGTTGTACGTTAGGCTTTTTCTTAGTGGCCAGGCTAGATATAATGGAGGGATTTCTCTTGTGCTTTCCAGCAACAATGTACTGCAGAAAGCCATGCTTTCCCCAAGACTAAATGAAAGTTATGACCAGTGTAAAATGTGCAAATTACACCCAAATCATCTTTGGAATGGTTCCTAGGGGAGCTTTTTCCTTGTCTCCAGTTAAAAGGTCAGTTCAAATCTGATTCCTGTGTCCACGATGGTGGAGAGACGAAACTGGGCCAGAGAGGAGATGGAGGGTTTTCAGGGGGATGCAATTAAGCAGTAAATTACACTGAGGCTTCAGAAAGGAAGGAAGAGGGCCTTCATTTTCCAAACCACCTTACAAGATAGCTTCACTCCTCCTGGCACTAGCCCACAATCTTTGATGCACAGCGTTTTAAATCATATTCTTGGCCGAGTTTTTTTGTCTTCGCATTTCTTAGAAAGGTTTAATGCTGTTGAAATGATGGACAACTGTCGGTTAAAATGCTTGCATGAGATAGGAACTTCAGCACTCATGTTCTGACAAAGTACAGTACATTGGTTCTTTGGTAACAACCAAACTGCATTCTTACTCCAATTAAAACCACTTTGAAGACTTTTGATATGGAAATGTAATCCTGGAGTCAAAGAGAGAATTTAGCTTCTAAAACAACTGACAAGAGAGGTTCGTTTGGTACTGTACCAATCTCTTTAACAAACGAGAAACTTCTTTACCTACTCACATCACCAGAGTGACCTATAAAATACACAAAACAACTGTTTAGCCTATTATTTAATTCGACAAGTAAAAATATTCAAATTAGTTGTTTTCATAGTTTAATGGAAGGCTAAAGGCACGTCTACTTCTTAATTAGCTATCTTGTGATATAAGCTAACTTTACTTCAGATATGGTAAAGAAAAAGTGTTATGTCTTTCTCAAGTATATTTGTGGTGAAATGGGTCATTGGAAAGTCCTGAATATTGTAACATCATGTTACAGTTCACCCTTCAAAAACTGACCAACTAGAGGGAGGTTTAATTTTTAATTCGACTGGCAAAATAGTAATTTTTTGAAATTTAAATTTAAGGATAGAATAATTGAATTGGTTTTGTCACTGTTGAAGAGCAACACATTGAATCCACTCCTGCTTCGCCTTATAAACCCTCACCCGGGTGAGAAGAACAGCATGTCACAGACGCTTTTTTGAAAAGCATTGACAAGAGCACAACTGAAAGCTATAGATTTTTGGGAATATTTACAGAAAACAACTCATAGGAACTCGGACCAGCCAGTGGTTAGTCGGACAAAATGATGGACTTGCTAAAAGTACTCTGGCAAGTGAGGTGATGACCTACCCTGTGGCAAAGCACTGAGCCAACCTAAGTGTCAATACCGCACACATGATGTCAGGACTTACTATAGGGGTGCATACAGGCTGGGCCTCCATACCATCTTTTGATGTCACAGTGGAATGCCAGAGTATGACAATGAGACGCACCATCAGAGCGCACCCGCAGACACCCCTGCCCCACACAGAGAGTAGTTAAAAGCCCTTGCCACATCTCCATGCAGAGATGGCAGGGTGAGGCTAGTCTATTGTTGGCAGAGGCTGAGATGTAGAAGGCCTTAACTTTATTTGGCTGCCCTGAATTGTCCCCTTTTGTTTGGTCTTGCTTTTTTACCCAGTGGGGGGCTTGTAAGAGTCAGTGAAACAAGCTGCATAACAGCTGATTCTAAGGCATGATAGCCTGCTCTTGAGTGACCCACTTCATCAGGAAAAGGGATTTTTTTTTTTGGTTGGTCTTGTCCACTGTAGTCATGGTCACTGATGTTTGTAGGACCACCTTTTCTGGTGCCAATGAATTCTGGCATGTTTTCACATTAAGCTGGCAGTATCCATGGTGAAAAGTTTTTGTTACCATGGTGATGTCACAAGTGTAGGAGTTAAATGTTCACATCATGTCTCTAGAAGTTCTCATGAAATAACACTTAACTTGGAGCACCTTTTATCAGGTTGTCAAAGCCCTGATGATCAATATAGTGCACGCTGCACTGGTGGAAACAGTATGGTATGGCGATGTCATGTGTGCCCCTTACTTCACTGGGCACGGTGCCTGATTACATGACACATGGCTAATCGTGTGGACTGCAGTGTTTGCCAGGACGGGCTGAAGCTTTTTATTTCAATGCCAGGTGCCCTTTGAGACATAGCCAGGTCCATTGTTAGACTGGGCTTCAATGGCTCTATCCAGCGGCATGTGTTTGGCCTGTATGTGGGTTTACATAGATTGCACCCCCCCACCCCCTCCCCCCCCCCGCCCCCCCCACACACACACACACACTCAGGAAGGCTTTTCAAATCCCTATTTTTGTGTCTGTCCTCTTGTGTTAGTGCCAAAACAAGCATAGTGGAACACTGAGGTCAACATTTCAGAGCAGCTATGTCTTCGGTTTAAGAGTCTGGAAAAGGTAGGCACAGGATCATAATTGAAATGTATTCTGTGCTCAAAGTATACATGAGTGCATTAGTGCCATATCCCTGCAGATTTACATCACGCACTGGATAATCTCTCATCTCAGTTTACCATTCTTTCGTTGCCTTGCTTTCTGTTATGCTGTCCTACTTAGCTTTGACTTTGATACAATGCTCCCCTCTGAAGAAATGAACACTTATTGGCACAAGCTGAGGGTTTTCTGTGGAAACTAGGAAAAATGATCTGCATTCTTGTGACTGTACAGACAGCATACAGGAAAACCATAGGAAAACCATGACAAAAAAGTGATATCTGGACTCAAATAATTGGGCTATTAGTTTTGACTGATGGTGGTTAAATTACTTTTCTAATCCTCAACTTGTAGTTCTGTAATATATTTGGATGTCAGACAAACTTTACTTAGCTTTGGAAATATTATTTGAAAGGCTGTGTAAAACACTGAAAGCTTTGATTGATAAATCCTAAAGACAACCTATTTTTAGCAACAGTGTACTGTCACGGAAATAATCCCGTGGGTTTCTTAATTCGTAGGAACTTCAGGAATACTAAACACTGTTGCCTACGCGAGGTCAATTTAACTGGGTGCAATCAAAACACCCATAGTAAATAAACCTGGCCCATCTGGTTGCAGCGCTGGTGTTGACATTATTGAGTCAGAAATGGTTCAGTTTGGTTGGGATGTCTTGGAGTGTTTACAGCGCATCTGTTCCCTCTCAGAACTGAACTGTTGTGAAAGATTCATGTCACAGACCTGACATTAGCAAAAGCTTGTGATGAGTTGCCATGGAGATTCCAATTAGTGGTTACACATACAGTAATCTACCCCCAGATATGGAAAGATAATGGATTTCATCATCACCGTAGGAATTAGGATGAGGGCCAATTTTCTATCCAACTATTACAACATTTTTAATAGGCTAGAAGCAAAAATAAATGGTTTTGGACAGAGCATAGGGAAAGAATATCACTGGGTAGTTAGACAGATCCTTACATAGAGAAACCCACACGAAAGTTGGTTTAAGAGAAAAATATCAGGACATTATTTGCTTATCTTGAATAGAAATGCTAACGCACACATTCTAAATGATAACATTTATAACCTGACTACTCCCTTCAGTCCATGTAATCGTAAACAGGCTTTTATAAAGAGTCTTAAACAAACAGATTAGTTTCACCTGGGCACTAATTAGGCTGTCTGTTGAGTGGTTTCAGCGAGGCCTTTTTACAATACTCCCTGCTACTGCTCAGTATTGCACCTTTAAATAATGAGGCCCTTTGTGTCCCATTACTCTGCATGCCATCACAGGACAAGTCCCTGCAGTTCATCCCTGATGACAGTGGCCATGTGCTAAATTCCATTTGAATTGGCTCCTTTGGGCAGTGTCTAAATCCTCTCTGGGGGATAAAGCAATCTTGATAATATTAAGGTTATTTGACTATCAGTGACATTATCCAGATGATCTGGCTTTAAGAAAGCCTCAAGGACATTGGCGAAGAGAGTGTCCATTGTTGGCCATGGCCCTGGTGTCTTTCACTGGCCTGGTTTAGTCCCTCTATCAGCGTTTGGCCCTCAGGGCCCCTTGCATTACATGAGTGTTGTTGTTCTGACATGTCGACAGCCTGGCCAGAGGCCCCGATCAGCCGAGGGCTTTGACTATATTCAGCAAGCAGCTGATAACCTTTGCCATTACTTTTGCCACATCACCTCGCAGCTATTTACAAGGTCAAGACACAGGCCTTCAGCATTTCAAACCTTAACCCTCTTGTTCGGCTTAAGGAAACCAAGAGACACATTCGGTGTTCACCATGTGGTATTTCTGCTCCAGACATGCCACATCACAGTAGCCATTACAGGGAAGCACCGCATTGTCCATCGTCTTGGCTGGAAGCCTGGTATCAGAGTGGCATCACACTAAATGGTTTAGGTATCATGTACAGGTGATAGAAGGGGTATATTAAGATTCTATTAAATAAAGTGTATATAGTTAGAGGTACAGTACATTTTCATTTTACCCTACAAATGTGCTTACACAATGCAGATTATGTACCAGTTTTGCATTTCATTTTATCAGTGTTTCCTCCATAGACCTGCTGAAACTTCATAGCATGTGTACAACGTGTATCCTTGCATGAGTGATTGCGGCTTCACCATAGCCCACATTTGTGGTTAGCACAGTCACGTTCAAGTGTGATGACTAGTGCAGGTTTTTCAGCAGTTGTAGCATATGTTTGTTTTATCTTTTGCACATGGCTGCGGCGTGGATCACTGTGTACTTTGAGCTAATGGGTATTTCAACAGTTGGCATGATATGTCGAGCAGGAGTAAGGGTTCTTCCCAGTGTTACACGAAAACAACACCCTGACCCAAACTCCTCGGCCTCGTGACTTGACACTTGATTTATCACCTGCAAATAGACTCTCACCATTAACCTTTGACCCCCAGAGCCCTTAGGATACAGGGCCTAGTTTCCCGATAACGACGTATCTTAACGGCCTACGTGGATTTTGGCGACATCATAGACTCATCATTGGCCGTAAGTGCGGCGTCGGGAAACCGCTCTGCAATATCCCTCTTACGACCGATTTCAAGTCCTTTTTAGCGTTCGGGAAGCTGGGCCCAGTACAATGCCTATGCTTGGAGGATGCGATCAAAGGCATCAACCGAGGGGGACTCCATTCTTTCCTCCTCTCTGCCCATTGAGTGTTTACATTTAAGTTCTGTGGCTGTGTATCTTGCATTCATCAGTGTGGTAATATCATTTAAAGGATCGTACACGCTAAAGCAGGCCCCTGCAGATGGCTCTTGGCTGTCTGACAGATGTCTCGTCTCGAGGCGTCTTTCTGGTAAATGGGCAGAGACGCGGAGGCCGTATGAGTCACTGCAAAAGTGCTGATATGCTTCTTTTCTTTTCTCATCCTTGCAGAAAAGGATGAGAGTCACTCTGCCCGTAAAATGAGTCAGCAATCTATTAAACTCTTGAGTGTTCATGTCACTATTTAAGGGTGTCTTTTATTTTGTTCCCTCTGCAGTCATAAGATGAGGTTTTGGATCTGAATGCCTTTTATAGTTGTTGTTTCAGAACTGTTGGTAGTGGTTTGTAGGGGTGGGGGTACAGAATTGCAGTTGGCCACTGAAGGTGATTAAAACAGTAAGGGAAGACATTTTTCTTTTTTGAGCAAAGTTCAAAATCTCATTCCAACTTATTCCTTGCGACCAGAGTTGTGGGGAACCTGTGGTATAGTAACCCAAAACAAATTATAAGAATAAAACTGACCATGAATGTTTTTTATCATAATCTGAAACTCATTTGTGCATGCAGTGATACTTTTTTATTTATCATTATATTTCTCTTAAACACTTCTGAGCAGTCTGACATATTCCCACTTTTTTTGTGCGTGTACTTACACATTATTTGCATTACATCTCTGCCTGTCATGCGGTACGTGCATTCCAGTGTTTATGTGTGTGTGCGTGCTCATGTGTGTGCATGTGAGCCTCCATGAGGTGAGATCAGCATTACGTATCGTGCACAGCCCTCGCACTGGCCCGCTCGCCAGCACGGCAGTGACAGAGGATACACACAATTAGCAGTTAGAGGAGTATCACTGTGCGTGATGTCATGGAGTGGACGTGCCCAGTTCAATTACTACTCTCTGGGTGTTTGCTTATGGGGATGTGTTCCTTCCACTGTGGAGGAGGTCCATGGGCTGAGGTGGCAAGCAGGTACCGGTGAGGCAATGGCCGGGTTGAAAGTAATGTGATTAGCCGTCATGATGTTGTTTGGTAGAGAAAAAGCTGTCATCTTCGTGTTATTGCGTTGCAAGTGAGGGCTTACAGTCTCCTATTAGGTTTCCTCTCTGCACTAGATCATCTTTAATGACACAATACTAATGCTGAAAACATATGAAACAAAGCTTTCAGGAGTGGGTGTGCGTTTCAGCCCGTGTGTGGTTGTAGGCCACGCCAAAGTCCTCATTAAGTCAGCGTATGAGGATTTCACAATTAGCACGAAGCAAGATTTCCCCTCGCAGTTACGACACATCCTGCAAAGCACACTGCTCATATTCTCTCATCTGGACTCGTCTTCACCATCTGGTAGGACAATGTTCTCACACAGTATCTCACACACTGACGCGTCTGGAAATAAACTGGTCTAAATAGCAACGAGAAAAGCTTGAGAGTGCGGTTTTATTCTACTCAAAGTTAACATTCTTTTACTCGCACCCGAAAACGCATTCATTTTTTGGAAGTAGAGCGCGCCTATCCCTACTCACACAGTCTCTGCCACGTGCAGCGTGGAGGCATGGGGTATTGTATGAAAATGTTAACCTTTTGTCCGTGATATTTGATGGTGGTTCCAGTTCAATAAGCGGAGGTTCAGTATCTGACTAGATGGAGGGACAAGTGAAAGGAAAACAAACCATGTCGGAGATGCACACGGCCCACTGCCCAACTTTTTCCCTTTGTGACAAGCATGGGGTATACAGGCTAAAACATGCCAGGATAAGATCTCCTCGCCAGGGAGCACAGGAGAGGAAGCCGTGAAGATAAGCAGACACGTCAGTGAAAACACTGGTCAGGTCTTCCACTCCACACACACACCCACCCCCCTACCCCGTCCCATCCACCTTTCCCGAGTGCAGTTGGCAACATCAGTGTGTTGGGGCTACCTGAAACGTGAAGTGTGATAGGGCTGCCAATCTCCATCAGATAAGGACGTCCTGGTTGAGACACGTTGCCTCTGGAGCTCAGAAAGGTGAGCCGGTGTGACACACTCACGTTCCACACTCAGACAGGCGCTGCCCACCGACACGGTGCCACACTCAGACGGGCGCTGCCCACGGACACGGTGCCACACTCAGACAGGCGCTGCCCATAGACACGGTGCCACACTCAGACAGGCGCTGCCCATGGACACGGTGCCACACTCAGACGGGCGCTGCCCGCGGCCTCTCACTTTCGCCCAGTCCCAAGTCCTGCTCCGATCCCTAGAGACCTCCTGTGGTGTCACCATCACACAATACACACCAGAACCTGTTTGGTGGTCCATTTGGGCCGAGGCTGTGAACTGGCAGACAGGTGTGTAATATGAACACAGTGTGAGTGGTGTTCCAGTGCATAACTGCTTGAGGTTTGTGTGATCCAGCTCATATAACCGGGCCTGGTCCGTGATGGATTGTTCAGTACATTGCCTATAATAGGCATGACTGGGTGAAACATTTCTGTATTCAGATGGCAGAGAAAGACAATTACAAAAGATCAGAGTAACTATAGCTATATTTTTTCACCTCAAGGTATGTCAGCGAACAAATACTGTTGAACGTCAGCATGTTAGGCTATCTTCTGCCCAAACACGCAGACGGATATTTTACAGTGATTGTCTTTCGTATCATTCTTTCAGGAGTCAGATGCCACAGGATTGAGTTTCTTCGTCTTGAGGCAGTTACGCCTGTACTGACAAATCACAGACTAAAATGACACAACCGTGCAATAAATGGGCAGAACACAATCCCCATTGTGTCTAAGATGCTGAGATTCCAGAACAATGGCTGTGTAGTTAATTCCACTGGTGTTCATTTTCACATTTATCCAACTAGGTATTCAGTTGCGAATGATAGTGATCTTCATGGTGACTTCCCAGTAACTGGTGTAGGAAAAAAACTTAACAGCAAAAATGGCACACTCTGGGTACAGTAAAACACTGAAAGTAACAGTGTGCATACAAAAGTGTGTAAAAGCAATTATACAAAAAAAAGGTCATCAGACCACGGAGAGAACTGCAACTAAAACAGCCAAGAAATAGGTTAAAAATGTATAAATTAGCATAGGTACACAATCCGATTTATCAATGCACAGTGGCACATTGGTGGCTTGATTTAACAATCAATGAAAGAAATAGCCACCATCTCATTGTTGAGGTCGGTGATACTGACTGAATGTATATAACAGTAGTTTTATGTGTCCTTCACCACATATTCACCACATGTCTTTGAGATATTTGCATCCATAAATGGTACCTGACATGAATATGTAATGTTTATCGAGCTGATGTATTCCATATTGGTGGGAAAATGTGAAGGTGGAAAAGTAAGCCCAGTGCTTCTGGCACAGCAGAGTCTTCGCACTGATGCAAAGAGCCTGATACTCCCAAAGAGTGGATGTGGTAACCAACCCTTCCCATGCAGAGAGAAGTATCCAAAGTCTAAAACGTCTGTAAATTGAAAGGTGGGGTGAATGGGGGGGGACGGGGGGCAGTCTGTGGGGGGATGCACCCCTGGCACTGGGAGTGATAAGACTGAAGAGGACAGTTGCCAAGGAAATGACGAATATCCCCACCGCTGACCTTCTGTGAGTCATAGCCGATACTGGAAACAATAACGGAAATATCAGTATTACACGTTAAGTGCCGTGTTCATCCACAATGGCTGAGGAAAAGTTTCCATGTTGTACTCTCTGGCTAATGTAAATGAAACTGACAACTCCTTGTTATTGTTTTAGGAGAGGGAGTGTGTGCATGGTGATGAAACACGTCTAGAACAGTGTTGTCTTTAATCACGCTCACATTGACATTCCACACATTGTCTCATAAACACATGACACAGAGGGAGTCATGTTTGAAAATCCACCATTTCTATCTTTTCCTCCACCCCAACGGAACCCCACAGAGCAATACGGACCTCAAAATGTTGTCAAACTATTCCATTGTTTCACTTGGTAGTTGATACAGTAAGCATTTGTCAGTGTCTTGGTCTCAGGTAAAATATACACCAGGGCTTCTATCCCACTTATAAAAAGATATTCATATTTTTACTTTATTTGAGAGCAAAGACATATGCCCCATATTTTTTGAATTTATCATCTGAAGACCTAATGGAGAATGTCCAACTTTTGAAAGATTCAAATGTCTTGATGTTTTGGACGTAGTTTTTACGCTTACTGCCTGGAACTGCTACAGGGCACTTCTATAAAGTCCTTCATGTGGGATAATTTCCTTACCATAACCTTGGCATCTCTCATGAGCCTGGCCTTTTCAGGACGACTGGGCCTTCCTCAGGCCTTATATCACATTTTATAGTTTATACCCCATGTGTTTTTTGCTGTTTCATTTTCAATCTTTTTTCTTTTCTTGTAAGCATGTCTCACAAACACATATCACTTTAAAAAGGCTAGAGTTTGTTTCAAATTTCCTTCATCCTCTTCCATCACTATCATTCATTTAACTGTCCGTGTCTTGTCCTCGCTGTAGAGATATTTATTGTACAGGTTTTAAATCACGCACCTCACCTGGTTTACGGATTAGAATCAGTATTGTTTCCCTCCCATCCAGAGCAAGGAGCTCCGGCTATGGTGGCGAGGGTCACAGCCAGAGAGACATCATCTCCCCGATGAATAACCATAACCAGCCCTGTCACAGTCACGTCCAAGGAGCAATCAACTGGGTTATATAACGACCGTGCTGAAGTCCCGAGCACAGCACCAAGCACAACCCACCTGTCTGCTTTGGCCTCACATGCAACCAGGGCACCGCTGTGCATAAAACAAACGGCTAAGTCTGTGTATGGAACAAATTAGTGGGTCATAGAATGAGGCCTGACTCACATGTACCTCTCAGCAAATCAAATTCATGAGGCCGCGCGATCAATAAAACTACAGGGGGAGACGAACAGCACGTCCACGGTGGGCCCGCGTACTGCCAGCAGCAGTCCTAATGATCCAGCCCGGAGTCTGCGCTGTCGTACTGGCCTCCACACGTTCCGTTGCGCCTATACTCCATAAAGTGTGTATATGTGTGTGTGTGTGTGTGTGTGTGTGTGTGTGTGTGTGTGTGTGTGTGTGTGTATATGTGTGTGTGTGTATGTGTGTGTGTGTGTGTGTGTGTGTGTGTGTGTATGTGTGTGTGTGTGTGTGTGTGTATGTGTGTGTATATGTGTGTGTGTATGTGTCACTCATAAAGACCAAAAAAGGTGTGCAGAATAGGGTTTTTGATGATTGTGAACATTGCCTTGTTAAAGATGTTGCCATAATGTACATTACACAACAGATGGTGATTCCTGAGGTCCAGCTGTGCCATCGGCAATGGAAATTTAAAAAGCCCTCATACAGACCCCTCATAACTAAACAAAAACATACCAGTGCATGTCTAACGCGATTAAGGGCTGACCTCTTCTTGAAGGAATTACAACTTGCATCATCTGGGCAGATTTCTCCGATTACGTGCTGCTTTCGCACAATAACGGTATCATACATACCAGTGCTCTGTAAGTAATCAATGGAAACGGCAAAAATAAACAGATGGCAACCAAGCAACTCTCCTTTACACAGAAACGCAGCATTCATCATGATTTCTGATAGACATCACCAACACCTACTTGTTTATAGTGTTGTGGTTTCAGAGTCACATGTGTTAAGCACTCTGCAGATGTCTTGGCAGATTATTTCTGATGATAAAAACAATGTATATTCTGAGCCATTCTCTAAGCCAGTGTTTTGTACATGCATGTCCCATATGAAGGGTGGAACAACATGCTGGAACAACAATGCAACTTCAATTGTCTGTATGACCAGTAATTAATGCAACTGCCATATTGTGCTTTTTCCTTCAGCGAAGCCAGAAGAATAGGTCAGTGGCATAGGGGTGATGCCTCAGTGCCCAGGGAATGAGCAAACCCATTAAAAGAAGCAATGGGTGATCTGCTGCACCAGCCTACACATAAGCTTGTCAACACTTTGTTCCGAGACCGAGGAAATTCTTTACCCCATTGTGCAAGGGTAATGGTGTGACCATGTGTAACAAGTCCGCGAACGCAGCGGGTATTAATTGCTGTCCGTTGACGTGTGGAATTCGCAAAACAAAGCTGGGCAACAACAGGTGCCCGCGCCAATCCGTATTTCTTTGTGGAGGTTTACACAGTGGCGAGGGGGCGACGAGTGATGCAGCATCCTCCTCCATTGATACCAAGGTCATCGAATTAGGACATATGATTGGATCTGGTAGTAAAGAATCAGTCGTGTGACGCAAAACTCCCCTCTTGCCAAATGCTTTGCCCGGTACTTCACATTCTATTCTCAGCCTGGAAACGCTCCCGTAGTCTTAGACTCGACTCTAATCCACGATAAGCAGTCAGAAGGTGGCATCTCGTTTCACTTTGTCTACATGAGGGGGGAAAAGTCCCTCCTGTGAGCCGTGTATCCTCTGAATCACTGGTTCCTGTCACTGCCTAACAAGGAACCCCTGCTAAGCAGGAGGGGAATTCTGTGATAACCGATTAATCTTGATAATTGCCTGGGGGATTTTACTGCGCTCTAATTTCAACTCCCATGCAAATTACTTTCCCGATCTATTACGAGGTGGCACCATATTGAAACTGGGACTTGCTGTGTAATGGCAGAGAACGGGCCACGGAAAGTCCCTCCGAATTTGAACTTTCCAGAATGATTCAGCTGTGACGTTCCTTTTGCTTTCGTGTGAGTTCAACTCCGTTTCCTCATTCATTCATCCAATCAACTGCACGGCGAGCTATGGTCGTGACAGCATTTCTGAGAAAGACGTTGGCAAAGGATGTTTTAGGATGCTCAGCAAAATATAGCCTTTTGGCGTGTCAGTAACCAGAATGCGTTTCCAAGGTTTTAGCACGAACCCATCGGCCTGTCACATGTAAGCCACATTAATTCCTTCCAAAGACTCTTAGACATTTGATCATTTTATTCATCGGAGTCCATGAGACATCTCTCCGTGGATTTAGTTTGCTGACATCGGTCCTAGGATCTGTCACGCCTGCCAACCACATGCACTGAATTTAAGTACATGCTTTGGATTTATGTCTTGATAAACATGTAGTGATCAGATTCAGTTAAAGGGATGCAGTCACATAACATCTGTCATTGGAGCACCGTTAATGTAGGCAAGCTATTTAAGTCTTCACTGAGAGGAAACCTCCTAGACGTACTTGATTGTAGGCTTATATTATATACGTGTAAAGTGTACTAACTTTATTTACTGTATATATATATATATATATATATAGTGCACAGTGTGACACGGAAACAGTGGTGTCATTCTTAAATAATTCAAATAATTCACAAGAGGCAATGAGATAATGGTTATAATATTTAAGCCTTTACAGTTTGAAGTGATATAATCTTTACTTCCCCTCTTTTTTGTACTCCTTACTTACTCTTACGTAGAAATGTGTGCATAATTCCACCCATTGAGAATGGCAGTGTGACGCAATTGCTAACGAGAGGGAATTCCTTCCTGTCATGTGAATTTTGTTATGCAAATGCCTACGCAACCATGATCATTTCACAGGCAAGTGCTGGAGATAGAAAACAAATGTTTATCTGATCAGTGAAATGCAAAAAGCATTCATCTGCAATTTCCTTTTACAACCTAGGTCCATAACTTGCCATGAGTCTGAAGCGGACTGTATGTTTAACATCTTCTCCCTTTGTCACTGACTGTTTTCCCCGCTGCTCAGTGTAACGGCCTCTGTTTGCTTTTCTCTGTGCTTTGAAGGCCCTATCGTTGTGAAATGGATTTTAGACACATTTTGCTTACAGTGTTTTTACCTCCCGAATGCAAAAAGCATTCATCTCCAATTTCCTTTTACAACCTAGGTCCATAACTTGCCATGAGACTGAAGCGGACTGTATCTTCTCCCTTTGTCACTGTTTTCCCCGCTGCTCAGTGTACCGGCCTCTGTTTGCTTTTCTCTGTGATTTGAAGGCCCTATCGTTGTGAAATGGATTCGAGACAGTGTTTTTACCTCCCGTTTCTGTGCTGCCATTTTCTCAGAGAGAGTACGTTGCGAAGGTAAGGTGCAGTGTGTGGAGGATTAAACCAAACAAATACCAGACAGAGTTTATTCAGAGTGAAGAATGTTGTTGGAGAGAAAAAAATCTATGGAGACAACCCTCCCAAACACAAAACAGCCCCAGGTTATTATGTCCAGTCTCTTGACACCAATGCTGTTTCTTACCCAGGACACCACCCACAATTTCACAGCAGCCAGAGAGGAGAAGCCCTTTCGCTGGTGTAAGTAAGGCAAGTGTGGTCTCCTGCATCTGTTTGTGGGATGTGACTAATTAGGAGATCTCGAACCCAGAGGAAGATGCCCATATAAGGAGTGGTGCCCCAGGGCAGCCTGTGCCAAAGATGACTGAAACAAACAAGTAAACAAAGTAGTGGATGACGTAAATGTAAACTCCCATGTGACGAGTTGATAACAAGAATAGGGTTTTAAGCCTCAGACACACCTAGAGTTGGGTGTATATTTGGACACAGGTCTCTTTATAGACCTGTACTTATGGCTTTTTTTTATTGGCACTGCATTCCAATAGAATATGTCTCGGTTGACCTCTGTGAGGGTTGTGTTTATACTTACATGGGCAAAATGATTGAAGTGATTTATCAGTCCACAGCACTGGTAGATTATGAGGTAGACGTTATGCAATGTGCTGCCAGTATACCATTTTTTTTGTTTACTGTCAGTGTTCAATGGTTTCACGTTTTATCAAACACTACTGATACATTTACTGTCAGGGGTCTTGCACTTTTCATACTTTTTTTTGTGGCAGTGAATGTATTTTCATTCACACTAAGTGCTATGTATACATTCTGAACTCTGTTCTTTTGCGAATGTCAGGGGTTTGTTAACTTTCCATTTCAACCCCTCATTAGTTTGCACCCTCAATTGTGAAATTACATTCTCTTCATAACATTGGCTCTGTTGAAGCTGAGAGTGATAATGTTGACAGAAACTCTCTTGTAAACAGCTTTCCAGAAGTGAGACAGATGCAGTGCTGAGAGTATTGTGATAGAAAAGACAGCTTATATTTGACCTGTTGACTGCCATTGGCTCCCTCAACCGGCTGGCTGTCTGGAAATCTTGCAAGTCTGTCTGTGGTTTGCGTTGCCATTTTGATAATCCATTCCAAGAATTTGTCAGTAACAGTAGCCTGAAAACAAGGGTGTGGTGAAAAAAAAACCTGTGGGGGTATTGAGTACCTGAGCAATCCATGTCACCTCCAGCCTGTTCTGTCCTGACTGGTGCTATGTGCTTGTCAGAGAGGATTCCTCCCATCAGCGTGTGCGCTGAAGCAGAGTAATCCCACTGAGGTATTAGCATGGGATGGAAATAATGTTCACCCCATGGTATCTCAGTGACACAAACACGGGCTCTCCTACCCCCCCAACCCCCCCAACCCCACCTCACCCCACCTCACCCCATCCCCCCTACCCCCAGCCCTCTTCAGCCCTGGGGCTGTCGTCGACTCCGCCTTTGCCTCCTTCTTCACTCTCATAGGGTTGCATCAGCCATGGCCACCATACCCACGATAAAAATACGCAGGCGGGCATGCGCCGGGGTAGGGTTACAGAGTAGAGCTGGCTTCCAGGAACTGGCTGCCTCCAGGACCCATGTGTCAGCAGAGTGCTGGGAGACACAGATCACTCGCTCCGGGGACAACTGAACACACTCTGCGGGGGCCATGGAGCCCTCTTGCAGATAAGACCAGAGAGACTTGGCACAGGTACAGCTTCAGATCCTCACGAGTGCTGTGATATTACTGCAGTACACATAAACCTTCACCTTCCCCCCCCCCCCCCCCCCCGTCACGCATGCTTGCATTCCAGGCTCCCAAAAAAGGGGGAGGGATGAAAAAGGCGACGTGTCAGACGTGAGAGATCAGGTTATTGGGAGGATGTTGAGGTGCGTAGGGAGATCAAGTTGGAGACCTACAGATGAGAAAGAGGGTGGATATTTTCATTCAGCATTGAACATACTGTATATGAAACATTGGTAAAATTCTTAGAAGAGTTAAGAACTACCAAGAATATTTAATCATGCTTAAATTACATTACTATGTTACAATTCACTCAACAATGGTATTATGTAAATATAATGTAATCCCTTACCTTTCAGATATTACTCTCCAATCGTCAGCGGAGGGGGGCTCATACTCATTGAACACAGCATGGTTTTTCTGATGAAGTCATTGCTCTAGAGTCTTTTGATAATTCAAAAGTTCTGTCTATAGTTTTGATATGAACTGAGTTGAGGAAATGATGTAGGGGATCAGAGTGGTATTTTTTTCCCAGCAGGCGGTTGAGAATTGGAAATAAATATGACTTAGAAACACCCATCCCCTGCCCTGGGAACAGCCTCCAGTTAACTGACCTTCTCCGTAAAAGACACAATCTCTGTCACATTCTATCATTGATGGAGATGAAATATTTACGCCAGTGAAAAACAACATTGTGCAAAGGTTCCCAGTTGTCTTCAGGCAGCTGTAAATCAAAGACCACAACGTTTTACAAACACATCAGTTCGCATCAAGCTAGTTTGTCAGTTCCCTGAGAAGATTTATTTCGCAGCTAAAGGTCAATATACTTACTTAAACCTCAGGGAAAAGCACTTTTGCAATACTCCACCTTAATAGATAGACCCAACAAACCATGACATATTTTGAGAACTACCTCAAGCTCTGGGTTATCAGGAAGGGAAAAAAAACGATAAACTTGCGCTGCCAGTTGAAAGTATTTTTCTGTATATCTTATGCCGAATTTCTTGTAGACACAGCACCGAGGGGCTGAGCACCTCGCAGACAGGGTCAACGGGTTCACAGTCACAACAACGGTTAATGTGTGTACACCAACTTGAGAATGATTTAGCAAACCACAAGACTGGTCCAAATGCAGAAAAAACACTTGAAAAAGAAAACAGACGTACACGTTCTGAAATACCCTTTATCCCACAAGCAAGTTGTGATTGAATGCATGATACAGACAGACTGTTGCATCATCAAGTAACCTTTTCTGACTGCCTTTTCCCAGGCTAGGAAGATTGTGTGAATGGAGTGCTGATGGATCCCGAGGGACTTTTCCAAGAACTCGTCTCCATGAGGTTTCGATTTAGGCCCGGCTTAGTAGCTATCCTTTATCAAATAAAATGCAGCACATAATGATCCACTCCAGATTATTTGTATTGAGTCACACTGGTTACAATAGAACAATAGAAGAAATATGTTCTCTTTCTGTTGTTTCTCACACGAAATCAAACAAAATCAACATGCAATTGTCAATGTTTTATGTCTTCATGTGCAGTCTATAACACATTTAGAGTGACATCCCACATTGACAGAGAGTTCAGTATGGGGAGGGGGGGGGGGGCGGTGTAAGGTAACTCTACATGCAAACACTAAGGAGTTTCATGAGGTGTAAACAGTCTTGCATTACACCTCCATACTAATACCCGCCCACTCTCCCTCGCCAGATTGCAGTGTGGAAACCTTCTTTGTGTGCAAAGATAGAAACCCCAACGACTGAGGAGAGGAACATGGCCCACTTGTTGCAAACAAGCATGAAATTGCTGTGGAGGCAGATAAGACCTGATTAGACTTGTCCCGCTCCTCTCTGGCCTCTGCGTCCCGCTCTCATTCTTACCACCTGCAGCAGCCTATTCTATTAACGCTACAAGTGCTCTTGGCAGTGGGACACGCTGAAATATCTCCTTCTCTCTCTCTCTCCTTAGTCTCTCACCCCCAGATTGTAAGTGCCCCCCCCCCCCCCTCTCTCTCTCTCTTACTCACCATCCATCTCTGTGGTGGTTTCAAACCAGAACTAGAAACACATGGGCTTGTGGGCCTGAAGGGTTTCGTTGCGCATTAATGCTTTAAATACGTCAGTTAAATTTGGGTGTGTAGGCTTCGACGCAGTTTAACTTTGTCAATACGGTGCGGGCACATGCCCTGGTTTACGCATGACTGTCCGTGCTAACTAGCCTCAATGCTGAGACGGGGCTCATCCTTTGCCATGATGAGTGAGCCCTCACGTCTCCCCACCCCCCGAAACAGAGTCGCGATCTGCAAGTTGTTATTCATTTTTCTCAGTTACGGCATGCGTGCAATTACAGCTCCGCTCCGCTTAGCCCTCCTTCTTTTGGATGAGGTTCATAGCCGCGGTGTGTTTGTCACAAAATGAATTAATCAAAATCAACCCAATGTGTATGGTTAGATGTAACATATAATATCTCAGTTAAAAATAGAATATATCATGCAATTATGTATGGACGGTTAAACCCACCAACATCTCATATTGATTTACTAAGTGGTTTCCTATTGGCAAACATTGCCTTTGATGTCGCAGAGTTTGCTTTTTACTAAAATAACTCAAATTTAAGACCTCTTGTAGGAGGCTGTTAAGACCGCTGAATGTTTTATGTGTCAGCTGCTGCAATAAGGAATACAAAAATATTGACTTGATTAATATAGTATTTTAGTGATTCATATCTACTCTTTTTTATATCAGACTAATTATATAGATACTGTTCAGTGTTGAATCTTTCTCAGATTCCAGACCGCATCATAGAAAACCTGCCTGGCTGGTTGGAGCGCTCCAGTACAACGAATGACGTGGTTTTGAAGGCCTTGTTAAATACATGTTTCATAGCTTGCAGCATAATCTCCCATTATGACCATAAACACAATAACAAAGAATTGCATGATATGACATTCATTTAGCGTCCAGCTCAAAGTGGATCACATATTTGTGCCACACACCCATGTTCCCTCAGCATCATGAAACCATTTACTATCGGCAAAGGTCCACTTTATGCTACCCCTCTGCCTTGATCACAGCCTAATAAACAGACATCTCAATTTCTGTTATCATTTCCCCTTCCAATTAGTGAAACTTATTGAATCATGAATACTGAAAACACTAACTGAATGCCCAGTCCCCATCCATATCATCACCACCCACAAACTTTAACTCCATATCACACCACCTTTATGCTACTCCTCCGCCCTTATCACAGCCTAATAAACAGACATCTCAATTTCTGTTATCATTTCCCCTTCCAATTAGTGTAACTTATTGAATCATGAATACTGATAACACTAACTGAATGCCCAGCCCCCATCCATATCATCACCACCCCCAAACTTTAACTCCATATCATCACCCCCCCCCCAAACTTTAACTCCATATCACACCATCCATGGGAGGAATAATAACAGTGACCCCTGCTGGAATCTGGGGGCAGGGATTGAGAGTATATCCCTATGGCAACAAACCCAGGTTTTAGTTTACCATTAGGATAATAGAAGAACTGTGAAGCTCTGGTACACAACTACAGTTTCCTTATCACTTCCTGGAAGCATGAACAGACCTTGAGCACAAGGGCAGCACACTCGAAACAGCCAGAGCTGTGGCTAATCGTACGTACTCACTTTTACTCTGACAATGCACCGAGCAATGCTGTGTGTGGGATGACTATGTTTTGATCCGTGTTTTTTTATTTATGACCAGATGGTATGAAAGAAGAACAAGTGTTCTGTTTTAGCAGCTTTGAGGCGTTTGTCTAGATTGATGGGTGATTTGTCATTCCATCGGTTTCCCATCAGACACCCATGAAAGTCCATGTGGGCCCTGGCACAGCTGGCTGAGATGTGAGCCTTTCTCATGGGACACATCGAGTCACTGAACTGGGTCTGTGTAAAGTCCCAGACTCAGCATTCAGGCGAGCTGAGCTATTTCTAGCTGCATCAACCGTCCATTTAATTTCATCTGTTGCACGACAAACATGAATCGTCCAATGACTTTGTTTTTTTTTTTCCATGTATTTGTGTTCCCTCGCGCTCTCTGTCAGATCACCTGTACCTCAAATCGAGAGGATATCAGTTTACCAGCACGGTACCCGTTTCGGGGATACCATCTGTTTCACTCAAAGTCATTTTCATATTTTACCTCAAATTAGTTCATAAAATATGAAGACTCTTGATACCATTCATTAATAAATCCCATGTAGTTGTCTGTATTGCCTCTGTAAGGCAAAAGATTAACTTCAAACCTGGTTTGACAAAAAGAGAGAACTGTGTTTTTGGCAAAATGTCAAATTCATGCTTAACTCAGTGTGTCATAGCAAGTAACATGAAGGTGACTTAAACAGTCTGCCCCAGTCTTCTGTGAAGGGGCAACTGGGGCTATTTGCCTCGGACACGGACACACTGTGGTAGTTGATGAGGAAGGGCAGAACACAGGGAACAGAGAGCGAAGTGAGAGTTGTGGTAGTCGATGAGGAAGGGCATAACACAGGGAACAGAGAGCGAAGTGAGAGTTGTGGTAGTCGATGAGGAAGGGCAGAACACAGGGAACAGAGAGCGAAGTGAGAGTTGTGGTAGTCGATGAGGAAGGGCAGAACACAGGGAACAGAGAGCGAAGTGAGAGTTGTGGTAGTCAATGAGGAAGGGCAGAACACAGGGAACAGAGAGCGAAGTGAGAGTTGTGGTAGTCAATGAGGAAGGGCAGAACACAGGGAACAGAGATCGAAGTGAGAGTTGTGGTAGTCGATGAGGAAGGGCAGAACACAGGGAACAGAGAGTGAAGTGAGAGTTGAACCAGAGAACACGCGTCTGCAAAGTTTCTAGCCACAGTGCTCTTTCCTCTAACCTCCCACTGCGGCTGCCTCTGCACTGTGTGAGCTGCAACCGTGATAAAATGAGGGGGAGAGAGAGAGAGAGAGAGAGAAAAAAGTTGTTTTATTCAAGTGATCCAGAGTTCAGCCTCTGTGGGATGTAATTATGTTTGTCATAAAGCAACGCTGGGATTCACAAAAGACCTCGAGAGCTGGGGTGAGAAACACCACGAGGATTATTCTAATCCTGCCGTTGAAAAATAAAGTCTGATGGCTGCCTTCCTGTTATTATCTGAGAGGCTGCAGACTCCAAGATAGCATTGCAGAATGAAGAAGTGATTTATCATTTTTGCCTTGTGTGTTCCCATGTGCCTGACTGTGTTCGTTTCAGTATCTGCCCTGCTCCCTCCAGGATAACAAAGGAAGGAAATGACATCGAAATGAATGAATGAATGAATGAAACCCATCAGTTAGATCGCTCTGTTGTGTTTTGGCTTTAGATGCTCAGCAGCAGCTGTCAGTCACCCCCCTTAACTCAGGCTCCTGGGCCATATGTGTTTATAGTGCGATTTGTGATGACACACTTAACCTCAGAATGGCAGTAGATTGTTTAACAACTAGCCACATTATCAACAGTTTGTATCAACTCCATACTAACTGTACAACCTGACTGTCATATTGCTGGCTGGGACCATAGACCATTGGAATGGTTGTTTTTTATGTGTGGGAGTGGCTATCAGAAAGGGGTTAATGTTACACCAGGTTATTCCCTGTGATGCTTAACTGATGTCAGAATGGATGATGTCATGCTTACTTCATGAGAGTGGATCTGACGACTTCCCCAGAGAAGCACACAATGGCATATTAGTGGAAATAGTTTGGTGGTGAGGCGTCATGACTTCAAGCTCAGGTTTTACTGCAGGTGACATAATGAAGGAATGCATACGCATGGCGTTAGGGTTTGCCCTGTGTGCTGCTGTTGGCTGCTACGCTGTTAGCGACACACAATGACGTATGACAGAACAGCATGCAGTCTGAGGGTTAGGGGTGGGGGGGGGGTGGGGGGAGGGGTGGAGTGAAACTGGAATGATTAACATGTATTGGAGTAATTAGGAACTAATTTGAGGCTTGGCGTATTGTGAGTGTATTGTAAAAGTACTAATGGTTTGGCAGCTTGCTGTCCGTGGCATAACTTTAGCATTTGCCAGTATTTATTTAGGGTTTAATAGAATAGAATGCAGATGCCATGCAGGCCAGGGAAAATATTATTAATCACACATTTGAGAATCCAGTGAAGTGGGCTGAATGCTGAAAACCTCATTTATTAACAACGGTAAAATTATACACTTTTGTTTGTGATAGGGGGAGAGAGAGAGAAAGAGAGAGAGAGAGAGAGGGAGGGGCAGAAAAAGCAAGTGAAAGAGAGAGAGAGAGAAAGGGAGGCGAGAGAGGGAGAGCCCAAAACCGTTGTCTGTCTCTTACATTATGTCACTCAGGTGGAAACACAAAGTCATAACTCATGACAACTCACAGAAACCATGCAGAGAGCCCATATGAAATATGATGGCAGGTAATTCTATGACTTATTACACAAAATAGCAAATACCTCCGCTGAAAAGCACACAGTGTCCGCAGATCAAAAACTCTGCGGCCACGTCAAGGTTCGATCAGATGTCTTCTGGCAAGGTGTGGTGTCTTCAGGTTCAAAAGCAAAGGGGAAAAATGTAATAATGCCGGAGATTTACAACCTGTTGTTGCTATGGCTAAACTCCTAGTCTCTGTTGAGATGCCATAGTATTACAGCATTTCAACATGTTTTTGATATTACTTGAGGTAAGAAAACCCTAAGTTGACCTTATGTACCTAGTACATAATTGAATATAATTATTACAAAAAGAAACCAGTGACTCACTACTGATTTATGACTGTGGCCTCTCACCAAGGGATGGCACAAAATGATACCTATTCTATACAGATAAATTATTCTTGATAGGGTGCACCACCGTGCTACCCCTGCGCTTCAATAATAGGGTTAGTATTCCTGGCTTTAAGGGTGGAACTGCTTAAATAAAATGAATTATTATTATTATTATTATTATTACATACAGCATGATAAACCTCCTCAGAGCAATGTGGCATCCCAGGAGTATGTGTTGTGTTGCACTGTATCAAAAACATGTTATACACAGATTATTACCACTGTGCTCAATACTATATTTACCACGTAACAAGGAGTATATTGTGGTGTAGTGTTACCAAATACATTTCTGTAGCATGTGTGAATTTTTCTTAAATAACTATTTACTTGGCAAATTGGTAAATCCGTGGCTCTCCTCCCTTACTAAATGTGATGCTTACACCCAAATGGTTTTGTCTGTTTTCCATTCAATAGTAATAGCCATTATGATTTCCTAATGGAAAGTTTGAATGGAAAATCAGAATGAGAATTTGATCTTTTTACAGTGGAACTCTGGTGCTATGTTTCATTTCTGCTTTCTAAGAAAAGTCCATGCCTCAGAACATTATGATAAATTCCTGGGCATGCCGGTGCTGTAAACTTATACACTTTTAGGAAGGTTTTGCTGTGCTTTGTCCATTTTTAGAAAGGTTAGGTACAACAAATCAAAAATCCTTTTTGAGGTTTGTTGGGTTAACCTCTGATTAATTGCTTTAGCTTCAAGCCTTCGTCACAGTCAGTTGTGGTGGAAATGTGCTACTGTCATTTTGCAGCTGCCGCCTCCATAATGACCAATGCAATGCACAAACCAATTGGCTGTCCAACCACATACATTCCAAAGCACTTAAAATAATTGTCTTTCTCAGTTGCCTCTCCACTGACAGAACTGATTTCAAATTGTCAGTATTATCTGTCTGAAAATTGGAGACAGCGTTCAGTAAGTCTGACAATTGACATAATGGGGAAGTAAGCCTCTAGCTTAATTAGACGTGTCTTCTGAAAGATAGATGGAATAGAATGATCACTCGCAAATTCTTTAGATTGTATGGCATCTGCTGACATGTTTATGGCAAGACTGTGTTGGTTTCACGACAGAGGATTCAAATAAAACATTGCCCTGCAGGCACAACATACTCTGGGCATTCAAGAGCATACCCTGGAGAGTTGCCAGGCCAGGGCCAGACCCACTAAACCAGAACCAGAACAAAATGCAATCCCACAACGTGCCAGTGCTATTGACTACAGGCTCCACACACATCTATTACATGCCCAGCAATAACTTTTTTTTAGTCAAATGATGGATGTCCATATTTTTGTAGTCAACTGTTTGAAAACAAAACATGTTCTTTTTCAAAGGCACCTTCAACTGTGGAAGAGGACTTCTGGATTTCAGCACTTTAAGTCTTCGGTTTGATCACACTTTCAGGCAAAGCTGCACAGAGGAGGACATACAGCTCCCAGGATTCTCTGAACGCGCATTATTTATCCTCATAAAAGGCCTTCGCCCCACGGCGCAACTAGGAGAACTGACATGTTTTGTTGTCCCTCGGAGTGACACTTAAATAGCCCTCTTAATGAGCAGGTTACAGGTGAAGGAATTGATTTCACACTATCTCATATGACGACCAGTCAGCATTGTTTTCAGATTCCACGTCTTCAAGGACTCTTGAGTACAGACGGCCTTCTCTCACACATTTCTGATCCTCCTCTGCAATTCACCCAATAAGACGGGGGGGACAGATACGTCTTTTGAAGTTGTTCATTAAGTATTCTCTGCAGATTACTGCACACTTCGCCTGATTAGGGGGGGGGGGGGTAAATAAGCCCCCCTGACATTTGGAAGTTACAAAATGAAGGTGGCATGCAAAGCTAGAACCAATGAACTTTTGAACTTCCTACCTCTCCATTCACCTCCTCCCTGGATGTGAATTCTCTTTGCCTTTGTGTGCTTACTGAAGATTGAATCTGTAAAGGTTGGACTTTGGTTGAACTTTTCTCATTACCCCCATTCAACCCCCCCCAACACAGATACACATACACACTCACCATCCACTCAACCATCTAAACCACCCCAACCATTCTCATTCTTGACAAGGACACCACAAATCTCACTCAGAATACATTCATACATGAATTCACATATGCATTCATATGCAGATGCACACTCTCACATACTCACTCAAACAAACACACACACACACACACACACAAACACACACACACAAACACACACACACAAACAAACATGTACCAATCCCCCACCAGCACAGTGCATACCACAAACAAATAATCACATGTAGCCATTATAACATTAGGTTTCAATTACAGCTTAGAGCCCGTCTTAAAGAGAAGATATGAGCGCAGATTGAGAGCTGTTCTCCTAAAGAATAATGTGAACTGTTAAAGGATTTGGATTTCACATCATGCTTGAACACCTGGACCCAATTATTTATCCTTCAAATTAGGCATTCAGGAGCAGCTGTTTTGGCTGGGAGAGTGCCCGTTTGCTGAATGGAAGGGATGAACTTGCCTCATGGATACTTGGCTTCAAATCTATCCCACTGCCATCACCCTGGACTGCGTTCCAGGGAAGAAATTGAGATGGTACACCCTTAACCTCAGTAAATGGTCTCAGATATCTTGGCATCCACGAGGATAGCTTGTTTAAATATTCACGATATATACACCCTTATTAGAGTGTCGCTCAAGATTTTTTGAAAGAGTGTGTGTGTGTGTGTGTGTGTGTGTGTGTGAGAGAGATGTGGCTAAGAAAGCCAAAAGCTATGAAAGTGCCTCAAAGGACCATTGCTGTTATCATACTTTTAGTTTTATCACCCTGGTAGAGCACTTCAGTGCACAGGGAGGAAATGTGACACAGCTGACTTTAGGCAGACGTGATCCCATTCCTTGTGCGTGGAGATTAGAAGTGGAACCAGGCCTTTCGTGAAGACCAGTCAATTTGACAGCTCCTGTTTCGTAATGATTGGCAAGGGTCCCATTTTGTTATCTGTCCTGCTCTGTTTAAGTGAATCAGGCATCTGTTCGTGTGCCACAGTTCGGTTGTCACTGTTTTTTTCTGCATCCACAAGAAACCATTGAACATACAGTAGAATCACTTTCAGTCAAACACACATCCACACAAAGATACCTAACCATCCCTTTGGGAAAGGCTATGTATATATTCAAGCTTTTTCCACTATCCTTAATCCTTTTTTTTCTTTTTGCATTCATTTAAAATCTTTTAAATAAAGAAGTTTCTTCCCTTAAAGTCCAGAGTGCATTTTATAGCTGCAGAAGCATGACATAAAAAAAAATCTGTGATCTACAGATGTGGTGAAGAAATATGTTTTAACTGACACACACACATTTAAAACATAAAGCAATGTGCGAATAGTGACACTTTAGGCTCACAGATGGCAATAGAAGTGGTGCCTGAAATGTTTAATTTTCTTTGTTGCATCCTGCAGGAAATTAAGTAGCGACCACAATGTGTTTCACCCTGGTCCAAAAACAAAACAGTGACACCAGAAATACCCCCTTTCATTGGCATTTCATTATAGTTTCTAAAATTCTTTCGAGTCAATACATCTTAAACAGAGTACTGTAATAAAGTTCTTTCACATGCTCATCTGGATCACATTCCGTGCGGTTCATTATCCAAAGAATTTTCTTGTTTTGTTGGACTCTAATGAAGAAAATAACACAGAGCTTTTTTTAAAACAAAGGCATTTGGGACCCGATTCATCATAACACACTCATGTGAACCTGCAGGATCCGGAGGCCCCGGTCCTTGGGAAGAGTGAGAAACGGGAGCAATGCTGCCCCCACAGTCACCACTCCCCCACACATCCCAGCTAACATTGCTCTGCATCAACACCCATGCGATTAAGACATTGAGGGCCTGACAAGGGGGGCCCTCCTTTTGCTCACAATAAAACAATTAAGCCGTTTGCTGGGCAAGGGGACAGGGAGTTCCGTCAACCTGTTCCTACAAATGAGTCTCCTGTGGGATGCTGAATGATTCTCATTCCCCCCGCAGTCAAGCCGAACAGCTGGAGGTGCTGGCGGAAGTGGGATTTGCGCTTGCTACCCGGCCATCTGGAAAAGAGCAGGATTCCAAGGCTGATGGTGAGGTGAAGAAAAGCTCTTTTCCGTCTGCACTGCTGCTGCTGCGCCGTGATTTGTATAATGGCATTTTCGCAACAAAAAAAAAAGGATAGAAAAAAACATGAACTTTCTCTCAGAGGCTATTCTGCCATCCCTCACTTCCTGTTGTCCCAAGCATTCAGAGGAGTCAGTGGGAAAGATTTGTTTGCAGACTGGTAATCAGTGGTGTAGTGGTCCCTGGAGAAGTGGGTATACTCTTAATTTGTGTAAGCAGCCCATACAGCACAGGATGAACGCCCTTTTTTTGAGAAGTGAGTATACGCAATGCTGACTGAAAAATAAGTGGGTATACTCCTTATACCTGCGTATACCCTGGACTACACCACTGCTGGTAATGCAACACTATTCCACACAGCTCTCCACTGACAACTACCCACAGGGACATCTAGCGTGTTTAAAAAAATCCCATCATAGATACAGGAGCTGCAGAGTCAGCATCTCAGGGCTCCTCTGCTCAAACATTTGAGGGCAATTCCTCTGTTACACCGTTCTAGACATGAAAATGCTCTAAATAAAGATACTCACCTCCCAACTGTGCATACCCAACACAACTTATCAGCGGCACACTGAAAACACCACATTTAGCTGGACAAGAGGGTTTTATAATGACACTGGCTTAATACAGGGGTGGTAGCAGCAGGCATATACAGAGAATATTCGGGGCAGAGGGGCTCCAGGCACAGAATCAACAATCCCTGATCTCTAGTGCCTCTATTTGTCATTGAACCATTTCATGGTACGCAAAAGAACCATTACATTCTAAGTTCATAAAATAATGCCCACCTCTGCTCAAAAAAAGCAGTGAAAGATGCAAGCCTGAGACGACTGGCATCAGATGGAGAGAGCGCCCTTCAGAAGAAGGAGGAGACCAACCAAATTGATAATAGGCTCTTGTCTGGAGATGCTGCAGCCGAACAGTGAATGTCATGGAGACAGAGCTCCAAGTCTGCCATCAGACCCCTTATTATGCGTCTGAAGTTGATGATGCACTCATCCTGCCGAAAGCAGGGGCCTGTTCATGAAGTATTTTGGAAACCAGAAGCAGAGGGCTCTCAACACTCAGGGGGAGATGGCGAGTGATGGGGCTAGGCAGAATGGAGCTTAAGTGTGTGAAAATTGGGCCCTGATAACAGGTTTTGGGACCACTTCCATGCCTGCCTATTTGTTTTTAAAACACTGTTGCTAGGCAATAGTCCATCTAAGTCTAAATACAGAGGATACCAGTGTACTGATCATGTTGAGCTTGGCATTTGTTTGGCACTTAAAAAAAACGAAAAAAATAAAGCAGCGATTGTCTTTTAATACGGCTTAGCTTTATTATTGCCCAGTGCTATTCCAACTGTTGATTACTTGGTGCAAATGTTTTTGCAAAGTTTATGATTTCATCTAAAACTCCCTGCATTAACAGGAGAAAATAATAATAATAAAAAAGTACCTTAATGAACAGTCACCAACCCCTCCATAGACCATGCCATCCAAAGGCATGCTTTCCTGCCAGAAAAAAAAATCAACCACTTGTATTTGGCAAGAATGGTATTGGCTGCTCTCCACAAAAGCTGTGTCCATCAAGGAAAAGAGAACAGCCATTTTCACAACAGCCATCTCATCTCATCATCTGATTGCCAATGGCTATGTCAGCCTGCAAGAGTAATAAGGCATTCAGTCTAATCAAAGGCTGAAATCTAATCCAACCAATACAGCATTATATGGTTTTTAAACTGACCCTTTTAAGCACAACAGATAAACAAATAAAACAATCCCTGTCACTCACAAAGCCGCACCGAGCTACCATTAGGTGAAAAATGGCAGAAGAGTGATTCCAGGAAGAAGAGGATGACGCAGAAGACAAAAAATAGGCATTCATTGTGCATTCATGCCCATCCGTATTGTCAGAGGGGTGAGTGGCGCGGTGGCTTGCTGACTAACTCAAAACCCCCTCAGGGGCAGTCCTGTCTCTCAAGAGGCCCTGTTGACCCATCAATCACCATGACAACTCCTGAGTAAGTGTTCAACCTGGCAGCCGGGCCCCCCCCCCCCCCCCCCCCCCTCGCTCTGTGTTTTTAACAGCCACCGTCTATGTTCTTGTCTCCTCAGGATGGTAAGGGTGGAGGCCATCTGTCATAATGTGCATTAGGCTTCCACTGACGCTCGGCCTAAGGCAGTTCCCCCCCCCCCCCCCCCCCCCCCCCCAACACCATCTACACTATTATTCCTCCAAGTGTTCAGACACTTGACACAGAATTCGTCTAGGCGTTCAGAGAATGTTAAAAATGATCTCCCTCTCTCTCTCTCTCTCTCTCCCTCTCTCTCTCTCTCTCTCTCTCGCCCTCTCTCTCTCTCTCTCTACCTCTCTCTCTCTCCCTCTCTCTCTCTACCTCTCTCTCTCTCTCTCTCGGGATAGAGTGGGAAGCAGAGAGGGACAGAAAGTGAGGCTTTACACATGCACAGTTTATTACTGTTCAGCATCACGATGGACTGGTTAAAAAGAGGGGATTACACCCAGACTGGTACTAGCAAGCTTGGGCCCTGCGGTTAAAAGACCAGCCACAAAAAACTACAATATTAAAGCTGTTCAATTTAATCCATCTCTCTGAACCCTGCATTCCCTTGTTCTTTTTAAATGAAGGTATTTGCGGTGTACACTAATCCTGTCCCAGTTCTAGAACTTTTTTTTTTACTTCGAAAGTACTTAGAACTGTAAAAAGTCTCCCCTCCACGTTCCCTTTGTTCTCACCCTTCTTTCTCTTCTCATCATACTCCTCATTCACCCATACTTCACAGCAAGCTAAATAACATGTATGTTTGAGAATGAAAGAGACTACGCCATGAAAGAAATTATTTCACAGTTTCATAAACAAGTCTATATATGCAATAAGAAGCACCGTATTGATCATAACTACAATTTTGTTTACAGTTCTCACCAGAAATGCTTTCCTTAGTTCTTATTCAAGCATTTTCCTTTGACTGTAAGCCAGAGGTCTTGGTGCACATCATGTTTCTATTTAGTAAGCTGTAACTTAACTTAAAATGTGTTGGAACAGGATGAAGAACACTGCCCAAAGGACACAGTCGTGAATGTTTTTCCCAGGGTTTCTATTATCATAATCTTCAGTGGTGCTGCTGCATCTGTTAACTTAGTGTGAAAAGATATAGATAAGAAAAATTACTTGTAAATTGTGTTTTGGGAACAGAACAAGTTGGGCCAGTGTTTCTGTTGTGCAAAATACATTACACTTGGGGTAATATTGACTCTTCTTTCATATGCCTTTTTTTCTACAGTAACTTTGGTGTCCTGTTATTTCAAGTTTTACACTTGTTTACTCACTTTTAAAGCAGCTTCCCATTTTGGGCATGGGGTGAGTTTACTCACAGAAAATAAAAGGAAAAAGGGAGTGAAAAAGAAAAAAACAAGAAGAAAAAATAAAGACTATATATTTGCAATTCATATAGAGGGTATATTATATTTTCTGTGCGACCTATCCTAAACGCTCAAACACCTTGACCCAAGAAGTGACCTATGGAGAGGGTTTTGTCTTTTAGGCAGGATTATTCACTGTAAACCTTTCATCCTCCCTCAGTGCTTTGGGTTGTTCAGCACAAAAGACCAAAGGGTATTGGCACACATCTCACACCAAAAAAAAAAAAAAGTGTGAGAAAGACAGAACTCAAGACTGAATCATACTGTCTTGTTGGTTAGCAATGCCCATTGGAATGCTGCCAGGGAATTCTGCAGAGCACCTAAAAGACTATGTCCACATGACTCAATATTTGATGTGGTGGAGCTGGTCAAACAATATGTTCAGTGTTACAATGAACGTGTGCCTTATACACTCTCAACTATAATGCCAACTGCCATGTTGTCAAATGTAAACATTTGATATAATGAAACAGAATCATCAATCAGCAAACCATTATTTCTCTTGAAAACACTCCATGGAAAATAGTTACCATAGAGGGGTGATGACATGTGGTCATGACTTAATGGACAATGAAATGAAAGCCTTTATTTGATACTATTGTGGCCCACATTTCAGTACTATTATTAGATTTTTTAGACACCAAATATTCACATTTTCCTGTTGAAGTTTCTCATATGTTTTTCATTCTGAACTATAGCTTTTTGGTATGTTTACATTCATCACTGTATATTATTGCGTGCAAATATTGATCATCTGATTACGCCTGGAAACGCATACTTTTATAGTATTGCCATTTGATATGTTTATATAACAACGTAAATAAATAGCTTGAGCAGTAGGTCCTTAATATGGTCCAGAGTCTTCTTGTCTCCTCCACTTGAAATATATTCATTAACTTATTTGTTTTTTGGCCTCAAGAGGACAACATTACATTGTTACCAGGATATGGCTGCCTCTGTTAAAGTAATCCCCCCCCCCCCCCCCCCCCACCCAACCCCAAAGAAAATAGAAGAATGGATACAAGGGTGCTTTGCTGAAGTTCTAAAAAATGTGAAAAGGAAACCCTTATTGCTATACCAGATTAACTGTATGTTATGATAAGATAGCCAATTATCTACACAAATTACATGCTATGACCCTGAGGGGAGCACATTTGTGAATTGAATCCCTTGGTTGGGGGATACTGCTTCCTCTGTTGCTACAGCAACCAGTAAGCAAATCTAACTCTTATTTCAGGGCTTCATTGTACTGTTTCCTCTTAAACCGGAGACCGTACAGAGTCAGCTTTAGGAAGGAAAATGCTTCTGAGAGGTTTATTACTTAAGCTTTCTTCCAGCATTGTTTGTTGATTGCATCTACAAAATCAAAACAAAACAACATGATTGAAATAAGTGTCAGAAAAAAAAAGCAGTGTAAGGCCTGAAGGATCTTCTGAAATGTATTCATTCTGAATTGTGCGAAGTTCCCAATATTAAGCTCACTTTAATGTTTCCACAATGGCATCTGCCTGAGTTGGATTGCTGTCCTGCGGACCCAAATAAGATCAATCTCATGCAGTGAGAGTCTAGGGAAAAAAGTCTTGCAGAAAAAAAGGATAGAACTATGCTTCATATTGGCTGAGAAAAACCTTCAATAATGTGTTTTTCGCAGGAGGTATGGCTAACAACAAACAAAACTATGGTGGAGTGATCACATCTGTTATACACCGCCCTTTCAAACTTGACCTGAACTTCAAATAGTGTCCAGACATTGCAAGGAATCAGTGGTATGTCTGAATGCGTGCCTGTGGGGGATGCCTGGAAAAGTCAATCCGGACATTACCCTGTTAGCACCTGAGCACAATGTCTGGACATTACCCAGGTGCATTCATGTATGAACAGGGGCAGGAAATTGTCAAGACCATTTGCATCGAACAAGTGGGCTTTGATCTCCCATCATCTTCAAGTTACTGCTGTAAACAAACAAAAGCTTTTTTTCAACGTTTTGGATCATGACCTGTCTCAGTGGTCACTCCACTCCCCAATGCCTACACTACTTGAATCATTTCTTGCAGGTGTTAATGCAACTCACCTGGACCATGTGCTGACTGAGACCACAAGTATGAAATGTTCTCTGGACATTCTCTGAATGTTTGAAAGGGGGCTTGAGATGGTAGCTGAAGATAGGCTACCCACGAAGTAAGGATAGGGTGTTTTTACGCACCCTTAGTTAAACTCTATACAAATGTGAAGTAATCTTAATGGATGTTTTTTATATTTCCATGTTGTAGGCAATTTGTGCTGCTTGTTCCAGATTTTTCCTTAGCTGTTGTATCAGTGTAGTGTATTATAAATTAGTAGCCTATTACAAATTTAATAAATGAATGTATAGTAATTGGTTATTTATTTGGTTTGATCTATATTCAGTTTTATATTTGGCTTTATATTGCTTTAAGACAATTTAACCTGGGCTTGGGCTTGTTAAATATGTGATGGCTTTTTTCACCGTGTGAGTTTTGCTAAAGGCTCATCATAAATCAATGCTTTGAAAGGCAGAAGGTTGTCCATTAACAGAAGTCTGCTGAGGCGTTGAACAGCTTTACAGTCTTGTGCTAGCTAGAGAATATAAATGTTGGTGAGTCCTTTGCTTTACCCACCTCATTTGAGATTCATAGATGGACCTAATGAGTTTCAGAGGTGGACCTAACAAACTCAGGTTTATGTTGTATAAAGTTTAAGTTTTAAGTGTATTGGTTTAAGAAAATGTTCGAGTTGGCATTCATCCTAAGCTAATTTTGTGGAGCTAGCCCACTTCACTTAGTTCGTTATTCTTTAGGTTCTATACTTAAGGTTTTGTGCAGTCTTCAATTATCTATAAAATGCATCTGAAAACTGAGAGTACCTGTGAAATAAAGTGACAGCCAAGAATATTCGTCTTACTGTACTAACAGTTAGCGAAGACAGTTGCTGATGTTACTTATTGGCACGTAACTGTTGGCAGCTCCTGTTGCCATTACCAAATACAATTACGTTAGGTAGCGATAACTAGTCGTGCTTGCATGGTATATGATAACCTAGTTATCCTACTGACATAGTTTTGCTCTAATCTTACATGTTCTTACCTTTACCAGATATCAGTACTACATCATTTTTAGTTTAACTGTGCATGGGTATTAAGTTAAAAACATAAAATGTTTGCAATTCCTGGAATTTCTAAACCATATTCCGCATAGTCTATTTTCATGGTAGGCTACTAGATTTCTTAGAAATTTACTTGGTCAATTAACATATTACCATCTGTTTTGCACCTGTAAAAATGTTAAGGGTTGGTGAAAATGAATGAAGTAGAAAACAGTGGGTCGTTTGTCTGTAACTTACCAGTGGACCAACAGATGAGCAGAGGGCCAATGCCCACAGTGACGGACAGTGGTCCACTGGCCTTTTGGCTATTTGGATACTAGGCTACATGGTTAATTTTCAACAAGGTCAGAGTGTTTATAAAACAGGTCATTGCATACGTCATATCCCCTGCTCTTACACATGTGACCTTGCAATGCATTTTATGGATTTAAAATAGCTCAATATATCATTTCCTGTTTAAAATGACCACGAATCTTGCATGCTGACCTAGGTTAGAATCAACTGTCTGGGAGTTAACTATTCACACAATGGGTTCCTAGAAATTTGCCTACTTTTTTTAAATCATTTTTCAAAATGATGCTGGGGTTTGTACTTATGTTTACACTTTAACAATATCCTATCCTTTCCCTACAGATTGATCTGCTATTGGCTGTTGAAAGTAAGAGGGACACACATCTTGGTCAGGTAAATCCATTTTAGTAATCTGGCTAATTTCTGTTTCTTGAAATTAGAAATGCTGTGGTTATACTTTGGTGCTTTTGTCTGCCAATAAGTCTAGACCTTTGACACAATGCCCCCTCTGAGAGTTCCAGTGTTGAATTCAGCTTTTGGGGTGTCATCTTGTAGTAATGCCAGCATACCCATTAAAAACCATGTGAATTCAGAGAAAATGAAATAGGGTTGAACGCTTCAGCAGCTGTAGATGTGAATGTGAGTCCTTGCTTTAATTCAAAGCTTCGTTTCAATGTATGGCTGCCTTTAGGCCCAATCCCATTGCAGGAAATCATGAACTTACTTTTTAAGGGGACCTTCAGGGCCATTCCAACAATTTATTTTAGCCTTGCCCTGGAAGAGCTGGGTGCAGCTTACAGCGATGGTCTATGTCCATAAACGTGAGCTAAACGGGATACAACAAGCACCATTTAAAAATGAATAAATCGCAAAGCAATTTTTATTACCATTTTCCACAATCCTTACAAATGTAGTGGTTAAAATAAAGATAGTTTCTGAAGGTTTATGACGAAATAGCAATTTATCACATATGTCTGCGTATGGTTTCATGCTTCCTGCAGTCTAGTGGGAAAGCACACCACACCAGGGCTGAAGAGTGGTCTGTGTCCAAGGTCCATGAGAAGCCCACAAAAAAACATGAGCCTAATTGTGAGCAATAGATTATAATTAAAGACTTTTTTTCAGGCGATATCCTTAAGGCCCTGATGGCCCACCATTGGCTTTTGGGTTCCTAGCTGTATATGGAACTATGAAATGTGTTTTATTTTTTCAAGATAATACCTCTTTAAGGTTTTATCATTTTTATCATCATGAAATGTATGTCCAACCAAATAAATTGTCTTAGGACACAGGCCACTGTGATTTTATACCCATTTGCTACCGAGTGATGAAAGGGCATACACCTAGAAAGCGATTCGCTCGTCGACCATTCCTTCCTGGCTGACTTTTGGTAGCTGGTGGGCATTCCCAGCTCTGGTTGCCAAGGTATCTGTAAAACTTGCCTTTTAAGACTTGGATCCAAATGCATGACATAGACAGATAAGCAACGGAACTGGTAACAAGAAACAGGCAGGCAGGGATCAATTAACATGAACAATGGAACCAGGGAGGAACACAAGGAGCGAGCACAGTGGCACAAGAACAGAGGCGGAGACAGAGACAGAGACAGGCAGTGAAACAACAATGCATCTATCAACCAGTTGGCAAGTTTCAGACAGATAACAGAACAGACCTGATTCCCTGTTTCTCTTTAAAGCAACACAGTGAAACAAGGCAAAATTAATGACAGTAACTGGGTTTTTACTTTTTCATTGATAATGAACAAACATAATCCAAAGCATATGTTAGGGGAGCTCATCATGCTGCCTGATATTGGAAATTGTGATGATGATTAGATATTATCATACTGCCAAGTTTAGGCTCCACATATGGCCCAGGGCTGGATCTGATTGCATTTCTGTGGATAGGAACTTTCCTGAATGTCATGTGATTTAATAAATCAGTCTTCAAGCAGTGAAAACATATTTGAAAGGGATTTTAGTCTCAAAATCAACACTCCTACCTGTTTTTTTTATGTTTGCTCTGATGACAATATCAGCAGATACTACCACTTTTATGGTTGGCAACATTTGGTTATTAACCAGGAAGTTCTCTGGCCGCAAGGTAGGACTGTCACCCAAAGGTCCAACTTCTATGGTTGAAATAGCACACCTTTCCTCCCTGTATCGTGAAAATAGTTGGACACTGGAACGTTCATCATGTCTATGCTTTCAGTTGAAAATATTTCAGGACGAAAAATGTATTAAAAGTAACACTGCATTATCATTATCATTGCTTTAACACATCAACAAAGAGGCAAGAGAGAGAGACAGAAAAGAATGTGGTAAAACTTTGCAGTGTCACACCTCTGTATAAGCCTAGGCACGGAATGGAAACCACTGTTACCCATTTGTTAAGGTTCAGGGTGTTACGAAGCCTCCAACTCTATGACAACTATTTCAGTATGTGCAGTGATGTCAGAGAGACCTGACTCATTCCTGGTGGTCCTGAGCTGCTGGACTCTAATAAAGTGTGGCTCCCTGCTTCAGGCCGTTTTCTATCAGCTGGGCTTTTGAGGGAGGGAGGGAGGGAGGGAGGGAGGGAGGGAGGGAAAAAGAGCTGGAAGGGAGAGAATGATCAGAGCCCTCTCCGAATTTTTGGACAAGTTTAGTTCTTTTAAATTCACAACAGCTGTAATGATGTCAGTAGGCAGTGAGTAGAATATTCCGGCACCGGCACGAGGCTTGTGTATAAATCTGTGTACTCAGGTGCGTTCTGTGAAGTCAGACCAGTACTGTGGCCAAACTGAGGTCTGATGGGAGTTGTGTCCCCTGGCCAATCCCAGTTTGGCATCAGTCACTTCCCATGCAACCAGGCCCCAGCAACAAAGTGACTCGGCAGGGACACTTTGTTTCGCAAGTAGTTGTTTTTTTGTTTCTCAAGTCTGAATTGCAAATGTACGTAGTAAAGCTTGATATGGCACAGGAATCATGGAATCATCTCAAACTCAAACCCTTCCAATGATTCCTTCTGGGGCTTGAGGGTTTGGTGACTTCATTTTTGGTTTGTACTGCACTTGTAAGAACATGCTTGGGCTATTTATCCCTTTTCCCCGTAGGGTCCTTTTTCCTGTAAAACACATGTTTACTACAGCTTCATAATTGGTGTTTAGATTTTGTTAGTGTGTTTCAGTTGTGTTGTGGCTCTTTATAGTTGCTGTCACCATCAATGCGTCTCTGAGTAGGATGCATAGATGTGTTAATGTAACCCTGGGAGTTCAGGTGCAACTGTTTAAAATAAGCCGTCCTGTGGGGAGAGACACAGCTATGTACTGTCATACAACCAAAAGAGGTCAGACAGATAGGGTTACAGTAAATTCAATTAGCCACTGGTGTTGTGATAAGGGTAGAAAATAAAGCACGGCCATTTAAACAAAGAAACATGGACTTAACCTCAATGAATTTGCACAAATTGTTTAACAAAGTTTTGACTTTCATAATGGAACAACTGTGTAATTACAATGTAATGACAGTATATTGGTCTAGGGTTAGGAGCGCAGTGGAATGTACCTAACTGTGTGGTCTTTGGAGGCCCTCGGGGCTTGTGTCACACAAATATATTCAGCCCTGCTACGTTGGTTGGGTTTGCCTGATTTCAATTTTGACTGCTGCCGTGTACATTATTCATTACTTGGCATACTTGCCACTTATGTGGTCGAGCCCTTTGTTTATGTGCTAATTCATTTAGTCTGTGCTGTGCTGTCTGGCAGCATCTTAGTCCCATACAAGGCCAATGATATGGAAATTGAGTTATCACTGATTCAGGTCAATGTTTATGGAAATATCAAGTGAATCATTGCCTGTCATAAAAATAAACTTCACCCAAAACAGGCAGTAATATCTTGTATACCAGCCAGTCAAATTGCTTTGAAGATATTGCAGCTAGTCGGTGGCATGTGTATCTCCAGCCTGTCAGGAGCCAAACACTTGCTTACGCTTACACATACACTACACGTACAAAACATGTGAGGGTAACTTTATTGTTTGATGATGAATGAAGTTTTTATACACAACAGACTGCATCTGAATAATTTATGTTGCATTTGCTTGAAACTTTCATAGAGAAAATAGATGGATATAATTTACTTTTTTACTTTTTTAGTTTGAGTTATTTCTTTCCCATGGACAGCATCAGCATTATAACATAACACACACACACACACACAAATTTCAAATCCTTTAGACCATAGCAGAAGTTCTAAAAGCTCAGGACTATGTTCTCAGCTGAATTCACAGTCCATAAACTCTCATCCATTAGAGCTAGATTGACTGGAACCAAACAGCAGGTGCGGTGCCCAAGGAAACCATAAAACAATGAATGAATATTTGGGAAGTTGACTTTTTGGACAAACCCACTGAGCTTGTCTGATTATTGCATTTGATAAATCTCACCCCGTCAAAGGTCCTGCAGTTGGGTCATTCTAATGGAGATGTGATGTTTGGACACTGCTCCACAGCCCATCCTGTGACGTGCATGTTGGGGGGAGTTCACTCAAACAGGATGCCAAAAAAACTCACCGACTGCTCTCCTTTGACCTGGGAAAGGCTGAGAAAGGCACCCCATCGTGGAAGGGGCTGAATCTGTAACAACACCCACAGCGCATGAGGGGAGAGAGAGCGAGTACTGGGCTTTTCCCTTTCACTCCATCAATCGGTCACTCTGCCTAGCGAGAATAAACAAAGCTGGTGTGCCCGCCAAGACACAGGGTTCTGCCCCTTACACAGAGTGTGCCAAACTCACACAGAGGGTGGACAAGGGCCAGGTCCTGACCCGGGCCGGGAAAACTGGCCTTCAAAGCAGATCTCCTGATGCCTGGCACTGAGAAAGGCAGCACAATGCAGATTATCTCTCCTTCAGTTGAACTACAAAGGGAAGACTGTTACAACTGAGAGACCCATTAAAATGGCAAGCTCACAGCCTTTTTTGCCAGGTGCTTTGATATAAACTAAAGTAGAGTCTAGCGCTCAGGCCTTGTTTGTGAGTCTGTTAAGACTTCATGTCTTGTAAGATTGCATGCAGGGAATAAACAGTAGTGGATGCACATCTTTTCAGATTCTCTTGAATTCAGTTTTTTTAACAAGGCAGTCAAACCCATAGCAGGGCATTCAAATCCTTCCTAAGAGAGAATACTCCATGGCATTTTTAATGGCTAACATGTTGAGGGAAATTTCAGAGGATTGTGCCACTGTAAATAAATGCTAAATTGGGGATCAGTCAGAGTCCAAGACATAGAATACCATTCTGACAAGTGGATTTGTAACCATAGGAGGAGAAAAAAAAACAACATTCCTCTGGCCGTGCCCAGACCTCTTGCATATGGAAGCCCTGGGTCTGCTCTCGCTGCCCAGCCGGAGACACTGCGCAATGTGCCAGTGACGCTGACCTGATCCGCCAGTGATTATGTCCAGACTGCAGAACTTGACCTCCTCTCTGTGCCTGGAGACTTCACCACACCCGCCACACAGACTCCCACGCTCAAACCATCATACTTACACAACCACTAACGCCGGATTCAACAGGAGCAGCCGTAATATGAAACATCCAGCAACCAAGTCGTTTAAAAAAAAAAAAAAAAAAAAAAGAATCGGCTATGGTGCTGCGAGGAGAGTTAAAAGGAAGTTTTACAGATAATCCATCCTTTTTTGAGAGGAATGAAAACCTTCAGGCCTGTTATTGTCATTTGTATCTTTATACCATTGTCTGACTTTACCATTGTCTGTGCCTTTAAATGGTCCTTGAGGTCCTTTATTGAGGATTTGAAATTATGAATGATGTGGCCATAAAATGCCTGAGCTGCAGTCGCTGTGGGATCGCTGTGCCCCAAGGGAGGCGTAGTCAACGTGTCCTTCGCCTTTTTTTTCCAGCGCCATCCTCCCAGTGCATGCAAACTTGTCTCTTTCAAAACTGAGACTGCAAAAAACGACGGCCTCGGTCCATGCCAATGAAAACTCCTCCCTGTCACTAATTATAAAGTAAAGTTAGTCTTTCGAGACAGATATTTAATACGGGCAGTATCCAAAGCAAACATGGCCACTGATGACAATGAAATGGGCTGCTGGGTGCCCCACTGTGCCAGGCTTGGCCCAGGGCATGTTCTTCTCCAAGACATCTTGCAGCAGAGCCAGTGGGGCTGAGGCATGAGTGTGGCGGGAGAGGATGGAAGTGGGAGTATGCGACGGGATTAGAGATGGTGGTTGAGGCCTGGATGTTCTGTCAAAACCCATTCCCACTGAAGGTTATAAATGATGGATTGTTTATCCATCCATTTGTTTTGCTATGCCATAAACTTTCTTTCTTTTAAAACTTTCAATTGCATTATTTCGATTTTTGGTACCATCCTCAAATTCATTTTGATAGCATATGTGAAGGACAGAAAAACACCTGTGTGTTCCCCACTAGCCATCCAAGATAGGCCCTATTTAGTTCTATATAACGGGCTGGAACCCCCTGCAAAAATGGAAGAAAAGCTTTCACACGCAGGACATTGCCAGCTATACTTCCAAAACACACCAGTTAGTGTGTTGGCAAGCTTCTATCAGTGTCAGCTGGGCTGTTGGTGGTGTTTGCAAGGTTTTTGCATGCCTATTAGGTAGTTAGCTTGCTAGTTTTGGAACAGAACTCCGTATTGCTGCTTTAATGCAGTTGATGCTATGCAGTGCAGTGTGTAATGCTCTGCCACTGTGCAGGATGAAGCAATGAGCATGAAGCCTCACAAATGAGTCAATCCCTGCTGTGTTTATAAACAGTAACATGGGTCGGTATTTGGAGTAGGAATGCCCTAGGGAGGAACTGCGGACGGACTGGATTAGACGTCTCTTATTACAGCGAGGTGAAATGAAGACCTCAGGGTATACCTCTCAGCTCTTAAACATGACAGTCGCGAGTGTAAAGTCAGCAAGGGTAGAAGCTGCGAGGCAGTTCACCAAGTTCAGCACAGACACCGGGATTATATTTATTACGTTTCAGTTTGACAATGTAAAGGGGATGGAAACTGAATAACAAGTCTGTGTGATTGTTGCTTGTTTATAGCTCATTTATCAACTTCTTCCATCTCGTCCTGGCAGCAACGCCATAATAACTGGGGCAAGGGTGAGAAGTGGTGCTTACAGTGAAGCACATAAGATTTGTTTTGTTTCCCTTGCCCACGTAACTACAAGTCAGAGTCCTTGTCCGCATGTCGCAGGAGATACTGTCAAGTGTTTCTGTTAGTCAGCGAAGGACAATGCACCGCATGCTACAGTGCAGTTTTTTAATGCCTGTGTCTGTCGACCAATCAGACAGAATTCAGGAGAATAAAAGGCCCCAAACTGCTTTCCTACTTTTGCACACTTGTGGAACTCTCTAGAAGGGGAATGAATACAAGCCTCCACCCACACATGCTACACAAATCCACACTTAATCTAACAGAAACGTTGAATTAATCGACCGATGTCAGTGACATCGGGGTTTGCAAAAGCTGCGGATGAAATATGTCTTGCATGCATGTATACGTACACCCACTTTTGGAGGACAGGCACGAACTTGATGGGTGTGAAACTCTTCACCTGTCAGAAGGAGGTGACTCAGTGAGTGAGGACCGACTGCAGATGAGCCTCTGGCTACAGTCTTCGGTGCCAGTGTATGGGAGACCGCCTGCCTGCCAGACATCCTTTCTCACTCTTCAACTTGAGGCAGAAAACAGATTGGAACTCCTACCACTAAAGGCTTGCCAAGGCCTTTTAGTCAGTAAATCAAGTATCTTTATCTGCATTAGACACCCATGCCCTGTGCTGACCTCCATTTGCTCTGGCTCAGCACAACTGATTTGCAACGGTGAATCGGGTAAAGCCTGAACCTTGCTCTGGCTAATTGAAACCTCTGACGGTATTCTCTCCCCTTTTCACTGAGTTTTAAGCATGTTTCCTTGCAGAGAACTGGGTGACAGTTGCATTACAAACTGAAATGGGGTGTTACGGCGGCATTGTGTGTCTGCTGTCACACTGATTGTGATGTGATGTGATTTGCCATATGTGCTATGCTATGCAAACTTATTTAGCCATATGTGAAAGCATTCAGTCTCAAGTGAGACGTATCCAATTATTCCAGATAAACCACAGCAAATAAACCACAGCAAAGACAAAATGTTATATGTGACCACAGAAGAAAAAAACACCTATTTCACAGGCTCCAAAAAGTGCACTGCCTTCAAAGGCAGTTTAGTGTTTTAGCAAGAATTTATGAATCCAAGTGAGTAGTCTTTCGGGACATGGGGGTCTAGTGGTGTGGACGTCGAGTGGCTGTCTGTCTAGGTAGGTGTGTGTTCAAATAGCAAGACAGTGAAGTTACAAGTCTGGGACCTGTTAGTGGAACGCGTTCCACAGTGTAAGCAACATATTAAAGTCAGTGCCAATAATTACTCTATCAAAAAGGCATCAGACAGTGCACTGGGATGCTTACAGCATGGTGTCCCTGTGGCCCAGTAGTCTGGTCTGTGATATGACTGGTGTTTTGGTATTTCTCTTCTTTGGTATTTCTCTATTTGCCCCTTCTGCAATTTTCTCAGTGAAGGTTTCTACTTGCATTTCTGTCTAATTCACAAATTGCAGGGTGTTTTGGGATACATGCACGATTAAAGCATTCCACTTCGGCACTCGTGTCTCTCGCAGTCTCCGACATCCCGTTTCATCCAAGTCTCCAGTTACTTGTTTTATATATAATTGGAGATGAGTAATCTACAAATGCAGAACATGTCACAAAACACGGGGGGGTTCGGAGAAAAAGACAAACCACTCTCTCGAATAGATGTTGGATAAATTTGCACGTCAAGAGGACAGTGACCAACTGCCAAAAAAAGAAGCACAGGACATGTTTAGGATTCCTCCGACATGACAGCGTAATGAGGAACATAATGAGACTAATCAAGGCCTTATTATATTACCATCATCATTATCATTACCATCATGATCACCATTTATACGCACATGTGACACACCAGCTCTTCGCGCTCTCAGCGTCTCGTCAGGCTCCCATGCATTCTGTTGGAACATGTCGGACTATCTTGATCTCGTGTGAAAAGAGCTCTGTGTCCTTTTGTTCAGGCACGTATTACTTCTGGGTTCCAGCGAGCTGGCTCCAGCATTACGTCATCCACAGAACAAAAGTGTGATGGGACGAGGTGGGTGGGGGTCTGAAGAGATGGGGTGGGGCCCCACTGCTGAGATCAAGGTTTGGGAAGAAGTCATAGGAAAGGGGGGAGGGGGGGGGGGGGGGGGCAGGGGCAGGAAGGAAAGACAGATGGAAGTTGAGGAAAAGAGGAACAACCGTGGGAGCTGATGGAAAATAAAACTCTGTTTAAGCTAAGGTCTCCCGCAGATGGAACTGTGCCCCATGTAACTCAGTGTGATTCAGGCCCTCCACAAGAGCTTCCTTTCACATGTCTCCAATGTTCTTGCTGAACACCTCGTTTTTTGATTGGCTCTGAGACAAAAAGGGCCATTTTACAAGCAAATATTTCAGAGGAACTAGGGAGTTCTGTATCTTATCAGTCTGGCCTCTGCACCAGAATGGTATTCATATAGACAAACATGTAATGGTTTGTTTAGTAAAGCATTATTGGCCCATGGACTTGAGTGCAATGACATTCAGTTGAAAGTTCAGTTGATAGTTCTTTATATATTTAAACTTGACAAACAGATTGTCTTAGAAGCAACTAGCTGCTATAGAGCAAAAGTTTATATGAACATATGAATGACATCAATGCCGTATTAATGTTTCAATCTAGTGCTAGTTTAGACTGGCCTGGTCTGTCATGCGCGTCACGATTTTGCAAAACTATTCTCTTAAATCAATTAATGAACTCAGTGTGGCCATGATGTTGGCCTCGGTTCAGGCATATGCATACATGTCTTTGATTTGATTACATCATCCAGATGTTTTAAGGCTTGGTTTTCCACATAACATTGAGGAATTGTTTGCCTTTTGAAAGCCTTAAAGTAATGGCATGCATTCTCCTTGTACCTCTCATAAAAATGAAGCGTAATGTTTGCATCCAGCTGTGATTTGGCAATGATGAACATTTTCCCTCTTGTACTGGATTGAGATAAGGTGTTTTGTAATGCTTATTCAAAAATGTCAGTGATAGAGAGTGCATTTTTAATGCTATTTCGTACAAAATGTTGAATCTTAAAATACAGGTTTGCATGAGGAAGGAAAACATTTTCATTTTAACACGACTTAAACCACCAAGAGTACTGTTTTGGCACAACACTGTAAGTATAAAACTGCTATTTTTCACAGTAGAAGACAGTTCCAAGCTTTACCATAACCATTGACAACTAGTCTCTCATTAAATGAACTATGTTTCCTTTCGATCAAACCTAGCTACCAGGTAACAGAACTGAGAGGCGGTGTAGTATGTGCTATAATTACTAGCACATCTGTGAGCGATATGCTTTTAATTGGCATACTGTGTAATCATATTTATTTCAAAAGCCCAACATATTATTTATACTTGAGAAACAAAACAAATGAGTAAAAGCAAGCTATGGACTAGATCATGAAACGACCTACAGTACAACAGAGATAGTTTGTTTTTAGACCAATACACACCAACCAGACCTGACTAAATGCTTTCAAACTCACTGTTCACAGCAATGCATGAAAAATGTGCATCAATGCCGAGTAAAAACAACCACAACCACAATTCAGAAACCTTGTGAAATGAAATGTTTGATTGGTGGCGTAGCATCAATATGCATATGCATTTCAATTATTGACGTTTTGAGTGCTTCTGTATTTGCAAAAAAAAAAAATTGTGATACTGCCAACCTTTTGTGATTTGTACGAGCACAGAGGGCTTCTGCAAGTGTCTGTGTGTATATATTTTTGCAAGGCAGATTGACTTCTTCAGATTTCATCATAAACACTTCACTCTCTCTGCCACAGGGGTCCCTTACACCTGGCACCATGGGATCAACACACAGATGAACTCACAACACCACAAACCACGGCTCTGGTGTCAGCTAGAGCAGGGGGCCACGGTGACGGTCTTTTCCACCGCTGAGTCAAGGCATCTGTCAGGTATTCATCTCCAGTGTCTGCCCAGCTAGTAGGACAGTGTGTGGAGCTCCGGCTCCCTGGACTGTTCTGGGGTCAGTTGCTGATGCAGGTTAAGTTGAGATATTCCTGTCAGGGAGGCAGAGCTCTGGGGCGTGAGTAGAGCTCGGCAGGACCTCCTGTCTCATAAAATGCAGCAAGCAGCTCACGTTAGCATCGCTACACTTTCGAGGGGAACTGGACCCAGAGCAAACAGCAGGGTTGACAGCAGTGCGACTCATCTGATCGCTGCCATGCGATGCCATTGCAACACCTCGTCCTAACCCCAACCAAGTCATTTTCTCAAGACTATTTCTTTTCAGTTTTTTCAGTACTCTTTAGTACTTTAGTACTATTGAATGAAATCAAAGACAGGATCAAGGTTTTTTTATACTTTGAGTGTTTGTTTTTTCTTACGAATGTATTTATGATTTAGGAGAACACCCAGATGGCCCAAAAGGTGACACGGGGGGACCTTGAAGTCTGCACTGAACAAGGTAATACAATCACTTGTTGTATCCCCCCCCCCCCTTCCCCTTCTTGCTGTCACACATCTCCCCCTGTCATTCAAGGCACTTCCAATGTCCCAGTTGGAATTTTCCACAGTGCCACGAGTGCCCACCTGGGAGATTCCTCAGCCTGCTTGTCAGTATTATGAGTAGAGGAGATATCAGCACGTAATGCACTGACCTACTTGGCGTCCAGATAGGGGTTTTATTAAAGTTCCATGAGTCCTGGTGCCCAAGCCTTGATTGCATCATCTGCATTATTTATTAGGTTGTTTGACTCGTAGGGCACAAACCTTGCCCACTCTTTTGTTGTTCATGTTGCCTATGTTTATGTTGTACACTCATTTTGAATGGACCACCAGGTTTTTCTTTTAAAAGTCTTGCAAAATATAGACTAATTTTGCTTCATTTCTGCAGTGTCAGGAAAAAGGCCTGTGTATACAGAACATGCCTTGAATAAACGACAGACCTTTATTTGATCCTCTCAAAGAGAGACAGAGAGAGACCTTAAATACTTCAAAAATGGTTTTGGCTCAATAGCCCCAGCATTTTATGTGCAGCGTACTCATCAAAGGCTCCTTGGGGCTTCATGAAAGCCTTACATCTTACTGATTTACTTTAGAGGATGATCAAAGACCCAGACCTTTGCTACCGGAGAACTGAATATTCTGAATGATTGTTATGTTTTTTTTTCCCTTTGGTACTCCAACCTCAAAGTGGCCCTCAAAACATATTGCTTGCAAAAGGTGGTGGTGTTGATATTGAGTGACTTTTCTTCCAGCCTTTCCGATTATCCTCATTTTGATGTGTGCAAACATATTTACGCAAACACACATCTCTTTGAAAGGAATCATTACTGAAATGCTAAACAGGAAGGGACGTTGATTTGATCATATCACCTCATGTTTTGCAGGTCCACTGTGCAAATCAAAAGCCATGGATATGTCTCCAGTGGCAACAGTGTTAATCACACAAAAGATCATGGTGTGTCTCTTGGCTAAGACAGATGTTCCTGAAAGTTCAAAATGTTAAAAAAAAAGATCACACCTCTGGACAAAACATTCATAAGCATTTGACAGTGTTTTGAAAATATGATATGAATCACTCAGAAACATTACAAATTTCAAAACGGATGGCCAACAGGGAAGATCACCCATTATGATCAGTGGAATCACTACTGGGTGGAATGATCAGTTGATCCATTGAGAGAGGGAGTTTGTTAAAAATCTTTCCAGCATGTAATTTTTGACAGCACTTGAGCAATTGGTACAGGCTGACTTTCTGTCATGGCCATAAGCTGTATCCAACAGTGATGGTGGCACAGGCGTCCTGCCCCCTCTGGCTGAGTGGCTGAGTTTATGATTGGGCCCTGGGGTTAAAGCAGAACAAAACGTTATTGCACAAACAGATATAAAACAATTTAATGGCGGGGTTGGAAAAGTCATTACAAAAACAAAGAGAAAAAAAAATGGATTTGAGAGAGGAGACTAATAACGCCATGTGCCTTGTGAAACAAATATTAAAATGAGGAACGTGGCTTTATAACCCTGAAGTTCATCAAACACAGAATAGCACAACGTTAACTAGCCTGTCAAGGAAGCCACAGAAGAAAAAGACTGGCCTGTGCTGACATATTGTAGCCAAGCCCTTGAAGGAAACTTAAACTATGTACACACACACTCACACACACAAGTGGCCTTGTCGACTGAATAAAAATGTAGCCAAGAGAAAATAATACGTTGTTCTTTGTGGGAGGAAATGTGTTTGCCTCTCCAGGCTTAGTCTCAGTAGCCTGACCTTAACCCATAATACATGCCACTGCAATATGTTGGAAGATTCACATGATGACTTTAAACAGTTGCTAACATAACAATGAGGAATTCTTTCTGTCTATATCTCGTGTCGTGTTGGTGTTATCCATTGAGAAGACAGCTATTTGGAAGCATTGTCATGTTTGCCTATGATGAGATTGATGAGATTTCAAACAGGGCCAGTTCTGGTGCCAAAACAATTTATATAGTAAGGCTCCAACAGCAAAAATAATGACCCTTCAGTTATGTCTTCAAAATGGGAGCTTTTCTAAAAAAAAACATACAGGACCTTGCCAGTTCCAAATGCTCGTCTCTTTATGTCTGTTTATGTTGACGAATGGATTAAGAGAAGTTGTAATGTAATATAGATATTGTAATTCTTGTAGACTCAATCCAGTTGAATTATCATGCTCAAATCACTGGTTGCCTGCCTGACCTCCATCCCAGCAAACCCTCTGATATGCCTCAAAGTAAAGGCAAATTTCATTCTGCTGCATGAAGGCCTTGCAAGCAGTGTTATGCATTTGTCATGTTCTCTGGATGGCCAATAACTGCCAGAGCGTTCTGGACAACTGACCCCCTACAGTGCCAAGCCAATATGGCCGCCAACATTCTTAGTGAGAAAATGAACCTTTCTACAAAGTCTAACAACTTCAAAATTCAAAGCAACATGTATTAAGACACACATACCTCCAATTCTCGCCCCAAAATTCCAGCATTACTATGTGATGTAAAATAGTCAGAAAAATATATTTTCTGTACAAAAGGTATTTCTGACGATGACGCACAAGATGAAAAAGGGGTCTACACATAAGTCAAATCCTTAAAGTATTATAGACTTATTACGGTAACATTACAGTATATAAAGTATTATTCTTTCATTGCAGATGGTTTTAAAAGCACTGGCACAATGATTAATCCATCAGATAGAAAATCTAAGTTCTACTGCTAGTCCCAAATGCTAGTAAGGTTAGCATGGAGTGAACATTCATATAATTGTCACTGTCACTTACAGTGTCCTGACTACATGCGATGCGAGCGAGCGTCAGCAACAAAATCGGTTTGATTGCTTTGTAACTTAATGCCTGTTTCTAATTGCTTCCTGTCGCTAACGTTGAAGGTCATGATGAGGTGTTGTGGATGAGGGACTGCTCATTCAGTTAACACATCTTCTGGTCATTGGTACAGATTTGTAAAAAAAAAAAAAAACATTATTGTAACATATTGGCAGTGAGTAAGACAGTGTCATTCCTACTGCATAGATGACCTTGCTATTCTCCACCATCACCATCCAATTCGGAAAACATTATTAACATTCAAACAAAAACAACTCACCAATGACTGTCTGTAGACCCTCTTGTGGTGTGGTACAGCTCAAAGCGTCTTGCAGAAGAAAGATGCCTGTTTCCTTCTATTCTACCCATCACTGGTCCTCTTCCAAGAGCCAACTTTGCAGCCTGGTATAGATGCAGAGTTCTGTGCACCACAAGACTTTCAGGCACTACTGACAAGTGATGATCCCTGCATACACCTTGGACCTCCCTCTCTGCAAAAGCCTCTCCACCACTTTCCTCCTAAAATCTACAGCACCTCCTGGTACACATACAAAATCATTTACAAAGGCCACATGGTGGTAGACCCGGTTGCAGCACTTCACACTGCGGTGTCCATATGCATAGTAGGTGCAGAGCTGGTCTGCAGCAACCCCCCAAGCTCATCTTCTTCAAAGCCAAAAACATTATCGCTGTCCCTGTCCCAACTAAAAAACTCACTTCGTGCAACATTCACTATTCTCTTGCTCTGTCATAGCCAATAACACGCTACAGTGAAATTGGCTTTTACAGGACCTAATATGCAAATTAGGTAAACATCAACAACCACACAGACCATCCTTGACTCATAAGTTCATTCCATTACACAGTTTAACTGTATTTTGATATGATCAAATTACATCTTTCATTGCTTATGCATTTCTGTTGTCTATGAAGTCTCCCTTGGCACTCAGTTTAAGCCATAGTAAATAACGGCTTACAGAACTTTACAGAATTGCATAATGTTGTTTGTATGAAGTACTTCCCTCCAGTTGTACTTTATATCCATAAGCATATCAGATGTGGCCCATTAGCCCAGGACATGTTGATAGTAATTGATTGTGTAAGTCAATTTTCACATTTAAAATGTAGTATGAACAATGTTGAATGAAAATAATAATTTTGATCTACTTTCTGTCCAGTAATATCTGTAAGAATGTGGTAATGACACCATGGACAAAATTTCACGGAGGACAGTTTGGAAACAGACAGGTGTCCATGTCACCCTTTCCACGTCGTATGAAGCTGTGCAAGCATATTAGCATTCTGGTGACATGGAATGGTAATGGGAGATGAGTGTATGCCTGTGCATTTGAAACCAGAGTTGGTAAACATTTATTCCATAGCACACTGAACCCGTTGCAGACGTTGCTGGCCGGCTCGGGGGTTACGGGTGTTTGTGATATACGGTTTCGCGAGGCTCGTGCTATTGGGTAGCCGAAGTATGCCAATGCGGGCAGGCTGAGATTCCACTATGTTCGGGCCCACACGAGGCTAAGCTTTTAGCAGTCCGTGTCAAGCTCGAATGAAGCAGCAGGAATGTGTGCCCCGCTCAAGGAGAGCATGGCTTCTCTCAGTGGCTGGGAGCCTGAGGCCCACCGTGCAGCAGATTAAAGAAGTAGGCCACAAGCACACATGTGCTCCACTGAAGCCTCTCTCTCTACGGGGGTGGTGACAGGCACTGGGCATGTCAGGTTGCATTGTGGGAATGTGAAGTGCACAAAGCAAATGAAATTGCTCGCAGAGCTCCGTGCCCATGTGGAAGATAATGAATATAATGCTTAGAAACGCGGTCAGCAACCACAGTACACAGACAATGACCTTTGAAAGGTAGGATGCCGCTCCACCCATTCTCTCGAGCTGAAAGGCATAATCAGGACCTGACCAGTTTGTAGCACACACAGCAAACATTAGGGCAGATTTACATTAGACCTGAGCTATAAAACGAATGCAGCATGATTCCCCAGTGACTCACATCCAGCTTTGCCTGTGCTCATGGGACAATCCTTCCCTGCCCCTTTTAGCAACATACCTGGGCTTTGTTTGGATCAGATGCAAATCCCTGTTTTTGTATTCAGTGCTGTAGTAAATTAATGATTCTCTATCTTTGAATGTGTATCTGTTTCCATAGGGCAATCAAAAACAGGCCCATGAGTGAAGCGCTATATAACACTGACCGCTCCAGAGTAGCAGTGTGTTTGAGTCTGCATCAGTGCCAGTGATAGAAACCCATCAGTGCCAGGAATGCGCTCCATCCCACTCAGCATTAGCACAGTTTTTGCAGAGTAACCATGGTGATCATCATAATATAACTTGTGTCTTGTGGAATGTGTATTTTAGAACAAATAATTGCAGGCTTAAACAGTGTTTTAAGGATCTAGTGTCAGAAGTTAAGGTGTTCATAAATTACACAGATGACAAATTCAATTTGATATTGATACCTGTTGGGTTTGGCTTTTATTAGGGAAGCCCTATAGCCTAAAGCAGTATGAGAGTGTGTGCATTCATATATGTGTGTTTGCGCGTGTGTGCGCATGCAAGTGTGTGTGCTTCTGCATGCTCATGTCTGTGTTTGTATGCAACTGTACTTTTACGAGAGCCCTTCGCATGACAGTTTAAGAGCTCTTAACCAAATAAGTGTTTTATTATCCTAGTTAAAAACAGGTAAATGGCCTTCCTCATCATTTTTCTCTGTCTCTCTCTCCGCTCTGTTCACCTTTTTCTCCTCACATGAAAACAAGGGCAACTTATAAAGCAAGTTCTAACAGTGCCTTCCAGCCACAGTCAGGTACTCCTGTGAGGTGTGCCAGCGCTCTGAGGAGAGGTGGAGTTACCGCATGGTTAAACACAGATATGCTGTTACTTGCACGCGTGTCAATATTAGGAAACCTACTACAGGTCTATTTAGCAGCCTATAGCCATCACCCTCACCTGGCGGCAATCGAGCACAAACACCCACCCACCCACACACTCACTTTCTCATACACTCTGGTTTCATCTCGAGGAAACTTTCTGTAACACCAAACACTATTACTTTTTGTTGAATACTGCATTGGATTAGTTTTGTTGAATACTGCATTGTATTATTTTCCTTTTGTAGAATGCTGCATTGTGCTGTTTTTTTTTGTTGAATATATCCATGACTATTGAATATTGAGTCTGAGTCCTGTTTCATTTTACTGTTTAAAACATTAAGAAATATTCAGTCATCTCAGTCCAAAAGGGGTTCAGTTTTAGCACTGTAATAGAATATCATGGTGTTAATCAAGCTGTGTCCTTTGTAAGGACTCTGACTAGAAGTTTAACCCTAGTTAAAACCGTTACAACATGTACTGAATCCTTTATGGTTACATATTTGGACAATTGTGCCCTCTGGCCATGGACCACCATGTCATTACAACAAGGAGCTGACATTTTTCTTTTCCATTATGATAATGAATTACGAAAGAAACATTTAAGTGTCACTGAATGATGGACTACGGTTCAGCTGCCTCCCAATTCACCTTCAGGGGCATTTTGAGTGTGTGTGTGTTCCCTATCCCGAATCCGAGCACAATCCGAGCACATGGAGTTTGTGCCAATGACTTGACAAAAGATACAAAACAAAAATGTGTATTTTCTGGCATGGCTTTGTTTACGTTACTAGCTGTACAAAAATTACAAAACAAGAAAAGTTTCTTTGGCACACTCCGCACATTCTATCATAGCCAAGTGAGGTGCACTGCTTTGTGCATTCACATGTGTGCACAGTCTGCAACTCAGCAGTGTGCCTTAAAGGCATATAGGACCCAACCCGTTTCATTTATGCAGAGCGCCTAGACCTCACATTATGATATTGCTTTGACAAGTACATAAGGACGTGAAAAACAATAAAAATGATAAAGTAAGAACCCTTAGACCTCAGTGTTGAGATTACTTATGTTGTGTCACGTACATTATAGAGCTCTGACCCCAAATCTATAATGTGACAGCTTTGTCATTAATCACTCTTTACTTTTTAAGTAAACCTTTGACATGCAAGCTTTCAGTGTCGAAGCATGTTTGTAGATTGACATTTTGGATTGAAGCAGAAACTCTCGTGGCAGAGAATGGACATGGAGTTCACCCTCGGCAGGTGCACCATTGTTCTCTGAAGACAGGGAGTTAAGTGGCAGAACCTTCCTTTTGCCTCAGTCTTCTGCCTTAGACAAAGAGGGGAGCAGTTGTTTATCTTAGTAGTTCACAGGTATCCACCCTAAAGATAATGGATACTTCATTTTTTGGGGTCATTTTTCTGCATGTCCTCATTGTTTTTTTGAGGGTGGATTTCATTACAAAGGCACATCTTTTCCTGTGTCTATGCCCTCACTTAGTCATGATGTTGACATTGTTCAGAAGGTTCCATGACGACGACGAGAAATCCCTTCAAGTTTCCATTCGGGGCTTGCCAGGTTTCGATAAGGAGGATCCATCTCCAGAGGGTGATCCCCACCCTGATCTCCATGGTTTTTCTTTGAACAATACAAATAGCTGTGCTCCTTTGTTTGCTTTTGGTGTGTTTTCTTTTTAATGTTTGGTCGCATACCAAAAAGGTATATGGCCTTGACAAACTCCCTGGGAGCATAGGTCATCAAGTGACCACCTTGAAGGGGAGACCTGATCAGGTGGATTTGATTAATACTTGGATAAGACCGAGAGACAAGATAAGGGGGAAGGCTGCCACTTTGGATAATCTCTTTACTAGATGTTAACATTCTGCGGCTGATATAGCAATTTTAGAGAAGCTTACGCCTAATTGATTTTACTCAACAGAGCTTTGGTTGGGCTCTGTGTTCGGAGTATAGTAACTCTTAGGCCAAATTAAAGACAGATGTGTGAGAAGTGAGCTCCTCCAAAAGCTCCTCAGAAACTGCTCCCACAAACTAGATATAGCCGTTGTAAACCTCGCCATGGAACTATGAACATCAACCACTATAGCAGGCAGAAGGTGGCAGATGAAGTCTGGAAAGGTTAGGTGATATTTTATCCTGGCAAAATCACAAAAGACAGCTTAATGACTGGATCACTGTGCTTCATAAATCTGTCAGGTTGCTGGCAGGTTGGAACTTTCAAGTTAGATGTATATATTATGGCAATAGCCAGCAGAAGGAGCCACATATGTTGTTGTAGCTACCAAACTAGTTTGCCTTGGACAGCGCCTTGAGACAATTTAGTTTTGGCGTTATACAAAGAAAATTGAATTGGATTGAATTATTTGCTGGAAATGCATTCGCACTTTTTAGATCCTTATAGCTGAACATGTTTTTACGGCCACTATTGTGATAGACGGGATAGAATGGGTTAACAGTGATAACTATACTAATATAAAATTACAGGTAACAAATACCTTAGAATGAAAGATTCATTGATGATGTTACTCTTTGAATGTCCCATGGCTGTCACTTTATCGGATAGCACTGGATAGGCCATACCACCACTGAGGTACCAATAATGAAGGGTCTTGATTGCCATGTCTTGCTGTGGAGAGAAGGCAATAGATGTTCTTCAGAGGAATAAAGTGGTTGAGTTCTTCCTAGATCTCGATAAGGTGCATTGCACACAATGAATGGAGACCATCCACTAATTTTGAACATTGATTAGTGTTTTTATAGCAGTGTGTGTTGTCTGCCTATGTGTGCCAGTGAGTGGGTCATTAGTGTTAAGGTGCAGACCAGCAATTCTCTGTGAGATGATATGTATTGCTCATCCAACAGGTGGTTGGAGAGTCAAACCCTCTTTCATCGGGTAAAGTATTAGCATCTGCGTAATTGCAAAGGTTAGGGTATGCAACGGTAATGAAATGGGAATTATCAAGGTATCATGGTCTTATCAAGCCTTGTTTTGTTGACTGCATTGACAAACTCTTTTGGGTTTCAAGCTTTCGGCTTGTTAGGACAAAGTAAGATCATTTGCTGTGAACGCCTTCTTGAAGGCCAAGATTATTACTCCCTTGCCAATGAGTAGTTTGGCCTGTTTAAATGTAAATCTCATTTTGACAGTTCACGCACGCCCTTCATTGCCATCTATGAAATATAACCTGTGCAACGTCATTATGGTTTTCTTGCTATGGTGAGGACTCGGAATCTATTGACACTGGAATCACGGAGGCATAGAGGTGTTGATCCAAAAGCATCTTGGAATGCTGTGCTGTCATTCCTTTGGCATTTTGAGGAGCTGATTTAAAAAGAAACTATGACTGAACTTATATTTGGCCTGAGTAGATGCCAAATATAACAATGTAAGATGGAGAGCATTGAAGGATTAGTTGTTGTGGGAACTGATTGTGTGTCTATGTGGGTGTGCACACGTGTTTGAGTGTATAATACCGTGTGTATCGTCAACAGTTTCCTGTACGTAATGTCAAATGACTAACAAAAAACTAAAGTGGCTTGGACAGGTGCAAACGCAGGTTCAGTTAGTCATCTAACTGCTCAGCCTTTTTGGGCCTGAGCATGCAGTGATATAAGCCAAGGTGTGTATCTCCAAACCCCACGAGCAGTGCTACAAAGGCCTCTACTGTCATAGCCTTATCAGGATCTTAATGTGGTGATGTTGATTGCTGCAGAAATTTGAGTGGTCAATCATCATTCACTTTCTCTCTGTGGCTACACTGTTCCTTTGAGGAGGCAGGACTCTGAACGCTGAAAATCTATCCTGTGACTTTTCATTTTTCCTGCTTGGTTAACCAGATTGCAACAACAGTATTGGGTTCTCTCCCAGCAATCATTTTGAAACCAAATACCAAACACAGTAAGTCAGGGCAGAGGTTAATGAAAAGATTGCAGCGCTTTTCTTTACGCTCCCCTTCTTTTGTGTCTAAAGTGCACACCGTCGTGTCCATTTTGACAGTCAAAGCAGACGATAACTGAATGCACTTACTTGGAACGTTCCAGCTGTCTTCAAGCATAACGTTTCTCTAGCAACGGCAGCTAAGTCACATAATATTTTCATTTGCTTTACATTGTCTGCCCCTATACAATGCACCCAGATACTCATTCAAATTGACGTGGCCTAATATGTTTTCATTTGCCCTTTCTAGGCAGTGCCAAGATGCAAAGCTTTGAACGACAACCAAACAGTCATTCAATAAAAATAAGTCGGGGGGGTGTGTGATCCATACTAAAACAAAATTGTTTTTTGTGGTTTAGTACTTGCTTTTATTGTGTATTTCCTTTAGTGTTTGTTTGACAAGTGAAATTCTGTGCACACCCGAAGTATTTATCATTGCAGACTGAAAGGCTTGATATGGAGTTAACCCTCTTGACAGGGTTAACTTGATAGTTTGTTTAGCACCTACAAGATATGTTGCAGAACCAAAACATCTGAGCTGTCAGCTCAGCACAGAAAACAGTTATTGCTTTTGTATCTTTCTGATAGAGATTGATGGACCTAATCTATCTAAATCTGTCAAGACAGACACATACATGTGGTTTGTGCATGGAGTTAGAAGCGTTTATCCTGTGATGGCCTGATGGGTTGTTTCTCATGCGAAAATAAATGATTTGTCTTATCTCATAGCATAGTCTTAGTCTTGTCCCATCACGTAGAGCATTTTTTTAACCATCTGAAAATGTGAGCATCAACAATGATGAATATCTTCTTTTTTTTAATAGTAAAAGTGGAATTTGCACCGTGTACATCATTCTATATTAGGTAAGGCAAGCATCATTACCATCCGCAAATGCTAGAGTCTGCAAGATGGAAAGTTAAACCACAGAAATATTTTATCCACATTAGTCATGATTGAAGCTGTCTCCACACAGTAATAACAGACACTGGATTATGTTTAGTGATGTTGTAATGCATTGTGGTGTGAAAGAAGAAGTCACATTTCTGATGACCCTTATACCAAAGGCGCCGGCTTCAGCCAAGTTTGTGGCTAAATCCAAACAAGCCTACCTTTAAAAAAAATGCAGTCTGTCTTCTTGTGAATCTATTTTTGTCCTGTGATTTCAAGTACAGAAACTGTCATTGTTATTTTGGTGAGTTTCACTTTCTATGAGTCCCATAGATGTTTATAGAATGTAAGAGCCAAGCCATTTGTTGAATCACTTGGAAATACAAAGTTTGTGTGATAAACGTGAAGAAGGAATAATAGGTAGGGAGAAACTTAATCTGTTTGACTTTAAGCTGCTGTTAACTAGCCTATGTTTTCTTCTGAACATTTGGTGGTTTAATGTTTTTTTTTCTTTTCACACTGACAGTTATTATCAAAACAAATGTGTCCTTGTGATGAGATCTGGTTAAACAATTCACTATTGTGAAGCTGTAGTAACCAATCAGAACACTTCCTGACACCCAAAGAACATTCCTATCTTCTTGTTTTGAATGCACAAGTTTGTAAGATAAGAGTTCAGTCGTGTTTAGATGTTTTTACAATACATTGACCAAGGCTAGCAGCTAAAATATAAAAATACACATGTAAATGTAAGACAAGCTACATGGTAAAACAGAAGCCAAATCACAGTGAAATGTTATCTAGCTTTGTTCAGCAGGCCAATATTTATTGGAACAAAGTTCATATAGGCTGAAAGTTTAGGAAAAAAATTAGTTGTGTTGTTCACGTCATGAACCTTACATTGATGGTTCCTCAAAGCATTACAAAAGTCCAGGCAAGTAAAGTGAGCCAAGTTAACAGCTTGTAGTAGAGGCAGTATGAGATGACTTGTTTTAAACACTTTGCACGTTACACTCGTAGCAAACCAAATTTTTACTCGCAGTAATGTTGGTAGTTATCCTGACAGGTGTTGTTAAGGTGATTTTTTGGGGGGATTGAATCCATCCATACTTGATTCATTTTCAGTTACTCTCCTATGACAACACACAGTTGTTTGACACTGAGAACCTGTAATGGTGTCATTTCTAGTCAAGGGCCTTTCGGGAAGCTGTCAATGAAATTCCTGGAATGTGTTGTTGATATGACACCTTCTGGAGGAAGATATCAGATTTGAATCTATCTCCACACATCTACCTGACACAGACATGTTTTGCCCCTGAGTGCATTTATCTCAAACATTCTCGTCCCATCGCTGCTGCTGATCTCAGCAGCACTTTTATCTGATTGCGTTGCTTGACTTGAATGCAAAGCGGGTCTCTGCGAAGTCTGCAACGTGTGAAAAAAAAAAAAGACACCTAATCTTTTGCACGGCGTGTTTGCTCTGCTCACGGTGCGGTGCAAGTTATCCCCGCGGGGTGCCGAGAGGCACAGCCGTCTAATGATGCAAACCAGTGAGTCAGAATGGCAAAACACGGAGCGAGCAGTGCAACACAATCTGATGCATGCATCCCTCCTGCAACTGAAATATTTACATGGTCCTCGGACAGAGTGTTCCAGGCAGTGCAGTGGAGAGGAAACGGACACGTTGTGCTCAAACAGAGAGGGTGATGTCATCCCTGAAAAAGCAGAGAACTTGAAGAGGTCCCAGTGCACCTGCAGACAATCCTGTAATTAACTACTCGGCAGCGCTTTCCTTAATCCACTTCTTTCAGAAGCTCCAGTTCCCATCCGACAGCTATATATGTCTATAAGGAACTGCGAGTGAGAGAAAATTGTATAGTTCAGTAGGCTTTGAATCAGGCCCTTCATTTTGTGCTGTTAACCTGTTTTTTGTTTTTTTTGTGTGCTGTATGTTGAAACAATTTAGAGGTTTGAGTAATACTTGTCCATACATGAGAAGCTTTTGAGAAAGTGAGTTTGCTTTTGATGACTTGTGGCAGCTCAGCTGATGCTTGCTGGTGTAGAGGGCCGCAACCACACATTAATTGAAGCTTGCTTTACTAGCATGACTGGGAGATTTGGCCTCATTGTCTCTCAGTGGGAGGCAGCAACATGGGCCTATTGGGCAGGGAGAGGCATCCTGCCTTACTCATAGAAGCAGGCCCTATTTTAGTAAGATCTCTAGTCTACTCTTTTCACCACTGACTGAAATAGTGAACCAACCATTATTTAGATACTACACAATTACATTCACTTTTACATTCACAGTCAGTATTCGCAGTACTAGACAGCCTGACTGGAGTTGGTCGATGCTTACAAATTTTGTTTCACCATTGTGTCACCTAATAAAAAGTCACAATATTTCCGTTTGTATGAGACCACAAGGCTTACTTTGCGCTGTTAAAATTAAAAAATAATTGGGAACAGAGAGAGGGACAAATATTTTGACCTTCCTTTTTGCTGATGATTTGATGACATCATATACTGTTATTGTAATGCCTCTCCATGTTTGGGGATGAGTTAGATCTGTTTTCAACAGCATGTTAATAACAATTGATTTGCAACCTTCGCAATAGCCGAACTATTTGCTTATGCTCAGCACACATTGGGTCACAGAGAGTGTCACCATGCCATGCCAGCGAGTATTTAGCATGTTTTTGTGCACTGGAAGGATGATTAATGTATGTAATTTAATTGTTATTACTGAATACTTCATTCATGTGGGCATTCATGCTGTGTTGTATTCTCGTTTTAACACTCTTAATGTGTTTTATATTGCTGGATAGTGTTTCATAAACATGTAACAGAAATATGTGGAAAGAAATAACCGTTCAAAACAAAACAAACACCCTTCAGCTTTTCCTATTGCTCAGAAATGGAAATGGTATGGCTCTAAGCCCAAGGGCAAAATAAATGGTGTAAGTGTTAAAGCCTATGCAAATAAGCAGTTATCATACTGTATTTAGGATTACATTTTTGCCTACATATTTGATAAAGCACCCTAGTAAGTATCCCTAACTCACCACCTTATTTCAAACATTCAAGTCCCTAGTGCACTCAGCAAAATGAAGCACAGTTGACATTTAAAGGGATACTTTGTACCATGGAGTCATACAGTAATGTTTCCTGAGCAGAACCCACTGCTGTCATGGGATTTAGTCTGGTTTTCTAGCCCTCTAAAAATATCAGTTCAGTGAAGGGTCTGATGCTATGAAATATTACAGTATTCAGCTTTCTGGTGTTGTCATATTTTGATTGTTTTTCCACATTTTGGAGCCTGACGTTGACAAAACCTTAACCCAGATCTCGTTACTGTCCTATTCCAACAGCTGACGCTACTTTTTTTTTTACAAGAGAGTATGTTTAACTAGCCATATTCAACCCGTTTTGCATATTTATCTTTAACCCTCTATGGTACGCATTATGATCCCAATGGCAAAAAAAATGTTTGCATGGTTTTTCTAGCTTAAAATGGACTCTTATAACAAAATCAACAAAGTTTTTAAAAAAATATTTTTTTATTTAAGTTTTATAAATGTGTTACCTCAAGGCAACTCTGTACCATCGTGGTACAAAAAACTTTATTTCATCTAATAACACAAAAGATACATCAAATCTCCTAAAAAACACTTTACAATTCAACAAAACACTTAAACAAAGATAGTTTTGAGGGGCCTGACATAAAATAAATTTCATTCTTCCTTAGAAAGCATTTACAAATATGAGCCGTTGCCCTCAGGCAACATTGTACCATTACGGAAGAGTAAGATATGTATTGATTAAAACTGGCAGAAACTCAAAAAATATTCAGTAATGATACAGTGTTGCCTCAGGGCAACATACCCTTTTTTCGTTATTTATTAAATAATGAATGTTTATAGTTTTCCTGAAATGGTTGAAAATACTTCTCTTCATCAGTGAATGATGTTCAGATTTCTTTGAGGGGGTTGGATTGGTGAAAAATGGTGAACAACACACTTTCAGACAGGAGAAATATGACGATCTGACATGTGGCCGCATGGGCAGTAAGATAACTCAAAATCTCTTCCTGTAGAGCATGTGACCACCAATCTGCATTTTCATTGGTTTCTCAAGGGTTAGGAGATTCATAAGGTGTTATAGACCACCTTTAAAAATGCCTCCTTTTTTTCTTACAAGGTCAAAAAGTCCATGTTGCTTCAAGGCAACACCTTACCATAGAGGGTTAATTACAGTGTGTGTGTGTGTGTGTGTACACTTGTGGCCATGTGTTTGTATGACACATTACTCCATATTCATGGCTTGTTGGTTCTGTTACAGCATATGTGTGTGGCCTTTTTAAACATATTAAATTAAACCTCTTTGTCACTGAAGGGCCATTTTTCTCTCAATGTGTCTGGATGAAAACACAGCAGTTATTTTGCCATTGAGAATGCACTGACAGCTTAATGGCAAATTCATATCCAAGAAGACCTGGGATTCACATAGTCTGCCGGAGCACTATAGGCATCCTCTGATTCATTGCGATCCAAAAATAGCATGAAGTGGGACAGTGTGTTCTGTTTAGATTGGTTAAACCTCACACAATCAGATTTATTGATGTCCAAAATCAACAGACATCGGAAGCGTAATCAAATATCTCTCTCCTAAGGTGAATAATGACTCCACTTTGAAGAAAGTGAAGTGGAAGAATATATATTTTGTGAGATCTGTGAGACCTCCTTGCTCTTGAAAGGAAGAGCCCAGTCTCAAATAGGAAATACAGGAGTTTGTGATCCTGCATCCAAATGTTTTATCACTCAAGCCACCAGATATTCCAGAATTGGACTTACATTACAGACCATTTCTCAGCACTGGTTGAAACTTGAAAGCTTTTTCCATCTTGTCTAAGGGAATTATCTGAGCCAGTGAACTGGTTAAAGAGCCATTGACAGATGATCCTATTAATGTCACAAGCTTTCAAAGTTTATGTCAACCCCCCCCCCCCCCCCCCCCCCCCCCCCCCCCCTCCCCAGAAAACATTGCCCAGTCAGATATGTTTTCTTGCATTTATGTCAACTATAAAGCGTCCAACCTCCAGCTACTCTAACCATTGTGGAGTGGAAAATCGCTTTTGTGCATTTCAGTTGTTGGCAGGAGAACATGACTTCTTCCCCTTATCGCAGCCATGAGGAGAGGGTGATGGCGGGGGGCTCCGCTGAGGCGAGGCTTTTTCAAACATTTGGCATGCACATGTTCTTCATGGTAGCCATTGATAGTTCTGCAGATGGGGGTTTGTTCTACTCTGAATGAAGGGTTATGTCTTAGAGCACTGGACATGCGGTGGTCAAGCATTTCCTCTTTACTGTTCACCCTTTAGAAAGAAAAAGAAAGCCAAAAAAACGTACGAGCCAAATTGCCAGCCTTCTACCTCGGAGCAACATACTGAATGGCCCAAGTATAACTATACATCACGGAGTGCTTTCTCTCTCCCTCCCCTTATTTTTTCTTTTTTTTTTCCATCTCCTGTCTGAATGTTGGTTTTGGTCATGCTTGCTCTCCTAGTCTTAAATCATTGTGGAGAGGGTTCGCTGTAGCCTTTGACAAGGGAACCACTCCTCAAACAATGGAGGCTTTACGGCTCATTGAGGTCCTGTTAGTGCTACGTAATTAGGGGAAGAGACTCGCGTTCCCTCCCAGAAAAACATAAACAGAGTCCCAGCTCTGGCTTTCAGCCGCACGCCAAAGAGCGGCCCCAAACACGTGGCATGGGCAGAGACCTTTTGGCTGGGAGGTCAGCGCACGGCAGGCCGTAGCTACACACGCCTGTTTCAAGAGAGGGACGGCATCTGAGGTGGCTGCCACTCATTTCTGTTCTCTTGTGTGTGAGCGTGTGTGGGCTGAGAAAGATAAATGAGACAGCAGCCCATGTCATGTTCTCCAGTGGGCTGTTTTGAGTCATCCATGACAGGTGTTTTTGTTGTCTGGCTTTTTTTTTTTTTTTTTTACAATATCCCTGTTAATGATTAATGATCAAATGCAGCCTATGTTAGATGACAACCAGGACAAAGCAGGTTTCACACTTTTTTTGTTGACATAGCAGACATGTGCGTACTACAAAATGTCCTTTCCAGTGTGTTTCTTTTGCCATCCCTGGAGTTGATTTGAGTCTGTGGTTTTCTAATTTATAAGGCCTTATTTATTTGCATTAGTTTTATAGGTGCAGTCTGCAATTCTACTACCATAGAATCAAATTAAGCAAATCCACTGGCTGTCCGTTCAGTGTGTGCACTCCGAAAAACTCCCGTGTTCGTACACACTCCTGGCTCTGTAAATAGGAAACAGCGGCTCGGAACGAGCCAGTAGCAATCCTAGCCAATCAATACGGTGCTTCAGGAGAACAGAGGTGTAACTTAATTGGCAGTTTAGCACAAATATGAACAACCTTTCGCGAAACTGACGCAGGATCCCAGTCTACATCTTTAAGGCAAACTTGTGATGAACAGGGGGAAGCCAGGCTTAAAACATTTCAGCTGTTCTGAACCTTCTTGTAGAACATTTGGTTAACTGATTAAGCAATTGTTTGTCATGAGCCACCGTACTGTATTTATATTAGCCAATCAGGATGCTCGGTGGTCAAGCTCATGTTCCCTCGTTATCTCTGCATCGCCCTCAGTTACCAGTGGTCTGGATTAAATACAGTCCCATACAGCCGGTGTGATCCTTGACTCATACCAACACAGTAACACATTTCTACACTTCTCAACTGAGAACAAATACAACACACATTCTGGAGACCAGGCATGGCCGAGCAAACGAGCAAGAAAGACAAGACAGAAGAACAGAACACAGGTCTTTAAATGCACATGGTTGGCGTGTCTGTGGTTGATAGAGGTATATATGTAATCTCACTTTTTTGCTGAGAGAATGAATGTGTGCAACAGTACACCAGCTGTCCAACACATTTCAGTTGCGTGTTACAGAATTCATTACGATGCTGCTGCCAATGTCTCGCTCCACCCAAAGACTTCCCTGCACAGCTGGTCATTCCCCCCAGTAACTACTAGAAAGTCTAAGCTCATTATTGTAATCCCAATCATTTCATCTGGGGGGAAAAAGAGTAGAAAGGAATTGAATCTTCAAAATGAAATTCTGAGGTTAAATGGTTCCTTCTTGTTCTCATGTCTCATTTCTAAGCACTGGTACATCACCATCACAATCTCTCAGATTTTGACGACTGCATTGTCTTTTTTGATCTTCCGCTTTTCTTTGCTTGTTTTTAATTGGCAGAAGGAGTTTTTAAGAAAGGTTGAGTGAAGCCCTATTTTATATCCCTGCACACTAAAGAACAGAGGGAATTACGTCGGCTGAAAGGGCTGACTTTAAGATGAGGGAGGCTGCTTGTGAGTGAAGATGGGGCTGAGGGTTTTAAGCTCACAAATCTGCTCAAATTGAGATGGGCTGTTGTGTGCTAATTACACATAATTGTTTAGCTGAAAGTAAGAATCTGTGTGCTTTATCCAAAAAATGTCCAAAAAGACTTTTTTAATACATAGAGAAACACACGTAAAACATATGACTAATCCTCCTGTGCTGATGGATCAGACGGGAAACGAGTGGAAATGAAAGTTTGATTTATGACGTTCACTCTGGCGTCCCAGGGCAGTAAGGATCGAAATTCCCATTATACGAAAACAGCGTTCCCTCTTGCACAGTCCCACTTAACGAGCCGGAGTCGGGCTCCAGGAAGCGAGACCTCTTCTGCTGCCATTCCTGGCTGAGCTCAGCTACCCTAATGAAGTGAGACAGGCCAGACAAGTGGCCAAAGTGCATAGGACAGATCTCCTTTGCCTTGCCCAGACAGAGAGAGAGAGAGAGACAGAGAGAGAGAGAGAGAGAGAGAGAGTGCATAGGACAGATCTCCTTTGCCTTGCCCAGACAGAGAGAGAGAGTGACAGACAGAGAGAGAGAGAGAGAGAGAGAGAGAGAGAGAGTGCATAGGACAGATCTCCTTTGCCTTGCCCAGACAGAGAGAGATAGAGAGAGAGAGAAAGAGAGAGAGAGAGAGTGCATAGGACATATCTCCTTTGCCTTGCCCAGACAGAGAGAGAGAGAGAGAGAGAGAGAGAGAGAGAGAGACAGAGTGCATAGGACAGATCTACTTCACCTTGTCCAGACAGAGAGAGAGAGAGAGTCTGAAAAAGTTTGAACTTTGAGATTACGACTACATCACCACCAAATGCATAATGCTCCTGTGCCACATCATGTTAATCTCGAGTAGATAGACCACAGAAACCTTTCAGTTTGGCCGTCACGTACCCACTGCACATCTTCTCCTCACCCCAAACAGTATAAATAAAGAAACAGGTGCACAGACAGCGCGAGAGAAAAGTACTTCAATGAGGTAATGCTTTCACTGCAAATGGAAGTGTGTAGGTATAAAGGGTCAAACTGATTCCCAGCTGCACCAGAGGCTGTTCCATTCAACTCTGGGGGGATGACATCACCATATCTGACTTAGATGTGCCCTTTTATGGAAGCTGCTTCCAATGATGGAGCAGAGAGCCCTCTGGGCAAAGCCTGACTAGCCGTTGCCCCGAAATACACAGCCAGTGATTTATCTACGACATGGACTCAGCAGGAAGCTCACTTTGGCACATTGGGTCAGTCTCCCCCAAAAGGTGAAGAGAGGGTGATTTTAGAAAAAAACCTTTGTGTATTTGGTGTTACCATGCAATATATATATATATTTTTTTTAACCATTTCTTTTGTTTCTGACTTTGAGGAGACTGCACAGAGCAGGCTAAGGCAAAAGATTGTGTGCCACGTTGGAATGCCATGCTGTGCCATTGTGGCGAGTTGCCGGCGGACGGGGTTGTGGTGCAGCTGCCGCCGCCGGGGCACAGCTCCGTCCTAGCCATGCTGTGCCATTGTCCACGCTCCCAGCCAGAAGACAATGCCCACACCACAGGAGCAGCCAAAGTGCCAGTGTTTTGATGTGGCCCTGGGTGCATGTTCAAAGGGGAGCCCATCAGGTCCTACAGGGAAAGACACAGGGTCCCACATTGTCACCTGCAGCTCCAGGGGCTGCCAGCCAGAACTCTGGGCACATTGCAGCTAAGCACAGACTGCTGTGCATTTTAGAAGGGGAGGCAAACCCTGGCAGGGAAGGAAAGATGGAGACGGGGAGGAGGCAGAGGTACAACTGCAGATGAATGAACAAAATATAATGATGCAAGTGAAACAAGGTTACATTGGCATGTTTTTGTTTTATATAGTTTATATTAGCATAATAATTATCTAATCAGCCAGGTTGTGAAATAACAGAAGGAATGAAACTTAAATAGACAAGGTGATTCAAATGCTTATGTGAGGAAAAGTCTCAAACAAGAAATATTGGCAATTTTACACTTTATTCACTTAAATAATCTTTATTCATATCAGCATTAGGCAGTTGCACAACAGCGCAGTGGTCATTTTACCCATTTCCCAGATGGCGCATGCCACGTATCCATGGTCACTATTTAGGCGGTGTACATTCTGCCAGTGTGTGCCCACATCAGACGTCACGTCCAGAGCAGGTGCCTTCCTCTGCCTCCTGACCAGCCCCCACTCTCTTTGGTATTGAAATGTGAACAAACCCTTTAACATTTCACACACATACCTGCTGGGCACTCTCTTATGGAGTCATCACCTGCTGGTAGAGCTCCGACAGTTCTGACAGTTCACCCATTCTTGCATGGTTTCTCTGCTCACTCTCTAAATCCGAATCACATACAGGCATGAATACACCACTCGCATGCATAAGTGTTGGATGAGATGTCAGAGGTTGTTTTTGATGTGCTTCACGTTTGTTTCTATGGTGTAATGGGTTTCTCAGTCTTTACGTAAGAAACCTAGGCCCTGCAGATTTGAGGTGCCTCTCCTGTTTTGGACACACTACTTTATACTCATTAGATATTCAAATTTCTTTGACTTGAGGTAGATTGACATGTTTTAGTTTTGTATAGTTTATAAAGCCCACTCTCTTTGGTATTGAAATGTGAACAAACCCTTTATTATTTCACACACATACCTGCTGGTCATTCTCTTATGGAGTAGCCTGCTGGTAGAGCTCCATATCAAGCCCACACTCTTCTCCATGAAAGCTACCAAAGGGAGGCGACCTTGAGAGGTGTATTTTGGCTGACTTTCAGGGGATTAATGCCATACAAGTACAAGTGGAGTTTTATGTATTGTTAATGTAAATGCCGAATACCGTTCTGCAAACAGAAAGGGCTATAGTGGCTATTATCACTTAGATTAGCTAACCTCCAGCCACTGAACATTTGCACCATAATGTCTTTTTAATACTTTATCCACTATACTGCATTACCTCTATTGATTGTACTTTTATACCTCATTCACTTGATTTCACTTGTTACCACCAGTTTACTTTAACCTGCACTTTATATACTTATCATACCTCACTCCTACCTCAATTGCTTCTATTCAATTCTGTTTGTATTATAATTCTGTGTCATATTCTAACTCTTACTGTACATATCATATTTATCATATTTATTCACTTATTCCACCCTACATTTGCACATACTCTGCACTTTTATTGCTATTTTGCACTTCTGGTTAGATGCTAAACTGCATTTCGTTGTCTCAGTACTTGTACTCTGTGCAATGACAGTAAAGTTGAATCTAATATAATCTAATCTAATTTTAGCTATCGTTTTTTTTTTATTTGTCATAGCTTGCCGTGTGAACTCCAGCCTTCTAGCAAACCCTGGACTCCCAGCCAGTGGAGTTGACATGGTCACCTCCTTTTTTAGTACCTTTGAGGCCACACTGGCACCATAGTTATTTTTGGCACTGTGCAACAGGCTGTGAGATTTGTGTTCCTCACTACCATTTAAAAAGCACTCTAAAGTAACTCACCAGAAGCTGGTGGAAAAATAAAATAAGCAAAAGCTCAACATGTCTAAAGCAAAAATTCTGCTACTGCCTTCCTTCTTTGAAATGCAAGATATCACTTCATGTCCAATGTTGAGATATGCACTGCCTGGGCACATGAAGTGCTAATTGTATATTACATAAAAACCCATGGTCTCTCACTGCATGAATTGCTGCATAAATAATAAGGAATAAGATTGTTAATGTATAACTAAATGAAATACTGTACATTTGCAAATGTACGGTTTTTGATAAAGTACAGGCAGGTTTTTTTTAAACAATGATGTGTGAATTTCAAGCGACTAAATTTAATGAAATAGCCTAGCCTTTCACACTGTAGCCTGTTTCCTTCTCTTCACAGATGCTGTACGAGGGTACTGAATGTTTCTTAAAGATAATGTCATGCCGATTATAGCTTTTCCCTTACTGAAAGCAGTGCAGGCAATCCACCTGCTCCCTAGCCTTCATACCAAAAAAGGAACAGCTGAGGTATTGGGATGCAGGGGCTACTGATTTTCTATTGACTGATCCACCAAAACAAACATGTGTCCAGATACTGACTGCTGATTGTTCGGCCATTGTTGTTACCAGTTTACAGATCAAACCACCTCTTTTAAACGTTCATTCAGCTCAGATGCTTTGCGTTTTTATGTTAATTTGGCTAACGGCGCCAAAAGTATGGAACTCAAGTTTCTCAAACATCCTGCCGCTCTTATGTGATAAGTGGGTGCTTATAACAAAGTATACAAATGCTGGAGCAAAATATTTTCCAGCGTGCTTACATTTAGGGCTCAATGGAGTCCATGAGACATTTAGCACATTTTTGAATTTGTTATTTTGTTATTGTATTTTCATGCCAAGTGAATAGCATTAGGGTAGGCTGTCCATGGGGAAGTAAATCAAATGAGCTGGTCCACTTAAATCATGAAGCAGCTGAGTTTTGTGGCACTTCAGAGGAGGACCACAGTGATGTGCTGCTCACATCTGGCCTTATAAGGCATTAATCATGCAATTCTCTGCCAGTAGGCTCTTAGCTGATCACCAGCTAGATCCATTGCTGTTTATTCAAACATCTTTAAAATGTTTATATTTAGCCAAGCTTACTTGAGCCGGGCTTGTGCTTCATGATAGGCCACTTGATTGAAATATATTCTACTGTGTTATGATGAGGCCTAGATATGAAATATAGTCATGGTATAACCTATAAGTAAGGGATCATTTATAGTCTGCTGGTCATTCCTGAAAAAATAAATCCCTCTGATACAAGACCCCATCCACTTCATCCTGTCAGGATTTATTTTTCAAGAATGACTGGTGATCTTTGTCTGGGAAGTCCTGCCCCTCTTTTTCCGGCAAATTTGATTTTGCCTCCAAACTCAGTCTGGCGAAGCGTCTATACAAACTTAGTTCAGCATTGTAAGGATCCTTGGAGCCAATCACAAACTGGCTATTGGCTTCCTGGGGCGGGGAATTCCCAGACAATGTGATCTCGCTTATTATACAGTTAGTTGCCAAACCGATAAAGGACATTTCTCCAAATAATTTTCTTTTTAATTGTTTTATTGCCATTTCATGGGAAAGTTTGTGAGAAAATGTGGAAAATAGTCTTTCACGCAAATGGAACTTAAAAGTTTGAGGTGTTGAGTAGCAATGTATTGGCCACTGACTAACAATTCATTTCTGTGACGATGAGTGCATAGACTACTTGGGGAATGATATGAAAGATGTGACTCAGAAGCACAAAACCCGTTGCTAATAGCAGTGGTCATCATCAAGATATATCGGACCTCCAGACATTGGCATGGCCCGTTCAATTCAATGGAACATTCTGCAGCATTCTGAACAGTTTGCCTTTTAGTTCACCAAGAATATTTCACTGACCTGTAAGAAAAGAGCAAGTATATCATCTTTTTGGCCTAAATTGCCTACTCAAAGGTAAAAAGGTCTACTTCTTAACAAGGCATTGTAAATATTATCCTGACATAAATACAGTTTATCTATTTGTCCAAAGGAGGCAATTGAAGCTGAGAGCCTCATGAAGTCAAATACTAATTTGTTTAAAGTCACACAACCACACAGTTGAACGGTTGAAAGTGTTTTTTCTGTCTTTCGGTTCAGAACATTCACACTCCAGAGTCTTCCTCTTAAACTTAACTACATTGACTTGCAAAGAGTTTCGTGTGTTCAAAGCTGAAATAGTTGAGATTGCCATACATTCATAGATGTCATCAGTTTATTCACTGAAAAAGTGATTTGATTATCCTATGAGCTCCCTACACACTATTTGTAGGACAAAACCAGAACTGTATCAGAAACATCGTTGGCTATAATAAAGGTTGTGCCCGTCTTTGAATTTGGCATTGACACTCTGACCAGTGACCACTGGCACAGGGGGTTGTTAGTTGTGATAGGTATAACGGCAGTATGAGTATATATGATATGCAATCATAATGACACATTTTTGACATTGCATGACATGCAATTGGCAGAGCACATCAGTTGTGTTGGCTTTCATGTTTCCAAATGAACAGTATGTATTCATTCTGTGTTACCAAATGTTTGTATTAATTTCTTCTCGGTTTCTTCATGGCTTCTTATCAAATATCGAAAACAACTCTGAAATGTATTCATGCAGAATGGCAAAAAGTGCTTCAAGCAATTTTCAAGGAGTGACAAATTCCAATTTTCCATTAATTCTGGCAATGGAACACCAGGTAATGAAATATTAAAATAACGTCTAAAAAGAAAAAGTTGCGTAATGGTTTTGGTGTGGAAACACTGTTGAAAGGCTTCTCTCTCTCTCTGGCATTCTCTCTCTCTCTTTCTCTCTCTCTCTCTCTCTCTCTCTCTCTTGACATCCTCCAGTGCACATCTAGAGCAGACTGTTGGTGCATTCTGGGTAAGGCTGTCTCTGAGGTCACTCCTCTACCTGAGCTATCTATTATTCATTAAGCCATGAGGTCATCCAAGTACATATATGAAATGAGGGCTGTGTTCACCAAATTGTCTTCAAATAAGTGGGCACTGAAACATCTGTACTCTTTTGCAAACCAACTGTATGCAGGCAAGAAAATAAGCCACCAAGAGCCGATGGTGTGTAGATTTCTGTGTTGGCGGGGGAATGATGGCGGTGCACAGTGAGGCACAGCTCTTGTGCTCTACTCAAAAGTAGAACCAGAAGGGTCATGGCCATTGCTGCAATGGCCCTAAGCAGTGGTGTAGTGGTCCATGGAGAAGTGGGTATACTCTTATTTCTTTTAAGCAGCCCATACACGCACAGGATAAACGCTCTGTTTTGAGAAGTGGGTATACACAATGCTGACTGAAAAATAAGTGGGTATACTCCGTATACCTGCGTATACCCTGGACTACACCACTGGCCCTAAGCCTAGCAGCATAAATGAATGACTCCTCGTAGTCATCGCTAGCCCATGAACTCAATGATCAAATAGAACATTTCTGCACACAAGTTTGAAAGCACAGACACAATCAAGGGAAAACAAAACAAAATGAGATAAATACAACAAAATAGCATTCCCCCTACCACTGGGCAAAAAGAGCATGTGTTTGTGGTACATTGACTTAAATGTTTGAGGCAAGAAGGAATAAAATTGGGCTTACTATGCAATTAGCAGAACCTGCAGTGCGGTGTTCATAATGAAGTCATTTTGGCGCATGTACCATTTGTGGCACGGCAGCTGAAAGTCTAGGCTCCTGACTGCAGCTGTGGAGGGGTTCAGTTCAGCTGTCGAGGGTTTGGGGTGCACTGGGAGATGGTGTTGGGACAGCTCAATTAAAGCTAAGTGCCAAGGTTCGTGTCAGCAAGTGAGCCCAGTGTTCACTGATGTTGTGGAACTAAACCATATGTTTACTCGGTGCAGGGCCATGGTCTAAGGGCACATTTTGCTGGGCTTAGACATGAATTATTATTATTTTCTCATAGAGAGCTCTCAGTATGAAACCATGCATAATCATACAGTTTGTCAGATGTTGAACCTATTTTTTGTATCATTCTAACGGTGTGATGCATAACACAACCTCCAGGAGTGCAGGACTAACATTTGGCTGTCATTTATTTTACTTTTTCTAACTTTTGCAAGTAATGATATGATGGCATATCAAGTACTGGACACCCATTTTATTTCTATTTCAGAATGTGAATACTGAGAAGTGATTCTGGAAAAAGCTGTACTCACAAAGCTGCCAAAAAACTGTCAAATCAGTTCAACAGTTCTAGCAATGTATTAGCCATGTAGTTAATAACCTGTAGCTTGTATTAAATGAACCAATGATTTAAAGGAGAGACTGTCCAAGTGGTGATTTGTCATGATGGATTGTATTCCATTATCGTAATACATTACAGTTAATGGCAATCATTCCAAGTGCAGTAATGATACAGAGATGGTGCGATTTGTGATTACAGACACACAGCTGAGGTCAGTCTTGAATAACGTCAAATCAATGTATGACTCACTTTGTTTAATAGCTGCTGTTGGCACAGATAGACAGAGAGGGTTGGTGGGTGGTTATCACACACCCAAGGACTAAAGGAAGCAGTTTCCACCTCTTATAATATGGCCAGCCCTAGAGAGGAAAAATGTGACCGTCACAATTTCACAATTCATCATCATCGGGCGTTTTTCTTTATTCACTGAGCACATTATTTACTTTACGGTTGATGAAGGAAAAATCTGCTGGCTCTCGAGCTCAGACATGTGCTCTGAAAAGAGAGACGGAGGACTTAGATAGAGAGCACAGAGATACAGATAAAAGCCCACATCTCTCTTAACATGAGGAGCCTTATGGATACTGTGGAAATGTCAAATATTGTAAAAGGATCTTCGGGTTGAGCGAAGGCCGGGGAATGAGGGTTGAGGGATAGATGGACCCTTCAGCCCCCCCCAAACCACTGCCACCACTCCACTTCACTCCAGCACCACCAAGAAAAGACAGCTTTAAAAATGTCACATTTACCTGGCAGAGACGGGCACTGTGGCGCAAACAGCAGCCCCGACCACATTTGGGCTTGACGCCCATAGAGGACACGGGCTCGAATCTGGCCCCCATGTAATTTCTCCTGTCCACTCCCCGCCTCATTTCCTGTCCCACTCTTCACTGATTTGTCAATTAAAGGCATTAAAGCCCCAAAAACAAATCTTAAATTAAAAAAAAAAAAAAACATTAACCTGGCAGATAAAGATCAGGCTGGCAGAACCTGCTGTGACCGTCCCTTTCTCAGCGCAGGGGGCTTTCTAGATAGATAGATAGATAGATAGATAGATAGATAGATAGATGGATACTTTATTGATCCCGAGGGAAATTAAGGTCATCCAGTAGCTTACACTTACAAACAAACATGAATCACAATAAATACAAAAATCACAATAAATACAAAAACAAAAACAATACACATAGGGAGAACATGTACACATGGGGGTTGGGTGTTTACATATAACATATAGTACATATAACATTGTGCTTTACTTGTGACAGAGCTGCAAGTAGTGGAAAGTAGTATAGAAATGGCTTTCATTAGGGAGACACTCTCCAGGACGACAGGGAGAGGTAAAGGGCTTGTGTAGCTGAGGTGCGACCACTTTTGTGAAGACTAAAGGCCGTGCTGAAGAAAAGGAGAGGGGATCAGTTGTCTCGGGGGCAGGCATCATTTTGCCTGGATAATGAAGGTAGCTTCAGGAATGGGGATCCTTCAGAGATCTGGAGCCTGATAGTACTCCCCTTGTAATAATAAAGGGTCACGTTGAGATTATGTGGGCTGGCACTTCTGATGAATGGCTCACTGTTGAGGCTGTATCGGGGAAGACACACCTTGTTCTCCGGCTGCTTTTAGGCTGATTAAGCAGACGAGAGAGGGTTTTATTTACCTGGCGACTAAAAGGAGCAATGCGTAGTGGAATGTTGGATGCTTTGAGCCCATTCCTCCAGTCATAAGTTTGAGAAAATACAGAGATGTTGACCTTGGTCTGAGGGAAGAGACCTGTCTTTGCAGCCGGTGGCTTCTCTTGATGATTAATCAAACGTCTCCTTTTTTCCATACAGGGTGAAATCATATATTGAAACAGGTGGCCAAGGAATGTTAGTAGTGTGTTTGGGGAATTTGTGATAATATATTTATTCATCTACACTTATGTATATTTGTGCCATCGTCTATGTACAAAATAAGAAATGTGCTCCTGGTGATGAATAGTTTTAATTGCTACCTCTAACATCAGCAGGGAATGCCGGGGTTTGCTGTTTCGACTCTCATGTGAGACGGCAAAAGAGCAAAATAGGTACGGGAGTTTGAAAAGTCCCAGGCTGATGTGCGTACCTGTCCAGCCAGGGATGGAAAAGTCTGGAAGCGTGGAGTGTGGAGTGTGTGCTGACAGGGTTTGGCACTGAGCCACCGTCTTTGCTTGTGGCATCAATACATCAAGCTGTGCACCGCGAGACACACCCTCCCTGAAGAATTATAGTGTCAGTGACCTCCTCACACGTTCGGTGTGCAAAACGGTCTGGAAGAAAACCTTGATTTAAAAAAAAGGAGGGCGAAATCCAAATCCACCATGACTAACACTAACAGGATCATGTCCATAAACCTTCATACATGTGCTCCAGATCTTCATACATGGGCCCTTGGTGAGGTTGGGCTTATGTAGAAAAAGCATGAACCCATATGTCATATCTTAAAGGGGCGGTGGCTCCAGAGCACCATGTTAAAATATATATGGCCTCAGTCACCTACTCTTGGCCCCACCTCTCCTCATCATAAAACAGCAGCAGCAGCAGCAGACACTGCAAACGAGAGGTCATAAAGAGAGGCATAATGGAGGCCGAGGACAGAACAGGCAGATCAAGCACTGTACCCTGCAGGGGTATCACACCTCTGTGACTCTTAAAATGACAGAGCACTGTTCAAAAGAGGCCTGTCAGCCATTGGTCTCCTTCCATGTGAGCGCCGCCGAAGCACCTTGGCTCGAGCTGAATAAAAAGCCTCTCCGGTTTCATCACCTGCACAGGCTGGGTTACAGCTCCTCTCGGGGGCTTCTGGCACTCAGCGTCTCTGATGGAGATCTTTTTGCTTTACTGCCTTTTTAAAACTGGGCTCTATGAACAGGCCTGCATCAGAGAAGCCAGCATAGGTTCATGTATACATCCTTTGTCAACTCTCATTTAAGGAGAGAGCAGCTTAAAGGCACTACGTAAACTCAGCAGAGACTTTATATTCATATAGAACAAAGTACCTGTAAGAGACTTCTGCAGTGTAGGCCTGTACAAAATCGTATGAAAATGTATTCCAAGCAAGATAGTCAATGCGGCCATCTGTTTGTCCTTTTTTGAAGCTGAATTTCTAACAGCCCCTTCGTATGTGGGAACATGTGTGTAAGACGAATACTGTACAGAGTGTATAGCACATTTGTGCCTCTTATTTTCTGAATTCAGCTTCTGTGTAGGATTTCGTGTATCTGGTAGAAACCCTTTTCCACCCCCACAAGCCGGCTCAATATGTTGGCAGAGGAAACAAGGTACAGGAACAAATCTGCTGGACTGTTTTTCAGATGTGCTTCACTCGAGCCAGGTTTCGGTAGAGATCTACCTGTCACAAAGCACGTGTCATAGCGGTACAGAGAAGAGAAAAAGAAAAAAAGGCGTAAATTAAGCACCTTTGGTTATGAAATCTGAGAGTGCATCAAAAGATCCACAGCTTGGTTGCCTTGACTCACGTGGAAGGTAGTATGTGGGTGGCTTCATTTATTTATTTATCTTTATTAGTATTTTGAAGCAGCTCCCCCTGGCTCTTTCCTTCAATAGATTCTGTAATCTGAAAATCAGATGCTATCATCAGGCGTAAACTTGTGGCTTGCTACAGAGCCTTTCTCACACGGCCCGTCCTCGACCTCTGCTCCTGTGTTCCCCTTGCTGTGGGCCCACTTGTTTTAATGGAGATGGGCGAGGCTCCAATTAAACTCTGGAGTTCAAAGGCACACATGCACCGACCTGAGCACGTTCCAAAGATACTTTCATTCTGTCCCCTACCCCATCTATCTTTCTCTCTCTCTCTCTCTCTCTCTCCCTCTCTCTCTCTCTCTCTTTCTCTTCTGCTGGGAAGAAGCATACAATCAGTCTGTATATCCAAAGGGTGGTGGATCAAAGCATCTCGCTCACTCATAAGATGTGTCTTTGGGCAGAGCCATTGAACTGTATGAGTAAAGGGTTCCCATCATCTAGACTGTGATGGAGTACCAGTGAGTCAGGGATGTATAGGCGATTTGTTATCCTGTCGCTGTCATGGATGATCATCTTGGCAGCCCCCAATGCTTTCCACACAACCTTTTGTCCCAGCAGATGTCACACATGCAAGTAAGGAAGGACATTGAAGAGCTAAAAGAAATTTCCTGCCGGACATGCTGACCACAGAGCGGTTTGTCATTCCTCATTTACACAGAGTGATTTGACAAGCAAACGTCTTGGGAAAACAAAAGTGCTGCAGTTGGTTGTGAGCAGGTTATATGGAGGACGATGGAAGAGAGTGACAGAGAGAGAGGGAGAGAGAGAGAGAGATTGGCCTGCTCTGACTTGGGCCTCATCAGTCAATAGAGACAGTTCCTCTTCAATTAATGAAAATGGTCCGAAATGTGCATCTTATTTAGTAACAGAGGGGATCAAATTGCTGAAAAAAGCCTATTGTGCCAGACCGATATCCCGTAATTACTGGATACTGAGGTCCCTTAGGAGAATGCAGTCATAGTTCTCCCGGGGCCAAGCTGGGGACCCTGACTGTGGATTCAGGCTCCACGTTGGTTTGATTAAAGCCCCAGCATGAGACAATGGCGTTCGTCAGTGGGAGTGATCTGGCCAGGCTCACCCGGGGTTGGACTCCACAATCAAAGGGGTTCGTTGCCAAGCTTTTGGGTTTACCCCTGACCCTGGGGGCTTTTAGAAAAACCTTTTTCTTTCTGTTTCTTTAATGTCCTCCCTTTCCTTTTTCTCCTCTTAATGGTCGCTTGTGTTCATTTCTGGGCTTTCCCCGAGTATCGTGTTGTACCCAAATGGCTGTTCTTCCGTGCTGGTGTTGTTCCTCTGTAATCATAATCAGATGTAAGCTCGCACTGTGACCTCAAGTGGCGTTTCCTCACTCCAAAACAATAGAGGTCTCGCCTGCATGGACCACTGGGGTGTGAGCCTGCCTCGGCACAGAAGGTCAATCTGTGGCTAGCTGGGCCCGAAGGCAGGCGTCGCCCCGGTCGGTTCCGCATGTGCCTTGGCGCGGGGGGGAAGGCGGAGCACCGCACGTTGTAAGTTTGTTCTTCCAGTCATGTTTGTCAACTCTCGTAGCCCACAACTGGATCATGTTCAACTTAGATTGACACAACAATGAAATGCAATCACGACGTGTGGTTTTGCGACCACTGGCTGAAGATCACATGTGGAAAATTACAACTCGAAACCGAAGGGTGGCTTGAAGAGCAAACACACTCTCGCTGAGTGGAACACCACATGCCTGACAAGATTCTTCCATCCCAAAGGAGTTAGATAATTAGAGCATTTATTTTGTGCTCATAAATATAACTGGAGACAGCAAAAAAATGCTAAAATGGGTTTGAATGTTTGTTTCTCTGCCTTCCTGATTTGTTATGCCAGAAGTATAATACATTCGTCTTTTTACAATAAATTGGTGGCAGTATGTTCGTGGATGCATTCCAGGGTTATTCCAACAGTTATATTCTTAGGGGCAGAAGTTCTTTCAGACGTACCGGAAATGTGTTCTAAATTAAACAAAATGAAAGAAAACAAGCAGAAATTAAAACATTGTCACATGTAATCACATTTCTCCTCTCTCTCTCGGCTCCCACTCCCGCCCTCTGCCTCTCTCTCCTTCTCTCTCTCTCTTTCTCTCTGTTTTGGCCCCCTCTGCCTTTCGCTCTTATGTCAACCACTTAGGATCAGGTAGTCATGTTGCAGTTAGAAATAATTACACTGTGTAATTGCATGGCGCTTCGTGACAACATTGTGTTTAGGGATATAATTACATGGCCGATGCCTTTGTTGTTCAACATTTGACCTTATCTTCGCCCCTGTGTTGCCTACAGTTATCTTTTGGTGCTGTGTAATGTGTCAGAACCTGTGCCTGGTCCTCTCTAATTGCAGCTATTTTCCCATGCCGAAGCATCTCACTGGTGCAAGGTGTGAGATGTTAGACTCTGGACGACACGATATGATAGAGAAAAAAGGCACATACTCTCAGTGATGCTGTGTTACATTAAAGACAGATCGTGTTTGACATAGATCTACAGTTTATGTGACCCTCTGGCTCAAAAAATAACTATCGCTGTTAAACTGGTAAAGTCAGGAACAACAATCTAAAATGCTTTTTGCATATTCTGAGTCTGGGAGAAAAAACATGGCAAATCAAAACAAGCTTTTTTTTTTTTCCTGTTTCCACTAACGTCTTGGACAAGTATGCAGTAAAGGACATAAACAAGCCATAAAAAAAGAGAAGACATGAGAAAGACCTTGACAAAATCATGAGATTATTAAATGCTCCATTAATGGGGACGGGGAGGGCTTCCCACTGGTGTGGGGCCGCTGGGCTGATTTATGAGGCTGAGCTCAAGGCTCCTTTATTGGACAGGAGCATTCGTCTGAGCTGGGTGTCATGCAGTTTGGCACACCGTTCAGAAAGTATTACCTCTTGCCCTCCCAGGCTTAGCTGCTGCTGCCCACTGAGAGATGCCTGCCTGCAGACCCTGGCAGACACCTGCCCCGAGCGGGCAGAGTGGGAGACAGAGGAGGGGGGGAGGGGGGGAGCAGGAAGAGGTCATTGATTGGTTTTCATCTCATATGTGGCTTTTCTCTCTCCACCATACACCTAAGATGTGGCCAGGGAGAACATGCATCTGCTCACTCTACATCCAGAAACGGATCATTTGCCAGGCCCAGCTGCTCATTGTCAGCTCTCTCCTTTTCTCTCCCTCTCTCTCTCTCTCTTCCTCACCCGCTTTCTCTCTCTCGTTCTTACCCCTCTTATTCTTTTCATTCCCCTCTCGACTTTCACCTCAAACCTCTCTAGTCTTGTCCTGCTGACGTCTGCATAAATCTAGCAGTCCTTTAAGTGGATCCTGGGCTGCTTTCCCAAGATGACTTGTTTCCCAGCTCTGGGGACTCCTCTGCTTTATTTATGTGGACTGTGTCCCTTCATTCATCACCTGTTGACACTCTGGCTTCAACATCACTGACAGCTCCTCTTGTGTATTTATTATGCTGCAAAATAACATTGTATGCAGTGAGCATACATGCAGATCTGTACAGTGTTGTCTTTTTTCTCCCCCCTTCTTTTGTCCCCTGTAGGTCACACATTTTTGTCATTCCCTGTGACAAGTGTTCTGTAGCAGGGTAGTCAAGTAATCTGTTTAACCAGGCAAACTGGTGGTTTGAAATGGCTCTTTTTGTAGCCGAATGTGCTATGTGCTATGTTTTAGGCTATGTGTAGTACTTACTGTGTGTGTATGTATGTTTTTTTAATGTTTTTATGTTTACTGTATGGACCCATACACCAGAGCAAATTTCAGGTAGGCTAACACCTACTTGACAATAGATCTGTTTCTGATTCTGATGTGAAGTAGGTCAGTGCTGTCACAGAGATATCTGCCCTGATTTTTCTTCTCAGGGACTCATCCCAAGGTCATCCAAGTGCTTTAGGTGATAACGTCTAACACCCACTCACGGTCAAGCTGCATATCAGCCTATACACTTGGCCACAATTTTGCCTACACAACCTCTTGGTGTATACTGTGGTAGAAACCGCACGTGTGATAACCATGCAGAGGATTGTTTAACAGCACCAGACAATGGTGTCTCCAAGGCAGAGCTACTCAAACACACTTAGCATTCAACTGGCCAATGATTAATGGCCAAACTGTTCCCACTCGCTGATTCAACACTGGAGATTAGGCTATATTTGTTTAACAAACAGAACATTTTTATGATACTTGACCTTGAACTTGCTCTGTTTATTTGACGATCCATCACAGTGCAGGTATCCATTATAGCGCAATGAGTCATTGAGTGGCTTAGGTGATAGCTTGTCTCTTTTATTCCAAGAAATTTGTTTCTGTCTTGAGGAAAATAGAAAAGTCACAGACACAGAACGCTTGCTGAATGACCTCACGTTAAACCTGCAATCTGAAAGCGGCGCATACAATATTTAAGGGGCTGAGAATCTGAGATGCTTCTGTGTGTGCTCCTCACGTTCAGGGAGGGGAAGGGTATGCTGAGTTGTGAGATACAGGGAACGGAATGCTCCTTCATCACAGAAGCACATGTGTGTCTGAGCATCGTTGTCTGCTCAGCACTGCTGTTGTACAGAAGGCCAAGCAGGGCCTCAGCAGGCCTAAGGGTTACTGCATAGATTCAAGTGTGTGAAAAGCATGTGTAGAGTTGTTTGTGTGCAACACAAAGACATCTAAACGTCATCTGTGTGTGTGTGTGTGTGTGTGTGTGTTTCAACGTATTTCAGCATAAACAATGTGTCTCAGCTGATATATCAGATATGTGTGTTCCTGTGTGGATATACAGTATGTTTGCAATTGTGTGTATGTCTGTCTTTGTCTGTGTGTGTATATATCTGAGAGAGAACCAGAGCAACAGGCTCATCTGTTTTAATGTGGACCCTGATACCTGACACACACATTCCTGAGAGTTTGATTTGAGTACACCCAGGTCTCGTTGAGGGATCAGGCAGAAGGGCAAAAGAATCCCTCTCTCATTGGCATAGTAACGCAGCCATGCAGGCGATGCACGCGGAATTGCCTCATACCTGAGGATTATCCAAACACGTGAGCTGGGGGGTTGACATTACACCATCTCATCCCATCACTCACATACAAACACTCCCACTCACACACAAACTCACACGTACACAAATGCACAGACATAAACACACCCACCCAAGGCACTCAACTCTGAACCGATGAACATACACAAATAACAGAGAGAGAGAGAGAGAGAGAGAGAGAGAGAGAGAGAGAGATAGAGCTGTAAGAACGCAAAGCATCAGCTGTGTAGAATGTGTTACAATTCCTACAATTGCAGGTTGTCAGTTTAAAAAAAGTCTTTGATGCCAAACACAATAACGGTTGTCCTCAGTCCCATCAGTGCGCGCACAAACTGAAACCAAACATACTTGAAAGTATTTACTGATGTGACAGAGTAAACGATCACAAAGTAAAGTCAATATTTGCAAAGAATTGAGTGTTCAATTTCAAGAGTTTAGGCTCTGCTTTTTTTTTGTTTGGAACAGTGTTTATGTGCGCTCGAGAGCTGAGAAACACTATTTACCCCTCTGCGTGAGGGTAATCACACTTTTAATGGCCTGCTTGATTCATAGACAAATGGCAATTCAGATCTTAGATTGTTGCCCCAGCAACAAGCGTCAACAGGCGCGGTGCAAGCGCGGAAGCAGAGTTTTCAGGCGCGGCGTCCAGGAATCCCGGCTACCCAGTGTCGACGAGTCGGCAGGCTTCCTTGCCTTGTGTTTGCTAAATACATTAGCAGTGTTATTGTTGGCGTGGGGCCTCTGGCTCAGCCTTTGCTGGGGCCATGCTGACAAATTGGGGTTGCAAAAACCTTGGACATCATATTAAGAGCAACGGCAGTGAATATTGCAGTGCATTTAAGTCTATCATGTGAACTGCGCCACGCTAATGGCCGTATATGCTATCAGCATCTGGGGGAGAGATGTACGCTGATAGCATTGTGCTGTTCCTGTCACAGGTCTTTATGGCTTGGCTGAAGATGACAAGACCAGAGGCTTTTTTATCTCAAAAGATTCAGATCTCTCCATCTTATCTAGGTTTCACTTACTGCTGGGTTCAGTGTGTACGTAACAGGTGAGCTAATCCCATAAGGCATGGGAAGTGAGTGAGTACCACTTTAGAACGGTTCGGCTGAGGAACGTGGACACTCAGTCGTCACAAGCTAATCGCTAAACCATTCAACCCGAGCCCCTGGATCCCAGCTGTGAAGTATGTATACAGGATCCCCTCCCCATAATGGCACACACCCCACTTAAATAAGATCCTAAAACACACAGGAACATTCTTCTTCCTTCTAGAGACCTGTGTGCACTTTGTGTCGTTTTTTTTTTTTCTTCTCTTGCCCTAAGTAGCCCAAGTGGTGGTTTACATTCCCAACCACAGGAGGCAGGAGTCTCTACCAAATGATGGAGTAGACAGCCGTTTGCAGAATGAGATGGTGCAAGCATAGCCTGTGGGAGACCTGCTGTTAACCCCCCTCTCTCTCTGTCTGTCTGTCTCTCTATCCCTCCTCTATCCCTCTCTCTCTCTCTCTCTCTCTCTCTCTCTCTTTCTGTCTGTAATTATGGCTGGTGCCAGTGGTGGAGGCCAGGCTGTCTATCCCAAGACCCGTGCTTCGCTTTGCCTCCACCCACCGCCCACCCCCCCTCTATCCAGGAGAGACGTCTAGTACAGGGAGGGGAAGAGAAGGAGGAGGTAGGTGGGGGTCACTGATCCCAACTGCTTCTTATCAACTCAGTACTCAGTGTTGATACATTTCCATAGAGAGGAAGATAGATAGAGAGAGAGATAGAGAGAGAGACACAAGAAACAGAGGGGACAAGAGAGAGAGATAAAGGTGGTATAACTAAAGTCCTGTTGCACTGTTGTTTCCGTTTGAACATGCATGGCTTGTAGTTAGACGTCTGTGGGTGGTGGGAAGGCATCTCTGCAGTCTAATTGCGGTGAGATGGCCCTGGGCAGCGCTGTGCAAAGCTGAGGAAGAAGAAGGACACTGTGGAGTGAGCAGAGGAAAAAATGTGTCTCCCCTGCAGTTTCTGTCTGGCGCAGACAGTTGTTTCCTTGCTTGAGTTCACGTCCCCCATGTTGAGATTGGAATTACAATGGGCATTTTAAAGATCAAGAACAAAGGAGAGTGCAAATAAACTAGGTGGAGGAGCCATTTAGACACTGTGTTCTCTAGCATTTATCTCTCCTTTGTTGCTCGCTCTCTCTCTCTCTCTCTCTCTCTCTCTCTCTCTCTCTCTCTCTCTCTCTCTCTCTCACACACACACACACCAACCACCTAACCACTCAAGTACACAACCAACCACCTCCCCACTCACACACATGCACACACTCACACCCTGACTGATAACCTCAACAAAAGCTCTTACCCTGCAACTTTCTTTCTCAGTCTTCCTCTATACAAAACACATGCAATCACAGGTGTAGTGTTACTGTCACCCAATCCCACACAGATGAACGCTCCCATATGAATCAGCAGGCCGTCCCCGGCACTGGTTAATGTTACAGTTACTGTACATCTCTGCCTCTCTCTCTCTCTCTCTCTCTCTCTCCTCCACTTTTTCTTCACCTCTAAGCTTGGCTTCTTTGTCTCTCCATTGGAAGGCTGATACCAGGTGTCCCATAGAAGCTCACCATGCAAACATGTACTGGTTTCTTTTCAACAGTGAAATCAATGGTGAATAGATTCAAGTCAATGAAATGCATGGCCTTTTTTTTCTGCTGCTTTTAGACTAATGATGTAACCATCTGAAAGTTGGACTAGGCCTTTTTAAATGTGGTGGAAAGAGCTATTTATTTTGGTGGTTAAATATCATGTGAGTGTTTGTGTATTTGTAATGATATCTCTATAATTATCATTAGTTTCTCATCATTATAGGGCATTGCTACACTGGAATTTGATGAGGTAGGGTAATTGGCTGAGTACACAAGCGCAACAATCAAAGCTGCTTTTTCTTTTCATGCAATAGTGTGTGTGTGTGTGTGTGTGTGTGTGTGTGTGTGTGTGTGTGTGTGTGTGTGTGTGTGTGTGTGTGCGTGTGCGAGGTACTTTGAAACGTGATCTCAAAAGAGTGCCTTTACAGGGATCTTGGATCACCTTCAATTGTCCAATCCAAGATTTCCCTTTAGGCGATGTGTCTCAGCGATGACCTCATGCCCGGGCATTAACTTTGGCACAAACACAAACGAAATTAAAACTCAAAAAATAGCACTTCCAGCCTACGCTTCATGTGCAGGTAATAAATTCTTACCAGAAGTCCCTCAGTCGTTTTTTTTTTGTTCTGTTCCCCTTTAAGTGGGGGAGGGAGGGGGTCATACACATATAAATAACAAGACAAACACAGCACAGCTGTAATGGCACCATGAACAAGCCTTTCCGTGGCAGATATATAGCACCAAACTCATGACTGTTTTGTTGAGCAGTGAGCCCAACAGCATAAAACTTTTTTTTTTTTTTCTCTTGAAACGAGTGACTGCCCCTGTTCATTAGAATGGCCCTCATTAAGGCCTACCGTGAGTCTCATTAACGATGAAATACTAGAGCTTTTCTTGTTTGTTCCGTGAGTGCTCAGAAAACGTTGCAGTTTCAACTTGAAACATCCTCAGCCGTACTTCAGACAGACGAGGTGGCTGTCCAAAAAGCAGGCCCATTCACAGGAGGCCCCAGAGGTCCACAAAATCTTCCAGTTGCCTCTTTTATAATAGGCTGAGGTGAGAAGCCCACAGCCCTGTCACCTCTTCACTCAAGGGGCCCAGGCTGCACTCAGCTCCTCCTGAACAGAGGAGCCGCTCCTCAGGCCCGGGGCCAAGTTCCCAGGGCAGTGTTGTGGTCTTGTTTAAGTCCAGATGTCTGTGTACTCAGTGGTTTGGGATGGATTTCAAGGTCTACACTCAACACTCACTAGCCACCCACACACACACAACCGCAGTCACCAAACCCCCCCCCCCCACACACACACACCCCAACACGCAACCTCACAACCCGTCATGCCTGTTCTTTTTTCTCTGATAACCCCATTACCCCCTCATTCAGACGTGATGCTACTACCCTCACAGGGAGGAAGAGTCCCCAACGCGGCCTGTTTTGAATGCACTTGCTCTGACCTCTGCTGTCTGAGGTGAAGGCCGTCCAGCAGCTCTGTAAAAATACAACAGCTGTAGTCCGGGAAAGGTGACCAGCATGGGCCTACCTATGCTGGAGCGCTACGTCTGAGTCATAGCAGTCAAATGGCCAAGTGGTGGGTGTGGAAGGAGTTTTGATGGGGGGGGGGGGGGGGGGGGTGGAGTGGCGCTGGGTGGATGATGATGGTTGTGAGGGGAAAGAAGGGGGGTGGGGGGGTGTTGTGTGAAGGGGGATGAATCTGTGTGTGTGTTTACAGTTGAGCCAGAGGCCAGCAGCTCCCTGGCTGTTTGTGCTGTGTGGGATGAGGGGGAAAAGCGATCTGGGGATTAGGGTTCAGACGCACATGGGCTGCGTTAGAGCCGTGCTGTTGCTGTTTACCGGACGTGGGAGGGAGGGAGGGATGGGGGGGGGGGGTGGTGGTGGAAGGACAAGACAGAGTGAGGGAAACAGAAGGGGTGGAGGCCTCCGCTCTGAGACAGGGAGGACGGTGCATCGCAGGCACCCCAGTGCAGCGCGGTGCTGCCGGGCTGCCTCCCCGGCCTCAGCAGTTGTTTATTAGTGGGTGTCAGGTTGGCTCAGCTGTGCGCTTCATCATGTCAGCGCAGCGTCCCACTCGCAGGGAGGAGGGGGGAGGCCCCACCGAGGGTTTATGTTGGAGGATGGATTATGAGGAACACTGGAGGATCATCTCTTGACCCCCTGACCCCTTGATTTGCAAACATATGCTGAGTGAAAACAAGTGCATTATTCCGGGTGTCGGAGACTAAAGGGAGTTCACAGGGGCACTTGCGAGTGTTATGCCATCACAGCTCGGTGTTATATGGGGTACCGTAGTTCTAACCACTCAGAACCACAGGGGAAAAATGCTGATTGTAAATCATCTGGGGTAAATTGGATACTTCTGTAATTGGGTGCACGTGAAGGGGATGATGTGTGTCACCAGACAGTAAGCAGACCTTCTCCTTCTCAAGCCTGCGGAGTTCCATAAAGTGCCAAACACATGACTAACAAGACAGGAACGCAGTGGTGACAACATGCAAATACATGGCCTAGACGCCACTGGCCCAGACACACATACTGTACTCTTCACATGTATACACATTCTTACTACCCTCTCTGTCACAGAATGTGTGTGCACAGGCATAGACAGACAGACACACACCACTGATAAATTAACTTTATTTCAGGGTGATCACGTTGCATAATAAAGCATTTAAAGAACATGCCTGTGAAAACCACTGACAACTTCACACACTTTCCACCTACTGTAAATTTCGGCAGAGAGGAGGGGAGGAGGTGGTTCTGTAAACGTTGTGTTGACGTTGGGGACGGGATAGAACTAACCAAAGATGAATGTGGCAGCATCAGGCAGAGGCGCTGGCATTAGGAGGAAAAACTCTTTTACATTCAGTATTACCAACATGCTGGGCGACATTATCGAAGGATGTTAAGCCTGCTTTATTTCTGATCGACATCTGAAGCCTTAAACACTTGTTAAACTTAGCTTTTACGTGCTAAGCTAAACAGCTGTGATGAGTGCAATTTACCAAACAACGATCATCACCCATTTAACTGTCTACGTCTAAGTTGGCTAATCGCACGATGAAGAAGTGTTCAAAATGATCGCCTGCTGCATGGGCCTCATTCTGTTAGGTGAACCAGACCTGTACGTTATGACCTTTTAGGCAGCCGTGGCCTACTGGTTAGGGCTTCAGGATGGAAACCGTAGGTTGGCCGGTTCAATCCCCGACCAGTAGGAAAAATGTGGGTGGGGGAAGTGGTTAAACCACTGCTCTCCCATGCCCACATCCATGGCTGAAGTGCCCTTGAGCAACCTTACCCCGATCACTGCTCCCCAGGCACCGCCAAAGGCAGCTCACTGCTCCGGGTTAGTGTGTAACTGCACTTCACTGTGTGTGTGTCACTTCCCTGGATGGGTTAAATGCAGAGGTGGATTTCAGAGTGTGTGTGTCTACACCACCTCTGCCATAGAGTCACTTTCACTTTTTTCACTTTCAACCTTTCAACGTGCATGTTTTGCATTGTTGAAATTTTTTACATTTTATAAGGTTCAGAAACCACCTAAATATATAGTCCTTTATAGCGTTCTGAAATTTAGATACTTAAACTCTTCGAGCTGATTGCTACCATCGGTCAATATATTCTGAACCCCTGTTGGAGGTTATGATATTATTCTACCCTGTCTTGAGCAAACTCCAGTAATCGCAATGCATCCATTTTGCCAACTGGTCAGACAGCTCCTTTAGCCAGCCGTTAAACAGGCTCCCATGGACGTCTAAACTTTCCCATTGTAATAAATCACAGACGACTTACATTTAAAGGTGCATTATGCAACAATTATGCTTCAGGATTAGGGTTAGGATAAGCAGTTTAACCTTAAAATAACAGCTTAAAAAAAATTGAGGCGCTACAATGACATTTAATATGGAGAATTGCGTCCGTGCCATTGGCTTAGCAGGGTCGATAGGCATATAACTGCGTTCTGTAGTTTTGCCTGCCGTAGCCCGCCGACCTGACTTGTTTACCTTCTGCCGATCTAGTAAGTAGCTTATTTTCCGTCTTGCTTAGTCTTGTGTTGCAATTGCTTGATGTTTGACTGTGTAAGGACAGTTGTTGAGTAACTAGTTTGTCATAATGTCAAAGTCAGCTCATTTCAAGAGATTTCGTTAGTTTTAGCGGCTAGCATACCTTTAGCGAATAGCTATTGATCCGTAATGCACCTTTAACATGCCTCTTGGACAATCACCCTTTGTAATTTGATGATTATTTTGAACACCTGATCAAGTCTGACACGGTTAAGCGACAAACACACTTCGTAAATATGGCCCACTAACCACTCCCTTCTCTTGTATGGTCGATGCAGACTGAGATAAAACAGCACTCTGGCCTAAACGCTCATCTAAACAGGCATGTGTTTCAGACAGCCTTTACTTAAAGGTGCATTAAGGATTAATAGCTATTCGCTAAAGGTATGCTAGCAGCTAAAACTAACGAAATCTCTTGAAATGTGCTGACTTTGATATTATGACAAACTAATTACATAACGACTGTCCTTACACAGTCAAACATCAATCATGTGCAACACAAGACTAAGCAAGACGGCAAATAAGCTACTTACTAGATCGGCAGAAGGTAATCAAAGTCAGGTCGGCGGGCATCGGCAGGCAAAACTACAGAAGGCAGTTATATGCCTATCGACCCTGCTATGCCATTGGCACGGACGCAATTCTCCATATTAAAAGTCATTGTAGCGCCCCAATTTTTTTTAAGCTGTTATATTAAGGTTAAACTGCTTATCCTAACCCTAATCCTGAAGCATAATTGTTGCATATTGTGCCTTTAAGGAAACAGGAAAAAAAGATGTGAAATATCAAAGTGAATAATGATACCTGCAGGTGGGTCCTTATCATGTCATTCATACTGGCACTACTTTTTCACTCTTCTGATGAGTAAGGCTACTGTCATCTCACTCTGGTATCAGACATCAAGAGGGGGAGTAGGAACAAGAGAGAGACAGTGGGAGAGACAGACAAGAGACAAGGGGTCAAAAGTATGCTCCGTAGCATGGAGGTAGTTCTGCATGACAGAGCAGGGTTGTAGTGATACCCATCCACCACAGGCATGTCTATTAATATCCTCCAATGAAGCTGCCCCTCCCGTAAGCTGGGAGGGTGCTGGAGATATGTGAGGCATTGTGCTCTCTGACTCACACCATGTTCTGGGAATGCACCTTCGCCTCGTCAGGGTGAGACCTTGGTATTACCCATCCTCCTGTTAGTTGTGTTTCTCATACTTAACACTTGACTGGGTGCCCAAAATAGCTCACAGCCAGGGAGTTGAAAGGTACAGAGAGAGAGAGACAGAGAGAGAGAGAGAGACAGAGAGAGTGAGACAGTGATAGAGGAAGAATGAAGTGTCTGTTTGTAGTCCATGCAAGCTTATCAGTACTTTCATACCCATGAGAATGCTTTTGTTCCCACACAAAATGACATATTTACCTTTCACTAGTTTACGACATCAACACCTCATGCAGAGGAGCTCTCTTGTGTCTCATACCAGACTCATCGACAGACACACAAGTCTTTAAGTGAACGACTCTGATAGATAAACGGCTGTGTGTTAGTTGTCTTGTCTTGATCAATTTCATAGCTGATGCTGTTATGCATCTCAAGAGCTTTCATCTGCCCAACAATCTGTGAAATGAGTTGCCTGGGTACAAGACGGGTTGAGCTGGGTGCGGCTAGAATAACATTAGATCCCATCGCCAGCTTAGGGACCTTTCACAGCCAAGTTTAACAGCCATGGCCAGCTTACTTGGTGCTCTCTCTCTCTCTCTCTTTCTCTCTCTCTCTATCCCACACACACACAGACACACACAGACAAAGACACACATACAGACACACACACACACACACACACACACACACACACACACACACACACACACACACACACACACACACAGACAAACACACACACACACAGACACACACAGACAAACACACACACACACACACACACACACACACACACACATACAGACACACACACACACACACACACACACACACACACACACACACACACACACTTGTTCATTTCCCTTTCCCTCTCTGGGCACCCAGTGTGTGGGTACAGCGCAGTACGTCGACTGAAAATCATGAGGTGTGAAGGAGAACCATTTGAGGTCTCACCTCCTCCTCCGCGTTGCCTTCACAGTGCTCCAGTAGGCTGCAGAGGTGTTAACGGCTACTCTGGAGGTGGACACGCTGAGCAGCGCACAGGCTCCCGACCAAGCCGGCCCCCTCTGAGTGAACCACCGCTCTAATTACTATGTCTGCGTTGCACCATTGAATACAAAAGGACATGGATTCTGCACAGCGAGGCTACATGAATATATCATTGTGGCAGGCTACTGGAATAGAAAAGAAAAAAAAATGCAAAGTCAAAACAAAACAAGACTGTATGGCAGGCCATATGTTACGTCTGGGTCTAGCGTTTATCCAACCACAAGGAACCTGAAACTTAGCACAAGCATGCATTAAAAGTCAATAGATGGTGTATTAAAAGTGTACAAGGAATTTAGATGTTTCCCCGTTTTGGCATCATACTATGTGCGTGGGTGTGTGTGTGTTGTAGGTGGAAACTAAAAAACAACCTTGCGCATTACAGATTTATGAATCAAATCTGTACGTTTAAAACACTGTTGGCAATGTGGACACGAAAATTAGACATCAATATAAGAGTCTGATTTATGGCTATTTACCTAGGCTGTCCCACCCTCTTAACATGGAGGTAGATGGGCTCCTGGTGAATTTTGAAAAAAGTACCTTGTAAAAGGCAGGCAGTGTGTGTGTGTTGTACTTACTCGGGCTCACGTCAACAGTACTAAAGAAAGGCTCACATCAACAGTCCAACAGAAAGAATACAGATATATAAAATTCCATCTAAAGGGTATATACGCGACCACATTCTCAACGTTGTGATTTAGAGTCTGGTTGAGCGATGTTTAACCCACACCACTGTATCACTAGTGAGTCAGGCTCCTCTGTGGGGGACAGGGTTAACCAAGCATGAGGCAGCACAGGGGGCTGGGGGGGGGGGGGTGGGGGGGGGGATCAAACCAACACAACAACAGGCATGGCTTGTCACTCAGAGGCTGAGAGTGGTTAAATATTATTCCTCATGCCTGGAGGTGCTGGTGTGTGTGTGTGTAGGCATTGTTGTGAATGTCAGTCATGTCACTTAGTGTGCTATCAGCATGAGAGGAGCTCCTAAATCAAGACAAATGACTCTTGGCCTGGTGCCTGCATTTGTCATGTTCGAGGGGTAGTGAAGAGGGGTGCCTGTAAAAACTATGCATGCCACGACACACAGCCCGCATCTAACATCTTGACCTAAGTAGATTTATGACCGAGATGATTGTGTCCTATAAAGTATGTCAATGTTAAATGAGTCTGTCCCAAATACTCCTCTTGTATGCTGTCATTTTATTATTTTACTCTTTTAAATGCCTTCAAATGCTTGTGGATATCAGATCACACTTGGAAGGAGAGCGCCTTTGAGACATTTGAGCAATGATTGTGATTGCGATATAATCATCAATATCAAAAAAGTGCTATAAAAGTGGCAAATGTGAGACATTTTTTAGAAAGGTTAAGATCTACACACAAGTACCACAGGACACAGGACAGGCATACAATGAAGTCAGTATTAAATAAAGGTTAATGTGCTTTAATCTTCTGTACTACTTTAAGTGAGGCACCGTTGTGATTATGAAGCTTTGCTACTCAATGCGGGTTGAAATAACCCTTCACTGAAATCGGCATCTGAGCCCCTCTAATAAAACCTCAACAGTAGATCAGCATTGTCTCAATGCTAAAACCACAACACATTCTTAGGAGACGACCCGACACCGACACGACAGTCCTCTCCAAGATGCCTGGAGTGGAGACTGAGAGTCTACTGAGCCCAGTATGTCACCTGGGTGGGTGTTACATTAAAAACAAACGCTCTCAGGGAGATGTATTGCTCCAGTAAGCACAGCTCATAAGTATTCTCTCAGTATTTTGCTGACTCGTGGTGTTTTTAATTCTCCTCTTGGAGTGTGTGCTGGAGTGAAAGCACCAGAGGTGTCTCACGCTGCAGCTGTTGTTTGACAAGTGCATTTCTTTTTCCTCGACAGTTCTCCCCCGCTCGCTCGCTCGCTCCCTTCTGTAAACATTTGCAAACCTCCCTAGGTCTCATCTCCTCTGTCTGTGCACATTCTTCCCCTCGGTCGCGCGTGTCGCTGGTGGTTGGATGCACTGTAATCACACTGTGTGTGTGTGTGTGTGTGTGTGTGTGTGTGTGTGTGTGTGTGTGTGTTTAGATTGGATGCACTGTAATCACACTGTAGATTCTTTATTGAAGCACGTTCTGCATGGATTGAGTTATCAGCGTTTTTTTTTTTTTTGTCGCTGTTGTTTGAGTTCAACGAGTTCAGAGGGCGGAGATGTCTGGCAGGTTGTTTACACGAACACTGCGCCCATTGTCCGTGAGTTTTTTGTTTTGCTCTCCATCTCATGATGAGTACTAAATGGACACCTACGGAGTCAGCGCACCCTGGAGTGCCTTTATCGCCTTTGGCACGCATGAGTTAATTGGTGGTTGCCTCTGGACTCATTCTACACTTTATACAAACCCATGCTGACACCCATGACCCACATAATTGCTGTCTTTTGACTGTGCCATTTGACGGATCACATACTTCAACAATGACGCCCTCGCTTGCTTTGGCGGATGTGAAATAGCCATTTAATGTCTTCGCTGTCTTTTTTTGAAAGGACGTCACTCTCAGATCAGAAAAAGAGCCAAATATGTTCATGCCCCCACGTTGTCATGCACCCTCACGAGAGGGTGTAATCAAATCATTTGGCCTCTCGGATTCCTTTGGCTCCTGGACTTTCCCCGAGAGCACTGCTGACCTGCCCCTGACGGCAGCTGAGTGAGAGGCTACAACAAGACCCCGTGGCCACAGCCAGATCCGTTCCAGAGACATCTGCTGTCTGGTTAGCCACAGCTCCCCTGTGAGAGTGGAGGGAGCGAGCTACTGCCGCGGAGCTCCAGGTGCAGTGAGAGTAACCAGTCCACTGCTCTCACTGACCAGTTGCTCCTGCCTGTGTTTTCTCAGCTGGACAGCTGCACTGTAATTTAACCCAAATGCACCTGGGTAAGACCAACAAAAAAAAGAGAACACTACCATCTTGTCTGACGGGCAATCCATCCGTAGCTTTATATGAGCCTTGCTGAATGCAGTTACTCCCTAACTGATGTGGGAGCTGTACAACAATATGTTTTTATTCATGTAATGATCATAATGATATGCTATTTTTACCCCCAGAGTGAATACTGATGCTCTCATTAAGCTAACAGTGTTATGTTGTGGTTGACAACCAACCCTGTTATCGTAGTACTGCAAAGGTGAAATGGTGTAAACACTAAAGCAATTTTGAGGTTACCAAACTTCTTAAAAAAAAAAAAAAGGCACTAGAGAGAGAGAGAAAGAGAGGGAGAGAAAGAGAGAGAGAGAGAGAGAGAGAGAGAGAGAGAGAGAGAGAGAGAGAGAGAGAGAGAGAGAGAGAGAGAGATGAATCATAGGCCAATCTGTACGTCAGCACTCCCACACATGCCAGCACCCCAGTGCACAGACACCCAGTCTCTGTAATTGTGTGTTTAGTGTGTGCAGGTGCACACTCTGCCTTCTATGTTGCTCTGTTGCGCTCTCAAGGTGTGAATATAGAATATAACAACTGCCATTACTGACACACCCCATCTAGCTCTGCTCCTATCAGAGAGTGTCGAAGACAAACAATTGCCCTTGGGGCCAATCAGAACATGTGCAGATCAGAACATGTGCGCAGACACAGTGGACCGGAGCAACTGAACAATTACAAATTATATTCCTGATATCATTGCAATTTCATACAGAACTCTACAGAAATCCTCCTTTTTTTCTCCTTTTCTCTCCTCAGGGCCATTCAGAATACCCTCCAGACCTTATGCTTTTACACACCTTTTTCCCATTTTCTACATTTAATTTTTTTAATTAAGGTAGTTCAACAGAACATGTAAAATGAATAGGACCCCATGGAGAACCTCCCACCCCCCATGTAGTTTTAAAAGTTTATTTTGTAAGTAAGCCTAATAATATTTTAATAACCCCTGTAAAAGTGAGCAGGAACAGGAAATGGATAAACCTGACATTTACAAGCTCTGGAAGTGGGTACTTTCAGTGGGATATATGTGCCACTCCCTTCTTTAAGTTGCAATTTAGTCTGGGATTCTTGGAATTAGACTCAGGGCTATCATCTTGGAGGCTCTGGGAATGACAGGAAAATGTGCTCGCAGTTAAATGTGCCATTGGCTTTTGTGTTTAATTCCCAATGGTTTTATGTGGAAAAATAGAAATAATAAAAAGCTACTAAAAGAATTTGAGGATGTGGATTTGAAACCAGTTCAGTTTGTAAAATTGTTCTGTCCCAATCAATTTAACAAGAGTTGTGGTACATACAGTGCAGTGAATATCGGCCTTGGACCCTTTTGCCAAATAGTTCAAAACCACTTTCACAAGCACACACCCACTTGGTAGGCAAAGCGATGCTGTGCATTTTGTACTTCATGTAACATTTGCTTGAAGAAGTTATTATGCCTCCAAAGGTTAGGGGTCAGGGGTCAAAGGTTACATGAAGTCTGGGTGGGACAGGTGCAGGTTTGACCCCAGTCCATTCATTTTGGGATTAAGTTACATGGAGTTTCAGTTTGTGTGCGATTTCCCTGACACCGATAGCTAGTTTATTCCATCATCAGAGCATACCCCATAACAACCGAGGCAGCAGTTCAACGAGGGCACTGATCTGAATCATGAAAAATGCATATAAAGAGCTGTGAGAATGACTCAGTGCATTGCAGATGGGAGGCAATATGGCCTTGACAGTGTGTGTGTGTGTGTGTGTGTCTGTGTGTGTGTGTGTGTGTGTGTGTGTGTGTGTGTGTGTGTGTGTGTGTGTGTGTGTGTGTGTGTGTGTGTGTGTGTGTGTGTGTACCAAATGGTTCAACGCAGTTCAGATGTCACCTCATGTCAGAGTGTTTTCACACGTCAAACTTGAAGGCGAAGTACAAGAAAAATCTAATTTGGATATTATTATTTTCTTCGTATTCTGGTGCATGTGATTCCACAGGTATGGTCTCTCCAGCCAGGGTAGATTCATCACTGTTGGTGCTGCTGCATCTTTACATGTGCAAAACATGTTTGCGTCATGGTTGAGTAACTCCAGCAGAATTCCTAATTAAGAATCTGCACAGATGGAATTGGGTTTGGTGGCTGCCTCACAGTCCCCTAATACACATCAAAACAACGAGTGTGGCTGGGAGAGGAAGCAGGCTAGTCTCCTGCAGACTGCAGGGGTAATTGTGGGGTTCACTTGTTGGCAGGGACAGGCAAGTCAGCTTTCAAAATCTCTAGGTTGGCCTGTCCAGCTGACATGCTTTACTGCCTGCTCACTCCTGTCTCTGTTTTTTAAATTGTCAGACCTGCAGCCCTCTTTTTCTCGGGAAACTTGAACTAGAAAACTGGGCCAGAAGTGCAACTGGATGTTGTTTAGGGCTTGTATAGGATCAGGGAGGATCATGGCGTGAATCACTGGCAATCACTTGTCCTCTGATGTCTTTTACCCTGAGCTTCTAAAGCTTGCCCTTTCTACACTTAAGACTTAGTTGTTGAACAGTTATTAGGAAGACTAGCATGATTAACAGTTTAGTTTAGCTTGAAAAACTTAACCCTGGCAGGAAGTGGGTTCAGGAGGAGAGATGGATCCAGGAGGAGGCTGAGCGAGCGCGGTGCAGGGGGGCCAGCGCTGCTGACGCAGGCTCGGGGGCGTAACAGACGAAATAGTGGGCCGCGAGGGCTGCTGCAGACAGAGGTGTTAGAGCCCCTGCAGGACCTGCTGCTCCACACATTACACCCTCAGCTTCTGAGTGACTGCTGATGACAGCACCGCCAATCCCTCACAGATGCTACATCCATTTCCTGGGGAGCCGCAAATTTACTTTTGGAACCAAAAAAAGGAAAGCGGGCCGGGGGAAAAAAAGGGAAAATGCTGCATCCAAGTTAGAAGGAGAGAGAGAGAGAAAAAAAAGAGGAAAATAGCTGAGCGAGGCCTGATCCCTGAGATGTAGCAGGGGAGTAGCAAGATTGGAAATCAGGTTGCTGTCATTGTAGTCACAGAATGCAGGAAGGGAGAGAGAGCAATAGACCCCTGGGCTGAGCTCCAAATGTCAGGCTCGACCAGGAAAACATCTGTTAGGAGCACCAAACACGTTGCACCTTGTAGATATTCGCCTCAGATGTTTTCTCCATTGACTAAACTCTGGTGAAAACAAAATGAAACTAAATGAAACAAACAACTAAAATGGAAAAATGTACAACAAGTTAACTAATGCGATAAAATCCCAGTTCAAGACTTGATAGAAATCCCCTTTTGGTTGTATATTGTATTGCACTTAATGAGATAAACTACAGCACACAAATACATGTAAACATTGAATGAATATTTTGGTCATCCACATCACCAATGCTATTGTGAAGTCTGAATAGTGAGGAGTGCCTTTCAGACTAGTGTTTTACATGTATTTCAGCCAAGCTTTTCAAGGTTTGAATGATTTAGTCTGCTGATGTTTAATAAAGTAAACCGATGTCCTGCAAGCTGTTTCTGCATCACAACACTGGCAAGATGGGGGCATTCCATAGCCTAACAGTATAACTGCAGACCCATATATCATGGAGTGAGGTTAAGGCTCCCTAAGAGCTATCTGGCAAAACTAAAAGGCAAGGGATTTTAGTATCAGGTAATACAAAGGGCCTGTTGAAACCTAAACATTTATTCAAGCACCAACGAGCCGTGCCAAAACTAGTATTGATCTCTCACCAGGCTCAACCTTCGGCTGTTTAAAAACTAAACAAGAGATGTCAATTGCGTCCAGAAGCTGCCTTGTGGTGATAAAGGTTTGCGCAGAGGAGGCGTGTGAATCACATACAAAACCACATATTAATATCAAATCTGGGAACACAGCTCTGCTTTCTGTCAACTTTAAATCTTCATAATGTATTCTACTAGTAAGCTCTTGTTGAAAAACAAGGGGAGCGTTTCAGATTGATGTTAGGTCATTTACGCTGTCAACGAGGCGGCCGCCAGAGGAGATAAAGAATGGGGCACATTGAGGCGAAACCGCTGAATCAGAAGTATCGTGTTTGCATTTGCTTGACGGAAACTGGGGATCGGTGAAAGCCTCCATTGTTTGTGGGGCTTTATGACACCAGTCATTTAATTTCACCCGGTGCACTGCTAGGGGAGCCCATGCTGGTGGGATGCGGGACGGGACGGGGAAGCGATCTTGTCAGGGCCGAGGACTCTGCGTGCCGCACAGTGCAAGCCATTCATGCGCTTCTCCCCCGCTCTACCTGCATAGAGGCGCAATCAGAGGTGCAAGGCACTTGTGAAACCCAAACAGTCGTCCTCTTTCATGGTTGTAGGTCCCACAGACAAGAGTGAAAGAGCAAGGCAGAGATGGAGTCATATGAGACATGTATGAGCTCTGTAGTGTGGTAAGCGAAGGGGGTAACACTATACCCAATGATGTAATGGTCATGGTCCTCCCCTGATTCGTGCCCATCTGCAGATGGCATAAACTTGGTGGCCTCATGCTGTCTCTTTCACAAGCTGAAAAGTGCCTTTGTCCTTGGGGCTGCGAGAAAAAATTGTTGCAGTATACAATCTGGGAAGTGTTATTTAATTACCTTATGGCAGTATTACATAAATATGAATGCCCCCATGTTTGTGTGTTGGGTATAAGAAACTGTTCCGGCTCCATGGAAACAGTGATATGATTCCTCATTCATATCTTATGTAACTACTGTATCTGACATCTAAAAAACTTCATCAGTATACTTTACACATGAACGTGGATATTCAGAGATAGGAGTCCATGCAACGACAATTGTTCGGTGAGGTTAACATCCGGCACTTTTTTCAAGTGCATGATCTAGTGTGATAATGTGAAAAGGGCGATAAAAAATGTGTAATTTGTTCAGAAGCAGGATCCTTGTCATCTCACATTTTATTCCCTTTGGTTGGTTTATGGGTTGCTTATCGTCAAGCGTTCACTGAGATAATTAGCTGCTTCTGGCATCCATGCATTCTGGGTTGTGAACTCTGAGGTCTGCAAACTGTCACTCCCTGATGTGAGCGAGAGAGAGAGCGAGAGCAGACGGGGTTATTTCCATCCAGCTCTCTGTGGTCTGACAGTCTTCAGGCCATTTCTTTTCTCTTCCTCGAGCTCTTTCACTGTCCCTCTATTCATCCCAGTTTACCCTTTGCTCTCTCTCTCTCTCTCTCTCTCTCTCTCTCTCTCTCTCGCTGTCTCTCATCTCTGTCCTTCTCTCCGCTTCTCTCCTTCCCTTTCACTGGTCTGTGTGAGAGCCCGTGCCCTAGCACTGAACCCGCGTGGCCGTGCTGCGCTGCGGGTTTGTTATTGGAAACACCCCTCTGATACTCCCTATTAGGCCCATGTAAAGATGATAGGTTGTGCTCTGTTTTGATATCCGTTTCCAATCGCGGGGTCACGATTCTCCAGTGTGATGATGGGGTTGCAGTAGGAAAAGCCTGACAAACAGGCACAGGGGAGGCCTGACTCACAGCCAGTCAGCACCAGGGGCTTCTCAAACATCTCACTCTGAGATCACAGGAAGAAGAGAGACAAAGGGAGGATGAAAAAAAGGAGGGAAAAAAATAGAAGGTGAAAGTATGAGGGGCAATAAAGAAGAAGAAGGGGGACCCTTCAATGGGCTCTAGATTAAAAACAAGGTCATGCGAAGAAGTCTGACAAGACCACCCACTATATCGGTGATGAGAGATGAATGCCTTTGACCGTCTTTTTGAGGAACTGGAGCAATCCTTCCTGCGTCAGTCTCAGGCCAGGCACTCTGTGTATGATCCCTGAGGCATACAGCACTCAAGGGGGGACATGAGTCCCTGTCCACCCAGGCCTGGCCTTTTCAGTAAGAAAGGTTATTCTGTGCTGCTGTGGACTAATACATAGAAGATGGACGTTTGATTGGTAACCAAAACTGACTCATGATCAAGAGAGAGAGAAGACTTTAGGGTCACGGATGGGCTTTCATTGTTCAGCCAAGCGTGGAAATACCGCTTAACCAAACTGCTCTATCAAAAGAGACTCATATTTGTATCAAAGGCAGAGACTTTTTAGCACATATGAAATCATTATAAAATATGATGAGAGTATTTTCACGCTCCAAAACTGAGATGACAGACAAATGCTGTATATTCTTAACCGTCTGTGTAATGTACACGGGCCACCATTCCTCTCCAACGCAGACACAGTCATATGTACGCACTGGCGGCAATTAATCCAGTTGATTTGTAGGCCATTTACACCATTCCCAGGTCACCAGTTCTGGTTATGGGCTTTCCCTCACTCAGCATGAGAGTGTGAGGAGTGTGTGTCACATGCTGTTTGGTCCTTTGGAAGACTTTTGGAAGTCACCCGCAGCCCTTTTTTTTTTTTTTGCTTTCGCAGGGAACTTTTGCCCTCCTCAGCCTGGATTTGTGAATCAGACCTTCTATTATAATACAATCATCTTTCTCCCCACCTCTGCCAAACAACATTAAAGATAATCTTGGAACCAGCATTGCTTTTTTTATTTGAATCACATGTACACTTTTTGCTTGGCTTTTTGTCTGATATTTAACAAGAAACACATTTGTCACTTTGGTGTGCGAAAAGCGACTCTTTTTTTCACGGGATGTGAAAGCTGTGTTTCCCCTCTGAGGAGCCATGGAGTGTGGGACAGAGTGTTCCTCCTATAAGACCCGTCAGTCTGGTTTATTGCATCTGTGCAGTGACAACCTCCAAATGTTAAGCATTTGGATTACTAACCAGACATAGTCTCGGTTACAATGCACATGATGTTTTAAGCATTTTGACTTTATGTAGATAAGTAGATCATTGTGGTTTATTAATTTAACGTACATGGAAAACCCTCTTTCAGCTTGGCCGTCACACAATTGACTTGCAATGGAGAATCAACTTTTGTAACATCTTTCAGCAACATCAGAATATGAAATCTTTAACCAACCACTAGAACCACTCAACTGGCTTACAGCAGTGATCCAAAGTATTCATAAGTTGCAGTAGTTAACTTCCATCTCTGCCATACAAGATATTCCAGTTGGCAAATGCCGTGCATCCGATGATTGGGATGTGTGGAGAAACCTATACACCATAAACTAGCTGCACACTGACATGTGGGGCTGTGCCGGGGTAAACAGAGAGGTTGGGGTCAAGGAGATCCACAGATGCAGTGGAAAGTTAATGGTGGATTCGGAGCATGTGAAAATCTATCCATGTGCCACGGGGCAGTGAAATGGAAGCCAGCAGCTGCCGCGGGTGCAAACTGGAAGGTCAGAGAGGCTCACATTCAGAGCAGGCCTGTGTGTGCAGATGCAGGTAGACAGGATGCCCTCGCTCAGGGAGAGATGAAGACAAGCAGAGAGAGAGAGACAGAGAAAGTGAGACAGGCAAAGAAAGAAAGGAAGAAAGAGAGAGAGACAAAGTGATGAAAGAGAGGAAGATAGAGAAAAGGAGTAGAAACAGAAACTTTGGTATTGAAGGATTGAGGTCAGTGGGAGTATTAAAGCTGATTTCATGCTCTCAGTTGGCAGTTGGCACAGCCAAAGAGGCACGCAAGACTGCACATGGGTTTATTTTCCTCCATTCGCCCAGCAACATGCATATGCAAGCTGGAGTCCCTTTTGAGAATTTGTTAATGCGGAATAATCAAGGGTGAAAACAACTTTTAAATATATTTGACATATCTGCCCCTTGGGGCTTGGATGTTTATGAGGGCTGTAAACTACAATTAAATAGTTTTATAATCTCCTTAAAATAAAAATTGCACAGTCCACTCACATATAACACTAAATGATTAAATAAAGCTTTGCATTCCCGAGGCATTCATAGTCCTTATCACATTTATTTTGAAAACACACTCACGTGTAATGTGAATGTGTAAATGGTCTCTTGACGAAGCTCCCTAAAATATACAAAGAAATAAGGCTCCACAACAGGAGATGGAAGCATTGGATGACTTAACCTCTCACAACGGTGTGAAGCAGCTTGTGTAAGACATAATAAATAAGACTAACCACCAGATCTGATACTTTTGCCGGTACATATGACTGGACCACAACACAGGCCTGCAGTTGCATAATAATTGATAAGCCTATCCCATCTGTTACGGCCGCCAGGCCTTGCTTGTGATTGTCTGCAGGTGTCTGTTAACTATCTTATACTCAACACACAAACATGGGGGCATTCATCTGTTAACTTCATGGTGTCTTTAACCTGGTCAGCAGTGCACCCCAACGTCACATCATACGTGAACACCATGTCATCTGTTTTTGCTGCTTTGCTGTCATCTGTTCAGTGTCACCTCCATCCCTGGGTTCTAATACAGCAGCACATTCTTTCCTCCTGTCTGAAGGCTGCCCATTGGCCACTCAGGGCAGCCTCCAGTCGGAAGGCTGCCCATTGGCCACTCAGGGCAGCCCCCAGTCTGAAGGCTGCCCATTGGCCACTCAGGGCAGCCTCCTGTCTGAAGGCTGCCCATTGGCCACTCAGGGCAGCCTCCAGTCGGAAGGCTGCCCATTGGCCACTCAGGGCCATACCTTGTTTTGGTGGAGCCACATGGAGAAAAGGGATCAAGTATGCCACTAAGTATCCCTCCGCAAGTCACCACAGAGAAGGCCTGAACAATGAGAGTGTTTTAGGATACTCTCCAGGACATTCCACACGCACAATTTGTCTTTGTGGAGAGCTGGCATGGCCTCAACCCTAGATGACACCGGAGACAAAACATTGTCAGGCAGAAGTGTCCCCTGCATGTGCATACCGTTTTTCCTCACAAGTCAGAAGCAAGTGCAGAATCCATCCAAATTCCTCCTCGCACTTTTTTTGAAGTTTCTCTAATGCTGTAAAAGAAAATGTTAAGCTTTAACACATGGGGCACTTTTCTTACTTTCTTAGAACTTCCACATGAACTTCACAGTGCCGTCTCAGACTCCTCATTTCGGGAGGGTTCAAGTTCGGATAAACACAGGAGGCAAGTAGGGAAATGAAAAAACGGTGCACACATCACCAGTGGGCTGACTTGAGCCTCTGCCAGCGAGCGCTTGGACAGGGGGATGCATTCGAAAGCTCCCGTCTGCAGACTGCAGGGAGTAAACAAAAGGTCATGACAAGGAGACATGGCATTTCAAAGCCCCTGTTTTTTTCCCTGTGTCAGGGAGATAAAGGAAACCAAATCCGATTATTTACTCCCGGATCCCTGTCTTCCCCAAACCTAGCGAGAGTGCCTGGGAACGATTTGCTGAGCCATTATCCTGATACATTTAGGATTCTGATTGCAAGACACGCTTCAGGCCTGCTTTACCCTCGATGGGCCCAAAAAGGCACGCTCATGTTTTTAGCTCTGTCCCTCTGTCCCTTCCTTTCTCTTTGCCTCCTCTCTTTTTATCTATGTTTCTGTGCAATCTCCGTATTCCGTTGTACTTTTAGACAACAAACAGAAGTGCATACTTTAAACTATTAGTAAGAGTACCACCAGTATCAGAATATGTGCCTTCACCCTCAACCCCCCCCCCCCCCTCCTCTTTCACAGAGTGTCAAATGAAATCAGGGGAATGGTCAAAAGCAATCGGTTTGCTCTTAGAGAAATTGTATGCAGGGTGGTGTGACCCACTGCCGTATTACCAAGAGCTGTGTGGCTACTCATTTTATTGCATCGTGTTTCACAGTAGAATAATGTTGTGTTTGAGGATCCAACTTTCGTATTGATTTATTGTTTTATTCATGCTTTCAAACTCCTGTCTCCCACTTGAGATGGGAGTGAAATACGGCGTCTCTGGCTCCACCGAGGTGACTGTCGTCTCTGTGCTTCTCCTGCCTATGAGAATACGCTGCCGGGCGGACGGCAGGGCCTGTTTTTCCACGTGTGATTACTTGGCAAATTACACCCTGAAAGAGATGAAAGGGACACTGATTTCCTGCCAGTGTCTCCTCAGTTTGCGGGATTGTTGGCTGGAGTTCCAGCCGGCCGCAGACCAGTGAAAGGTCTTAACGTCCGCACAGATCCTTACTGTGAGGCAGAGATGTCAATGTCACCGGTGTTTATACGCTGGGATGAGGTAATTATCGAAGTAATATCTTTTCAGACGAGCAGGATGTGTTGGTTCAGTGAAATTTCCTGATGCACAGTCCCAAGAATCATAAAATCTAGATGGTATGTCCGAAATACCATCTTTAAATGATTTTACAACTATGGCAAAGAATAATATAGAGGTCTGAAATGTTTGGATGGGTCATTGGATTGTAGTCAAAAGTTCTGCTTTCATAGGAAGACAAAATTGGAAGAAAAAAAAAAGTTCACCCTTAAAATCCTCGTGTTTGGTTTTCTTTTTAAAGATTATTTCTGCTAAATAGGATCTTCCTCTCAGGATGTGCTTAGTGCCTTTGTTCGCAGGAAATGTCTTTCTTTTAACGTTGACTTAGAGGTGGAGGAATGACACTTTGATGTGCCGAAAGTCATCTTGAGCTATGTTTATGACTTCATAAATTCAGCATGGCAAACTGTGGAAAGGAGACCCTTTACATGGAGGGAAAACAGAGAAGTGGCTGATGCCGCCATTCTTCTTTCCAACAGACATAAACATCAGGCTTATTTTAAGACTAGTATCTCCGTTGTGGTTTCAAGGTACAGTACAATCGCATTGTGCATTCAGCAATGGCACGGTGAGGAGTTTTTCTCATGGAGGTCAGTTCTATTTTAAGAAGATCTGAGGAAGCTCTGGGAGCTGGAATATTAACCCACATTAAACCTAGGGGGAACATACTATATAGAGCCTGAGTGTTGTCCAAATGAAACACTGAGAGCCTCACTAAAGCAAGAATGCCAGACGAGCCTTTTTAGTACGAGACTTTTAACCTCATGACAGGTCTGCGAGAAAATGCGTGTTTCCTATGACACCATACAATGACAGTAACAAGCTTTAAGAGAAAGGTATCAAGAGGCTAATTTAGGGAGTTGGCTCGGGTGGTGTAATGGTAGTTCAATATGGCCTCCATTTTCCTTGGGAAAAAAAGGCTTGGGTCGGAAGACCATCTGTTGTCTGAGTAAATGTGTAACACATTTTCTTGCAAATCAATCACAAGTGCCCCAAAACATCCACAGAACATTTAAATCCCAAGTAGAAACCAACGTGGCCCTAGAGTAGCGCTGTGGTATTGTTTCATTTTTATGGCTATGATTTGTGAATGTCCATTAGGGAGGTTAGAAAGCATGAATGTGTTTTGGGTTAGACGTTGTGGCAGCATGCTGTTTTGTGTTGTGCAGTTAGGCCGATGGTGTAATGTTGCTGTTTTTGGTTTATGTAGCAAATTACACATGATGATGCAGCACATAGTGAGGCTGTACATCCGTCTGTACATTAGAGTATGAGGGTATGGGGGTCCGCATTAAATGGTTATTTCACTTGCAACCATTACAGTGCACCACAAGGGCATGTACTTGTTCAGCGTCCCCCCCTGCCGAATCAGGGCAGCCTGACAGCGTATGTGCAGCTACATCTGCTTTCCAGGAAACCTGGTCATTGATTTAAAAATGATTTAAAAAAGGGGGAAATTAAAATAAAAAGTTGGATTTTCCACCGAAAGCCCTTTAGACACACTCTGTTATCACAGAATCTTAATCTCTTTTGATTTACATTGCTGTGGAGCCAATAGAGGACTACAGCATCTTTACTTTTTTTTTTAGTTTTAATCAACTCAAACAGAGTGATATAGGCAGTGTGTTATAATATTGTTTTTGTTTATAATGATGTGAAATGCTGTTGTGAAGTGATGTGTTACTTGAACTCCTCTAAACGTGCCTTTCATTTATCTTCTATAATTCTTATGGTTGTGTTTTTCAGAATGAAATGTGTCCTGTGACTTGACATCAGAACCAATCCAAAGAGACTAATTTATTCAGATCCATTGTGCATTTAATGAAATCAAATATTTTCTCAGAACTCACACCAGGAAGCTTTCACAAATTGTGTGTCTCTCCTCTACTCAAAGTTCAGTGGGGCTTAGTATTAAATCTGAAAAGATAAATCTTGGTGTAAGAGCAAGTTCTAAAAGTATCAATAAACAATCTGGAAAGCTTTTCTTATGCAAGGCTAATTAAATGTGATTGTAATGTAATTGAAAACGATGAATCTACCATACGTATGTTCTAACTTCTCCTGAGTAAGAAACAAAACACTAAAACCTCCCAGTAATGAAGCAGCTGTGATATACGCATGATTAGCAGTGTATGAGTTGTATATTTCACCCTATGATACTGTAGTGTCTAGTGGATGTTATACATGTCTTTCTCCAAGTACTGTACTATTACTATTACACTATTGTTTAGTGTGTTTGGTTGAAATACACTTGTGTTTGAAATCACTTTTGGAAATGTATTTATATTTTTAAGGACTTAATTATATTAAATGTTAGATTCACCCATTAAAACATACAACCATCTCCTTCAAATTCCTTCAGAGAAGCATTTCATTGTCTGTAAAGATATTTTCTGTAAAAACAAAATGAAACATTTCCTTTTCAAAATGGACCTTTAGTAACCACATAATTGACTGTAAGAAGGCCTGAATTTGTAAAGAATCTGCATCACTGCCAATTTGGCCCGTGCGTTCTTTTAAAATATTGTGAATAATAACAGACTAATTCCATTCAGAAATACGTCTCATGTTGTATCTGTGTCTCAAAGGCCCAATGATTTCTATCTTTCTATTTTATGGTGGAAGTTCAGGACCTATCCTTTCCTCAATCATACACTTGAGTGCATTTTAAAACAGGCAATCCATGAACATTTCCACTTCCACTCCATTCCTTTACAGGAAAGTCACAGAACAAAGAAATTATACTACCTTCCGATAAGATCAACAGCCATGAGAGGCAATAATAAAATGTTGACAATCAAGTAACGTGACGGGGTAGGAGGGGGGGGGGGTGCAGTACAGGCCTTCAGCACATTTGTCTTTAATTTACCAAACAGTGCTAAACATAGCTTTTGCCATGACCAAAATATGGCACCGGGAGAGTTTGTCACAGAGCCTGCGGTTCCCTTAATCAGTGGTGTGCTGCTTCTGTGGAGGCCAGCCAGATCCACACGGCCTGGAAAAGGAGTCCAGATCCTCTGAGGGGCTGGCATTCCCATTTTTCGGAAAGGCCAAGGTTACTTCCTATCTGTGTATTAGGAATTTTGTTGTGATTTGTTCAATGAAAATAGAATAAATAGTAACTAGAATAGCACTGGGAGAGTGTAGCCCTCCGCCAAGGCCAAATCTCTTATCAATGATAAAGGAAGTCAAACAGATTTCATGGATCCGCCCCTTGATCCGATCTGCTCCTAAATGTAATGGGTTCTTTCTTGGCACCATTCTCAACTCTTCCACCAAGTTCCATGAAAAGCCGGTTGGTAGTTTTTGAATAATGTTGCTGACAGACGGACAAACAGCAATGAAAACATAACCTCCTCGGCGAAGGTAATAATGGCTGGGTCTAAAACAGGGTGCAGTTTTCACCACCAATTATGTGTGGTCATTGATGTGCCAAATCAAAACACAGAGTTAAGTTTCCTCTGGAATGAAGATATATGCGTCCAAAAGATCCCTGTCAAAAGGTTTGTGTTCCGTGTCAGTGACAATCTGCTTATCACAAAGCAATGGCATTCTCTTTTCTTGTCTTATTTAAGTGTATTTTAAAACAGATGTTATAGCTTGCTTGAGTGAAATGTGTGTGTGTGTGTGTGTGTGTGTGTGTGTGTGTGTGTGTGTGTGTGTGTGTGTGTGTGTGTGTGTGTGCGTGCACGTGTACACGTATTTGTGTGTGAGTGTGAGTGTGTGTGTGCGCTCTCAATATAGTGTATATACCCCAGCAATTCTGTGACCACTGGGTTGGCCGAGTCCAGGCCACAGCGGAGAACTCTGGTGTAATTCGTGTGACAGGACGAGTGCAGTCCACCACAGCTCCCCCCCCCCCACCCTCTCCTCACCGCACCTCCACCCCGTCAATACAACTCTCCAGGCCTGGCACGGCAGTGGAGCTGTCAGCCGCCACCACCATGGGGTTGACATGGGGTAGCACTCTAAAGCTACTGCTCCCATAAATTAGATGTTAAGTAATACATTGAGTTGAAGTCTGCTTTTAAAAGATTTTCTGGTTCTGGGAGACTTTAACAAGGTGTGGCATGCATAAAAGCCCTCGCTGGCCATTTTTTAAAAGGAGGTCGGAGAAAAACAACAGTCCGCCAGACGGTACCGAGTGGCAGGCCCACTTACTCGCTCAAGTATTTATCTTTTTAATCATGAACGTTTTTTTAAGAAAGCTTGTACACGAGTTCCCTTTTACATGGCACTGTCACTGGGTTATGCAACAGTCCTTGCAATCAGTCCACATTTGATTGTGGTGCTGAGGACACAACATCACACTTCTTGAAATATTGCCTTCCAGAGTAGAGTGGTAAATTATTTCAGTATTTGGCCAACCTGGGTCTGGAACGTATCAAGGACATGAAATCTAATGAGCTTTTCACACATCATTATCCAGCTGTAGCAATTTAGTAGTCAGTGTGTTTGTGGTTGTCAGGCAACAATGGTTGCCATATTCTTAATTGATGTCCTACTCATGAGGGCTCATGCAGCACTGATTTTCTGGGCAATAATTTTGGAATTCAGATTGTCACCACATATCTTGTGTAAACACAACTTCCTAATACCACTGCCAATTGAGGAGATAAAACCTTTTCAGTATCGTTGGTACATGTATCAGTAGCGGATTTGAATACATTGAGACGTGTCATCACTCACCCTCCTCTCATACCCTTTTGTATGCACTACTAGTATGCAAAGATTGCTGACTACATCAGACCATATCACATCATGTTGCACCACTTGAGAATTTTGGAAGGCAGACTGTTTAAAGCAAAACAACGTGCAAGTAATCATTCTACACCAGTGCACCTTAGAACTGTGGGGAGTATTCCAAAAATTCACTAAAACAAACAAAAAATGATAACCACACAACTCAGGTATTACACAATGATGTCCAGGTATTTTAATCTGTTAAGGCTGTCAAGTTGGTGTGCTATCCGTTTATCCAAATATTGAGACCTTTAAGAATATTAAAAAGATAATCAATTTGGTACATCAAGCATAACAAATTTAAGAAAATAAACTCATCAATTCACAACACTGAGAAAGCTCTATGTAAGCGTTGTGTTTGAAGTGTTTTCTTAAGTCCCCCTGTGCTCATGCTGTCTAGACGAGGGCAATAACGCAGCAGCAGTCACCTGGAAAAGAAATGGAATGGCACTTCTCTTGACTGTAGGGGTGTGGACGTGTGTTTACCTTCTGAAGATCACGGAACAATGGAGGGATTGACAAGGTATCATTTCGCCCTGTTATCTGTTTATCTTGTCTGATTTCACTTTGTTCAACTCTTTGCCACATCCTTCACATCCATAAACCTCAGACAGACGTTATTTTTAGCCAGTGGAGTTTCCAGAAATAGTTTCTGCTTTTTGAGCTTGGCAGAACAATTTAGGCACAGTTTTGTGCCATGATGTATAGCAGTTTCCACTCTGCAGTCAAGGAACTCTGGTGGTTCAAACTTTCTAACAGGAGGGTCAAAATGGCAGTGGAGAGCATGTCTCATGACAACCACCAATTAATAAAAAAACAAAAACATTGAGAGAGTTTTTTTAAGGCTTCGTCCTGCTTTTCCGAAAGTTTATTTGCTAGGAAGATTCGGGGAAAATTTCAGATATAAACTAGTGTCCCTTTGAATTCCAGCTGATCCCCAAGCATTGACTAGCCGTATAGCTCCTTTGCATCCGCTGGTAGACGATAGGGCATGCATGTTTAAAGAATGCAAACTGACTGAAAATGAAGATGAAAACCTGCATGTTGGATGTATCATGTAAAAATAGATCATACACGTAAAAATGGCATGTCATTACTTGCAGTAACATGTGTCTGAGCCCATGCCAAAAGGCTGACATGTAAACAGTGTGTATGTGTATGTGTCCTGTATGCATGGCAAGTGTTGATTGGGTAAAACCTCTCGTGGTTAAGGCCTCCAGCTAAGTGGACTAACAAGAAATGGAAAAAAATACTGCATGGCTAATTGGTGTCAGGGACATGTGAGGGGGGCCGCAGTGTTACATCGTAAAGCTAATTTGGGCCCTGTGTGTTTGGCCCATGCTGCCCCGCCCCCCACCGGCCCCCGGGTACAACGTTATAGCATCCAGATGGGGGCTAATGGGCTGCACCTGGCCTTGTAACGCAGCGTTTCAGAGCTCAACGTCTGACTCAGCCAAACACACAACTGGCCACTCGTCCCCACAGCGGCCAGCGGCGCCCAGCCCAACCCTGGCTAGAGTGGACTCTGCCAGTCTCAGAGGAGCTGCCCCCTCTCAATCCAGAGCGAGCGGGTGAAACAGAGGTTTTAAGGATTGTTTTGTTTGATGACAGTGTGAACCGAACAGCTGAGCTCAATGAAGTGTCAAGTAGAAACAGCGTTTGCGGAGGAGCAAGTTTGAAATGGGTTGTGAATGGGACGTATGCTTGAAACTGGGAGTCTTACTTGGGTCTTAAAGCTATTTTGCTGGGTGATAAATGGCTCACATGATGAACTGGTCTTGTGTGTATTACTGTTTCTTTCCTGGTTGCCTATATGTCTTGTTCTTTTTGAAAGCTAGCAAAAAAATGCAGGTTAAAATGTTTTCACAGTCATAGGCTATTTGAAACATCATCTGTGTGTGGCTTGGGCTCCTTTATGTTTGTCTAATTTAAAGAGTGTGTGTGTGTGTGTGTGGGGGGGGGGGTATCTAGACTTGACTTAATTCTCATGAATATGTTATTAAGTGCAAAGTGATAGATTATTTAACAATTTACAAACCACAATGTGAACCCTTCTAATTTAAGAATGTTGCCGAGGTATTTTTAGATGAAAAAGTAGTCCAATTACACAGGTCATCCAACACTTTTGGATTCTTTACACACAAGCCAACTCATTGTATCTCCCACGACCTTTCTGACTCCAATCCCTTCATTCATTAATCATTGTGGTGCATTTAGCTGTTTTTGGTGTGGTCTTTCACACCTTAGTGGAGATGATTTCATGTCGTTTGGCATGCTCATATTTATTTACATGTAGGACATAATGTATGATTCTGTTAAGTGTTCCCTTTATTTGAAACACAGTTATCTCACCCAACCAAGTGAATGCCAATGTATTAACGTGAGTTTTCAATCTGGTTTTGAAAATGTCCAAGCAGGCAGCGGAATCAAATGAAATGTGACTTTTCCATAGTTTATGACCAATAACAAATTGGAATTGGAATTGAAATATATATATATATATATATATAAAATATAAGCTGAAGCAAGACCAGTCCCAGCTTTTTAAACAAACAGTAAAAATCTAGCCTAAACTAGAACAGGTGTAATATGCTCACATTTTTCTATGATCTTGGAGGAACTACTTGTAGCTTGGGTATTCCTGGTTAACACCTAAATAGATTGCAAAAAACTGGTCCAGTTTTGAAGATATAAAAGCATGGACCTGACAGTGTATAGGGCAAACGGAAATCCACACATGAGGCACTAACCACAGAATGTATCTTCTTCAAATTTGAGATCATAATCAAACCAAAACTAAAGATAATCGCCTCTGTCTTGTTTTCATGAAGTTTGAGGAAGCTATTTCTCCTCCAGTATTTGATTTCCTAAAGGCAGTCAAAAGGGGGCTATAATCATCATCATGACTAGAACTGATGCCATCAGTATTGACCACAAAGGTACCTCTGAAGAACTATTCCCTTAATGCCAACACAATGCTTCAGCTGCTCAAGTAACACTCTTTGGTCCACTTGTATCGATTGCAGCTGTAAGATCTAAGAGACCCCAAACTGAACAGCCCTTAGAGTCAGATGGAAGCCGCAGATCGTTCGTGCCTTTCATGAGGGCAGACTCAGTGCAGAACCCTGATTGGTACATGTCTAGGGTCCTATTCTCGGTCAAATAACTTTGTAAATGATTAAGTATTAAGTATTTAAAAGTATTTTTGTCATGAAATTAGAGGGAGAATCTGGATCCAGATTAGGATTTGTAAGCAAAGTTTGCACCACCGCATGCTTAAAAAAATGGCAAGAAAGGTACAACAATTATGTTTTAATACCCAACATGAAACATCTCCTTTAATAGACAGGGTGGAATGCAATCTGTGGGGCAGGTTATGAGTTTCATATGGGAAACCAGGTCAGTGAGAAAGGAAAGTTACACTACATTCAAATTATCTAGAGGATAGGAAGCATCACATATATTGTGACAGTTGGTAGCTGATGTTGATATTGATGATCTGATCCTGTTCTTTTTTCCCCAAAAATTATTGAAAAAGTTATTACTGGAGAGTGCAGAGGAAGTTGTGCAGCCATAGGAAGGGTTAAGAATTTAAAAATGATTAATGGTACTGAGCAAGACCCTAGGCCTATGGTGGCTCTTTTTTTACAGCCTCCTGATCATTTTTAGAGCAGTTAGGCATTATGTCATAGGACACCTGCAGTCTGTCCTTTTCCGAATTATGTTCAGCCCTTCTCCATAGTTGTCTTAATGCTTGTATATCGTCGTTAAACCAGGGCTGAGAACGAGGCTTGGGTCTACACACTTTCCTAAGTGCATGCAGAGTTGAAGCACACAACTAGCGTATCGACGTCTGAGTAGGAGTTCTGGCTAAAATTCAAACTGTTCCATATTTGGTCATTTAGCGCAGACCAAGCCATCTTACTCTCTGGAGGACTTCTTTTTTTCTGCCTATTGATCGAGTGAAGGACAACCATGGAACTGGAGTGGATCGGCCCGGGCAGCACAGGAGCATAGCTGAAGAACATTAAGTTGCTATGGGGATGAGTCTGAGTGTGTCTCTGTGTGTGCGTGAGTGTCTGTGTAAAGCTGACAGTTTTCGTTTGATAGGCAAACGTTTAAAAATTGAATGATAGCTGTGGTTAGACTTGAACGTGATGCAAGTGTGAGTGATAGAAGTACAATTGTATCTTGTAGCTACATGTACAGGGAAAACCAACATTCCTTACCAACAATGGGATGCCGTAGCGTTCAAGAGGCCGCAGCAAATGGAGGATGTTCCATGGAATATTCTCCCCTACTCTTCTTCCCGCCCCCCTCCACGTACACACAGATAGTTGTGGTTTTTCTTTCTGTGGCATGACTTTCTTTCATTTTTTACAAACTGTTATGTGGAGACATGTTCCCAGACCTCCACACCGTGTTAAGATGAAGTTGAGCCTCGTGGAATAATGACATTAGTCTTCTGAAACTATTAAGTAGCAGGGCACGTGTAAGGGGGGGGGGTTGCTGTATAGTGTCAAAACCTCCTAAAGAGCAGAACACTCTAACTAAAGCACACACATGTTCCTACTTACTGTATGGTAGGCCATCTAAAAGCTCATAGCATCCATTTAACAATGAGTATGCCACAAACCTGACAGTTGAAAGAATTAAAACCATGTGAAGGAATGGATAGAATTAGGTTGATACCTCCACATCTGATTTGAGCTGCTTGATTTAACAGCAAATTGTGCGGAAAGGCCTCAATAGGTTTTCTTTGTCAGAAATGTGGACCGTTTTAAGTCAATTTTCTTAAACAAGTGCTTGCTTCCACAGAAAGCACTTAGTCATTTCCAAATATATTACCCTTCCTTGTTAGGTTCTAGCTGATGTGGTACTGTTAATACAAATGTACTGACTAATTAAGAATTTTGCATTAAATCATATTAATTGCTTGTGAAACCATGAAATTACCTTTGATGCAATGTATTGTTTATGTTCTCACAGTATCAAGTCATTTAAGGTTATGCAGTGGTGCCTGAAAGTTTGTTAAAATTGTACACAATTAAACAAATGAGACAAAAAATTATACTTGGTAATTTATTTATTGAGAAAAATGATCAAGAATTACATATCTGTAAGTGGCACAAGTATGTGAATCTCTATGATTTGCGGTTCATTTTGAAGGTGAAATTAGACTATTAGTTGGGGTTGGGGTGACAATCAGGTCTGAGTGGACACCCTGTTTGGTTTGAAGAGCAGAGACATTAATTAAAGTCTGGTTCAACAGTAAACACTGAACAACACTGTGGTGTGCAAGGAGGGGTTTATAAGGAGAAAACCACCGCTCTCCAAAAGGTACATTGTTGCCTTCTGTCGTTTACTAAAGATCATGTGGACAAGCCAGAAGGCTGCTTGAAAATTGTTTTGTGACGGATGAAACCAAACCAGAACTTTAACTTTCGTTTAAATTAATTAACATATCAACATAAATGAGAAGTATTATGTTTGCAGAAAGGAAAACACAGCATTCCAGCGTAAGAACCTTATCCCATCTGTGAAACATGGTGGTGTTGGTAGTATCATGTGTGGGCCTGTTTGGCTGCATAGAAGTTGTTCGCCGAAAGGTTAGAGAAAAATAAAGTTAATGTTCTGGAATGACCAAGCCAAAGTCCTGAGCTTAATCCACATATACATGTTGTGGAAGGTCCTGACGTCAGCAGCTCATGAGAGGAAACCCACAATCATCCCAGAGTTGAAGCTGGATGATGGAATGGGCTCAAATTCTTCTGAGCCGATGTGCAGGACAGATCAACAGTTATTTGAAACGTTCGGTTGCAGTTGTTGCTGCACAAGGGGGTCACACCAGATATGGAAAGCAAAGGTGCACATACTTTTGACACTCACAGATTTTCCTCAATAAATAAATGACCAAGGACAATATTTTGTTCCCATTTGTTTAATTGGGTCTCTTGATGAGAATCTGATGTTTAAGGTCATATATATATATATATATATATATATAACATGCATATAAACTTCTGGCACAACTGTATATGAAGCTGGTCACATATTGTCTTGTATACTGTGTGTCCCTATACAATCATACCCTATACTTGTATTACTAAAGAAATCATGAATAATGTGATTTGTTGGTCAGAATTTCAGATTTTAAAAGTGGAACAGATTCGAAACCTGAAACCTTCAAACATGTAGCATTCACCCAGCAATATGTGGAGCCTTCTTTTTTGAGGCTTCTATGAAGCTGCATGGAGAACTGTTTAAAAGAATTACAGCATATTGCAGCACTCCACAGAGTAAAGCAGCTGCATCTACAGCAGCCTTGTTCTACTTCACCTTTGTTATTTGCCCAACACCTGAATCCTTTTAGCCAGATCAGATAAGTACATGGCCTTCCTACTCAGGATGGATTGCGTGGGCTATTCATCTGGCCTCCCCCCCCCCCGCCCCCCCCCCCCCTGCTCTCTGAGATGAATCATATCTTGAGAGACAGCGCTGTTGCAGGATGACTGATCGTGTGAAGCAGGAGTAAATCAGCATAGACGCTCTCCATCCCATGGCTGCGTGTGTGTAGCGGGCCACAGGGACACGCAATCCCTGGAACTGTGTCCTTGCCTCTGCCAGAGCTCTCTTTAATCAGTGGGAGGGCAGCGTGTGCGCGCTGCGGTGATGGACTGTGGCGCGAGCCTGAACGAACGAGAGGCTCTCTGTCCCAGCCAGCGAGGCCCAGTGCCAGCGTCTTGAAAACCAGGAACACGCTGATCCAGAGAGTTATCTTCACCTTTCAATCTCAGCGTGTTTTGTTTTCCCCTTCACAATCCATCTCCGTGTGTCTTGGTGAGGTTGCGCCATCATAGCCAGGACCAATCATCATCTTCATCTTCTCGATGGGTTTTAGGATAGGGCTCGAAAGCCGAAGGTTTGATCACAACAATGGGAAAATGACAGAAAAAGAGCACAGTGGGCATAACTGGTTGACAAGAGGATGCACGGGCTGGTTACAAAGACTAGAGATGGAAGAACATGTAATCCCATGTGATCCTCTTCTGAACTGGTGCCGTGTCACTTTTATCAGAGTCAGCACATTACATGATTTTGAGGTTGCTCTGGAATGCAATAAAGAAATTGCACATTTTAGCTGAAAAGGAACACCCAATAAATTTTGGAGCAAACTCATTTCCTGAGCACTCCATTCTTGAAAAAAAAAAATGCAAGCCAAACATCTGAGTCAGAGCAACAAGAAACAATATAACACTGTATGACTGAAGATTTTCATTATGATATACCACACTCTCCCGGATACTGTATATCTTCCAGCTTTAGTCAGTCACACACACGGATTATTACAATGCAAGATACGTCACAATTCTACTGTCCAAACCAAGTTGCTTCTTCTGAGTCTCTGCCATGCTAATATGATGAAATGGTCCTTGTTTCACATGGTCCTCATTAAATCTCAAGTTACTGGCCTCTAAATGTTAATTCAAGAAATCCTTCAGATGTACTTATTTAGTCAGATAAAAGTATTAACATCTTGAAGATCATAGACCACACCCTCTTACCAAGATTAAAATACTTGAATGTATATGTGTGTGTGTGTGTGGAATTGCTTTATAGAGTAGTTTATATCACAGTTTACATAACAGCAGTCTCTCATAGATTTTTATATGAAAGTTTGTTGAGTACATTTGTACTGTATTCACTAGAGTGAAAAGTCATAGTCCAAGTCTGGCATAATCAGGGTAAAGAGGAATTATCTTAGCAAATGTTAGGGTCTCTGAAAGTAGAAAGTAAAGTCCTGTCCACATATAAAGCGATTCATTCATCGCCTATCGCTTTGTAGCTGATCGTTGGTCGCCAGTGGGCATACCAACCTCTGGTTGCTAAGGTATCCTCCAAGTGAAACAAGCAGTAGTTAGCTAGCTTGATATTTGCATATACAAGATAATATACTGTACACATCACAAGTCTAACCTCACATTGCAACAGTAACTGGGAACAATTGACCTATTCTTAATTTATTTTTGATGTATCAAACAGTACAAGGCATATACTATGCTTGTGGAAATTGTTTCCTTCCAGGAAATGTTTGGGGAACTCAGTCCTGGCATCCAGCTCTTTCAGTCAATAGCATCCCTCACTCCCATTGGTAGTGGCCTCAATAGATTAAGTTAAGTTAAAGATAAAGATAACTTTATCTCCAAAGATGAGTACCACCCTACTTCACATTGTCAACGATCATTTTGCCTGCCATCACTGCAAGACAACACATTTAATTGACATCCTGGTCGCTTCATCACTGCGAGTCATTCTCTGTGTGTATGGAGCTTAACGTCAATGTTCAGTTTGACTTTATAACCATAATTTGTTCTTGACATTCAGACATGATGAAATTCAGTGGTAATGGGTAATACTATTCAATATCATGGACACTTATGCATTTTATATAATGTTCCAGCTGACAGGCAAACACCCACTCCAAATCACATGTGTCCAACTATTCTGCTTCCATGTCTCCTCCCCTAATTCACTTCAAAGGAAAGTTTTGGATAAGCGATTCTTATGCTGTCATGATATGACGGCACACATGGAAGTCATCCAGGCCCAGTCTGGGATGGTCTCTGTGGCTCGACACATGAAAGACTGCCCCAAATGAACACAGGCGAGTGCTTCTTAGACAAAATGTAGTAATCAGTTAATAGACATTGTGACTTGAAAGGAACCTCAAGAATACTGATTCTGCGATGTATGTAACTTTGAAGACAAGGTGTCTGAAAATCAGGAAAGTTGGGGTTTCTATTGTTTAAGTTGGTTGGGTTTCATTCTGGCAAATTACATCTGTCAATGTGGTCAACTAGGAAAACCTTAAGTACGGGTTCATACACTCAACAAATACAGGGCTTATGGATTTCATTTTCCTTGGGTCTAAAAAGGCATGACACTGTACTCACATTTGAGATAAACGTCTAAATTTGAGGTGAAATGTTTTGAGTCTGCCTTCCTCCAGCATTGTCATAACAGCCAAGCAGCAGCACGTCTGTACATATGAAAGGTCACCGCTGGAATATGAGTAGTCTTTCAGCTCGTTCTCACTTAGGAATTGAAGAGATAGACACTCGCAGTGACTCTGGCCAGGAATGGCCTCAGCAGACACTGAGGTCAGACATAGCCTCTACCCAGTGACAATATTGGAAAGCTGCTTCCATGAGGTGTGCTCTGGACTATGCACTACCACAACCCAATACATCTTTGGGGGAAAAACAAACAAACAAACAAAAACTCATGGGAAAAACTCATTGTGTGCTTTACCGTTGGATAGACTTTTCTAAATCGGACACTCCAAAAGCACATCTGGCCGAGATCAACATTCCAGCCTTTAAAAATCTCTATAAACATGTGTTCTGACTGAGTGCATTCGTATATTTATTATCTCTTTAAATGAAGGTGGTCCAAAAGGCACTGAGTATCTCAGGGGAAATATAACCCCTTCATTCAGGCAGAGAGCAACTTTAATTAGTGTGACACGGTGGCAATACAGAGCACATGCACGCTGAACAAGCCGACGGTGTCAAGGACTCGCATTTTGATGGACCCTGGAAGGTCCTTTAAGGTGGCTTTGAAGTCAAACAGCACCACTTGAGCATGCAAAGGCAAGAGCCTTTAATTTCACATGTATCCTTTAACTTCCCAGTCTGAAGTGTCTTTACTAAAGGGGATCTATCCAAGCTAATTAAAAAGGTGAAGGTTGAGAATTACAGTATAAATGGACTGTGTGATTGTTGAGTGGTTGTTGTTTTGGTTTTTCTAGAAAGTTCCATACAACACAATATGCAAACTGTACTTACGCATAATGAGCTGGGGCCACGGCATGCTTTCATAATCTCATGAACATGTGCTCTGAAAGACAACAGGGTTAGCATGTGTGCAAACAAAGGCCCTCTTGAGTGGCGACTCCTCCGTGAGCCTGGGGAGGGGCCGCAGTCGCAGAGCTCAGCCAAGACCGCTTTCCATCAAAGATTCAGTGAGGAGAGAATCCTGCTGTCTCCGAATGGAGAGAGAGAGGCAGACTGAAGATATATTATCCATAACAGCAGACAACATCGCATGGACATTTGGAGGTTCTCAAGGTCTTTTTTACTGAGGGATGAATACAAAGTGAAGCTTTTGTTGTTTAAGGCTCCAAGGTATTCAAGCGTGATTAGTTAAGCTCCTTGGCCATCCATGGACTGTGACTACTATCCTGGCATTAGTATTACCATTTTCTACTTTGAGCCACATTGATATTGGAATAGTGACATAACATTTGTTTATCTACCTCATACTGTGACAATGCCCCCTTCAATATAGATGAGGGGGATAATTACCATGAGGGAAATACTAGTATTTACAAGTGCAGAGCATAGAAGCCAACAAACTGACTGACAGAAATTACTTTTTATTTTCATTTAAAGTAATGTCCTGGTGTTTCCACTATTTGGAGATAAATAATACTGAAAGCATACAGATATCACTAGGGAGAGCATTTTAAAGGAGGAGGTTAACAGACACACTACAGACACAATCTCAAGGAGTGTTTGGAGGATAAACATTGCAAGTCAACAACTGAAGAGAACATTGCTTTTACATTGTATTATTTATTTCTTTAATAGATGGTGTGCTAGCTTGTTCACCTATTTGGCAGAAAGCAAATAAGTAGGAATATAAATAAGTAAATGTATATTGTATCACATGATATAAAGCATCAACACTAAACCTGGGAGCATGAGTTAGCGAGCCGACCAAACAATGATGAAATGGGCCTGGGACAGGGAGGCGTCCTTAGCAATGGGTCAGCGGGTGAGCTGTAGACGGGGTTAAGAAAGCAAACCCTACCCACACCTCAGTTCCTTTCCCAAAGAAAAGCTAGCGCTCTGAAGTGCGTCTGCAACACAACACAATGACATCACGCCCCTGCCTGTCCTGCTGTGTTCTTGAAACCTCCTGAATTGCCCTGTTGAACACACTGCTCATCTTTGGGTTCCCAGAGCCACGTCATCAAAGCCTTGGCCAGCAGGGCCAACTACTCAGCATCAGCTGGCAAATAAAAAAATCAAGACCCTGCGTGAGAAAAGTGCAGTGAGAGAAAAAGGGTTATTTTCTCAAGAGTTTGTTTTCAGAGAATATATGGCTCCTCAGGAAGCTTTGAAAGCAGTGTTTACTTGAGTGTTGGGTTTGATGGCTTTCCAGAATATGTCTTTCTGTGGCTGCAGTGGTGGACCCTAGGATTACAGATACTGTTTTAGTTGTTGAAGGAAGATGGCCAGAGAAACAAAACAAAAGGACCTATTACATCTTGAGTATTAGTCTTTCTTATCTAAACTCAGCTGTTAAGGTCAAAACTTTTCTTCTTGAGGCTGGTTTCATTTTCATGCTTGTTTTGACTTTACTTTTATTTCCAAACTGGAATATACATGAACAAGAAAACAGTTCAATCACCAAAACAAATGTCAAATGATTCGAAATAAATACAGTAACTGAGGCCGGCAAATATCCCTATGGGGAGAAATAAATATCTTTTCACTAGCTGTTGGCACTATCTTATTACAGCATTATAACACAAAATAATCATAAACAGTTTGCAAATCATAGCTCATTTTAGGTCACTGATGAATATCTTCAACAATGAAACGTTTCGAAATTCTGATATAATTACTGACTTAACATGCTAAATGATTCACTTAATTGACCCAGATTGTCATGTGGCTGTGCTGGTAATTGTTTTCATCATTTCATTCATATGCAAATCACCGTTGTCCAGAACATTTTGTTCTGTGTCTAAATGCTCATCTTCACTTGGAATTAGTCAAGCTTTGGTGAATTGACCAAGAGAGGGACAACATTTAGTCATGGAATTTACAACTCATTACTAGTAGCATTCCATGTAGGCCAATAAAAAAATAACATACACCTTTAGCCAAAAAAAAACCAAAACAACAACATTCATCGCTCATTGGGATAACCCTCACTCTGTAAGTGTCCTATGGATACATGTTTATATAACATGGAATGATAGGATGTTGCACGTACAGTAGCTGTAAATCAAAGGGATTAAGGATCCTAAGAATGTTCTGTGTTTCATTTTGTGTAAATCAATCCCTCTGGTCGACTGACTTTTCTAAAGAATAATAGGTTCAGACACTGGCTCCATGAAACCCAACACGCAGCCTTTGACACAGCATACCTGGCAATATATTTAATCTGGGATACCCACCCAACCATTTTTGGGCTGCACCCACCTTTCATAGCCTGGTTTGCAGTACTGCCTGATACAATTAGAGTCCACATTCTACCAGGCAAAAGGTTTTTTTTGTTTAACTAAATCCCCAAAAAAGTCAACAGGACCAGTAAAAGGCTAAAATATGAAGGGATATGTCTTTAGCCGCCTTTAACTGCTTTTTTGTTAACAAATGATCTCAGTGCTCCCTTTCTACCATAATCAGTGACAAATGCAGACAAAAACAATAGATAATCAACCCTGCCTATTGGCTGGTTACAATGTTGTTCAGTTAAAATAAACTTGCTGCCTTGCAACCAACCAGACGCTCTCACCCTTTTCAACACCAAACAAACAAGAAAAGCACTCATACAAACACCATTTTGAGGAGCCAGAGTAATTTACAGCCAAACTCAGATAGACATCTAGGGCTAAGTCTAATCTCTCCCCAGAATCAAACTGGCATCCAAGCCCTCATTGCCCATATTATTGTCAGCTGCTAAAATAAAACAATATACATAGTGTTTCACCATTGAGTCTATTGTGTGAAAAAAGATGTGCATCTCTGCAGACCGTGGTAATCCAACACTGAAATTAGCACTCTTATTTTCAGGGCTTAGTTTTGAAGGTTCAATTTCGGGCCAGTCAGTCAGACCCCTATATTCCGTAGGAGTCATTATACACCACACGTTTCGCAATTTGACCTTTTTGTTTTGCATTGCTCACATTTTTGTAGCTATGACTGATCTGTACATAGTCAGGTCACAGAGATATTGCCAAATCAGAGTAGGCGCACAAATCAGACCAAGCCTTAAGGTTTACTGAAAAACGCTCACAGGCCAAAAGGAGTCCCATCAACTCTGCATGGTAATCTGAGCGTCTCGCGGATATGAGTTACTGGATGCATTCAGAGCGTGTGCATAAATCAGACGAGCATTCAACCCAAACAAATCAGTCTGCTCAGACCTTGGGACCTCCAACAAATTCGTCTTTAATGGTTATGCATGCACTACGCCCTCGGATAGCCATCAGATTGCAGAATATGGTCCTCTCTGGTGCTTTAAAAGGAGATCAGTGAGTGATGGTTGAAGAAGTAAAGAACCGGTGCTTTCCATCACCGTCATGCAAATATATGGCCATGATGTGTGAGTGAGAGTATAAAGACATAGGAGGCAGCGTACATGCTATATGGGCTGTGAGCCACAGTGACATGTGGCCATTAATATTATCCGGCCATGCTGCCTTCTGAGAGCCTGTGTTGATGTGCGGTCTAAGCCAAGGCACAGGTTTAGGGTTTAAATAAGGGCGATTTCCACGAACATGGATGCCATTCTTATACCCCGTTGGCAGTCCACGCCAGTGAGTTAAATGGGGTGATTAGACCGGCAGCGTTTGAGTCCCCTTTGCCGGAGCATCTGGCCGCGGTCTTTCTCTCTCCCTTGTCCTAGGGAAGCCAAGAAGCTCGACTTGCCTGGAATGGAAACACACGGACAGCAAGGAATCCCAGCCTGGGGGCTGACATTTGGATGGCTTCTTTGGATGTATCCTCAGAGCTGAATGCAGGGTAGGGGTGCAGCACATATTCCAGCAGTGAAAACACCCAGATGACAGATATCGATAGACCTCAGCCAGCACTTTCACATTGATGTGAGGGCTGGAATGTGCAGCTCAAACAAGCCTGACAGTCTCCTTAAAAGTCATTTTCCTCCAATCCTCCATTATTGCAATGGCTATGCTTTTCCTATGTTTTCAAGTAACCATAGTGATTACATGATGTGAACCTACCCTTTTCTCACTGTTATTTTTACTAGAGAGAGGGCAACATTTTAGTGTTTTTGGGCTGGCATAAAGGGGAATTTTAGAGACTTCCTTAGCTCCCCTGATTAAACACTTTATTTATTCATGCAAAGTATAGCCTTTCTGTCAGCTTGGATGCTTTCATCTGAAGTCATCAAAACATAAACTAAAAATTCCGGGAAGGTAGGCACCTCATCACATTATTCAATTTCCTGGAAAAACAGAGTTCTCTCAGATGTTACTCAATGGAGGCCAAGCTTCTTCCTCCACAAACAATAGGAAACAACAGAGAAAAAAAGGTGGGTCCAAGATCTAAAGACAAAATAACAATACAAATAAATGAGAACTGGACCACATCTTTCGTGGGATGAGGCACTCTCTCCTCTCACTGTCGTATTTTCCCATCCCTCCCTATCTGAGACTGGGCATTAAACAAGCTTCGGGGCAGATTTGTTTTGGATTTCCTTGGGTTTGTGCTTTGTTTGGATATGCAGGCTCCTGCTGTGTGTTCCCCGTGACTGGAAGCGCTGCTCTCCTCTCCTGCTCACTGACTCCGGCGAAGTAATCACACACATTCAGGATCAGCTCTAGTTAGCAAAGAGAGTTTCACTCCCCTCCTCTCACATCTGAGTGCTGTGGGAAAATTTCAGACCAACTGGCACTGGTATCCCTAATCTGAATGCGTTTCATTTTCCACAAAGCTGTGAGAGAGTTTAGACACGTGATGCTTGGACAGGCAAATAAACACAACCTAACGTGCCAATCTGTCAGAGGTTAGGTTATCTTCGCACACACTCCAAAAAAAAAAAGACACTTTCATGGTTGTCCATGAGAAACACCTGATTTGTAGCAATCGCACAAAAAGGATTTCAGCTCTTCTTTTCAGAGACTTTTTCTTCTTCTTTTTTCGCTCGCAAGAGTGGCACTTTCTCTGTTCGCACTGGATCTTTCTATTCAGTCAACGGAGTCCCCTCCACCCGCTCCAGATGGCCTGTTGCTGTGGTGAGGGTGGCACGCTGAGGACTGACAGAATATGAATATTTCAGTGCAGCCTCGCAGTGCCTGTCGGCTGGCATTGGCACCCTGATGTCTTTTTTTCCTTCTGTGAAATCTAATACCAAGCGATGATAATCCATTTCTTTCGCAACAACCCCGGCTGTAGGTTTCTCACAGGGGAAAGGCCTCAGCTGGGTCAAAGGTCATTTCACACAGACAGCTTATGTTTTGTTGGATTGGAATTCCTTGACAACAGCTGTGTTTATGTACAGATTAGATCGATACAAGGAGAGAGAAAAAAAAACACAAGAAAGAAGAGAAAAACTGATGCTTGCTAATGACACCATGTCTTCACCTCAGCCTTTCATCTTATACCCCTATGCTGTTGTTTCAAGCCGAACACTAGTGTCTAAACAAATGCACTCTCTCTGTTAACCCCATTGCTGCCGCAAGAAGCTTACTTCCCAGCAGATCGGTGTGAGATTGACATTTGAATCACAAACGTCTTTCTTGTTAAGTTCATGGAGAGGTCATTTGTTATGGATTGAATAAAAACACACCTGCCACCTTGTAACAAAGAACATTGTGAGTGAGCAACTGGTTCCTATTACATGTCAGCCTTGAATTCTACAATTTACAAGGAAATGTTCTTTGGAATGGATTCATTGCGTAATAGCGTTTGTCTATAGCTATGGCCAAAGCATTAGAAGGTGCAGGGCCTTGCACAGACATTTTGGGAGGCAGGTGCTCAAAATAAAAAAAGGGCACTCCACTCACCAAGTTATTTACAAAAAATAGGAACCTACATAAAGACATCTTTAATTAATGAAATGTTTCAAATAGAATAGGCTTATGAGCTATAGCCTGTGTCCTATATTTCTCTATATTACCAAAGAGTTAACATGCTAGCAAGCCGCCTTTTATCAGTTAGGCTACTTGGCCCGTTAGCTCAATTTAGATGTTTTGAAATTTTGTAACAGTAAAAAACAATTCCAAGGCTTGGGGCTCAGAATCTTTGCCTGGCTGTCACCAATGAAGGTAGGTCAGTGGAGATATGGATGCTGCTGCACATGGCACTTGATATGCACGTGTAAACGGCGTTTGCTGTGGCAAGGAAAGTCGAAGGGGGGAAGCGCAGTCTCGCAGAATAAGAACTCAAATGCAGTTTTCAGGCATAGCTGCTCCACACCTTTAATTGAAAATCAATGCCGTCAAAAACATATTTAAAAGTAAAATAAAGCATAATCAATTTAACAATGGCAAAAAATGGCACTTGTTAAGTCAGAGCGCAAAGGAACAGGTGTTAGAACACCATATGGGGTCTATCTGTGCACATGCCTGACAAAATACATGGGGGTCAGATATTTTTCACCTTTGTGCTCAATATAATTCTGAGCAAAAATGTGTGACACAACAAAATCAGTCCAGTGTCATTTCAAGATGAATTGATTAGAAAGCGTCTAAAAATGCCATTGCCATTTTTCAAATTTTGCATTAAAAACATTAATATATAATACATCTATCTCCGAAATATGACTTATAAATATGCCTTGGCCTGTTATGTCTCTCTGCGTCATCATGGGCCTATCAGTGGCAGAGCAGGAGCCTTTGGGAGGTGCGTGGGCTTAATTGTTCATACAGCTACTAAATCTGCTAATGTTTTTTTTGAACAGGATAGAATGCTTTGATACTTTCCATACTACGATATCCATATGAAGCACAACTTTATTTCATCTTAGTCAATAAAACAGAAAAATCAATTTTCAGGTCAACTCCTTCATTTTCTTATTATTTAACATCTCTGCAGTGTATTGTATTTCTGATGATATACAACTTCCCTCTAAATGGTTGTTTAGTCAGTGCTGTAATCTAATAATCCTGATTGATAATCCTTTGGTCAGCAGCCTTGATGCTTTACAGCTGCAATTCTATTGTCTGCAAATCAAGTGCAGAACACTTTCATTTAGGTTTCATCTTACTTGAGGTTTTTATCTTTACCATATATGTGCTTGGTATTATATGCGTTAAGAATTTCAGATTAACTTTCATTTAACTGGTCAGCTCCTCTCATCCCCCCCCCCCCCCCTCTGTGTGTGTGTGTGTGTGTGTGTGTGTGTGTGTGTGTGTGTGTGTGTGTCTGTGTGTGTGTGTCTGTGTGTGTGTTTGTGTGTGCGTGTGCGCGCGTGTGTGTGTGTGTGTGTCTGTGTGTGTGCTGCATAAATGTCTGTGTATTCTATGACAGAGGAACCTTTCATATTCTCATGTTATAGAGACATAATGAAGAGTGGTCATGGGCCGTAGTGAAGGCCAGTGCCTATATCTCAAGTTTAGTTCTCATTGCCGCGCTCCCCTATAAAGCACAGGTGGCTGGACAGCTACGTCTGCAGCTGTGGTCCGATGAGAATGCTGTGTCCAGAAGCTAAGGGGGAAAACTTGACAGTTACTCTTCCCCCGCATGTCAAAGCACATTTAGAGAGAGGTCTGCGGAACAGCTATGCAAGGGAAAGAAGCCATGTGATGGACACATATGGTGATGACATGTCAGGAAGTGCACAGCCGTGTCCTTGAGAAAAAGTCACCCCAGATCAAAACACAGCCAAGATATCCGAGCACTCTTTGAAAGGAAACTTTAGAGTCCAAATCCATTCTGACAATAAATTATCATATTTATCCCAAGTGAATTGGCAGTGCAGAATAAACATACACTGCCTATTGCTTCACAAAGAACCATCCCGTACCCTGTGCTTTCATTATTATGTTTGTATTCTGCTTTTTAAAATTACACTTGATCAAAGTCTACTTTACTTTCAATCCTTCATAGTGGTGCCACTTGCAGATAACAAAAATAGTTACTATTCAGAGGACCACTTCATGCATCTAACTTTGTAACAGTGTCCTGTTATTCATTTCAGGGGCTGCAGTTGTTGAAATAAAGTTGAATATTATCTTCATTTTAACCCAGATGTGCATATTAGGATCCCAAGCAACCATGCAAACAATCAATGGAACAAGTCTCTGGTATTTACTTCTCCATGACTCAATAGGAATTAATGAAGGTAGCAAGTTATCCTCACTGGGAGAAAAAGTCTTCATGGAAAAGCTGCATACATCCGTAAGGGTTTTCCCTTAAGTCCCTCCGGAGGACTATATGAGCAGTTTCCCCACTTTTACACAGTGAGTGGTCTTTACTAAGAAAATCACACTATTCACGGACATCTGTTGATTCATTTGGCCGTAAGTGAATCGCATGAGATTCTGAAAATGACATTTTGATAAATAAGCAGATGAAATATCTTTGAATTTTTCTTTTGGTGAGTGTAGTCTTAGCAAGTGTAGCCAGACTCACTCTGAGCCGCGCAGATTCGGGGGGAGATGGAAAGACCCAGTAGTGGGGAAGGCAAGCCATAGTCCGCATCTGTCACATGGCTCTTCATGGGCCCGCTGTTTGAAGTGCTCCAGAAGCTCCAGCGAGGAAAGTCACGGCTCAGACTTCCAAGGAGCTCATTCGGTTTTCTTGGCAGGGCCTCAGAGACATTCTCCTACCAGATGAGAGCGAATCTGGTGTGGTGTGTCCCACGGTTTCCTCATTGGGAAATCCTCTTTCCCAATCTGAATGCACACTGCATGGACAAAGGTTCTTCACTTATTGAGCACTTTACACCCCTGTTCACATTTATACAGGGCTTAACAAGACTGGTAGGTCCTCTTCACACTGTCTACCTGTTGGAGGAGTCGGGCGCATGGACCAGAGTGCTTATGAAGGCCCAAGTTTGAGTCCGGCCCAGGTCACCTATTTATCTGGTTCAATTCAAGTTTTCAAGTTCTTTTGTTTCACCATAAGATTGTTTCAAGCATGTCATTGGCTTTACTATCCTCTCGTTTCTCAATGATTAAGTTCCTGGTCCTCAGCTATCCTGTCTTATATGATCTTGTCTATCTTCTCACAGGAGTTATTGATTTATTGTGTTAAAGCCCCTCATCACTCAGCTCTGCGATCTAAGTCCAAAAGTCCTCTTTCCGCCTTACTATTCTGGCCATGAACTACTATTGCTATGAGCAAGTTTGTAATTCAGTTTGTTTTTAATTTCAAACTCACCACACAATGGACCAGGGGACATGCAAGGACTGGACTATATTGAAAGTCTGCAGTTCATTTGCAGGGCCAGATACCATGCCAAATAAGCTAATCTGTTTTTATAGAGGGACTTAATCACTCTGGTGTGATACAGAAATGATGAAAGATCATCATAGTTTTTTGCTTAAGTCATCGTTCATTCACAAATAAAAGCTGCTTGTATTGCTGGTTACCATGTGTGATGCAGATTTTCTGTATATATTTTTGAAATCAGTGTGACTAAATGGGATGCATTTACATGTACAAAATGCCCTTTATTATGGTTCCAGACCCATCCATTCCCTCTAGACCCAGTCAATATGCAAGGTAGAACAGGATCATAAAATATATAAACAATCTATAGTAACAACTAGAGATGCATTTCCACAAGAAAATGTTAAGTGTCATTGCTAAACAGCAACAGAGGATCGTTTATCTCAGGAAACTACAGATTATTCAGCTCTAACACATATGCTTAGCGCACACAATAGGCTTTATTATTAGTAAAACAGTATTAAAAATTAGTTTGTACAGTCTTAATTAAGTGTGTAGCAAAAGCCAGATAAAGTTCCCCGATCACGATCAATTCTGTCCGTTTATTACATTTAAGATCTAAAGTGTTAAAAGACTGTGTAATCAAATATACCCATCCTCCATGGGTGGCTTTGAGTGTAAAGAATGCCAATAATACTTATATTTCTGTCTTTGAAGAGAACTGTTTCTAAGCTGATTTAAGCCTAAACTATTATGGTTTGAATTTCATCCACTTTTTGTATGTAATCTAATTGCTCATTAGAGGAAAAAATAAATCCTTCGAAATAAGTATAATCTTGGTTAACTATATGCAAAGTTCCTAATTAAAAGGTAAATCAGGCTCTGAGCTATGCATAGCGATGGAGTGTTTTCACGAGCTCTTGAGAGATTGTAACAAATCATTGGGCCCTATCTTGCACCCAGCGCAATTGACATTGTCACCGACAACAGAATTAATGTTGATCGTATGCCTGGTTGGATTGCTATTGCTATTGTTGCACAGGTATGGATGTATGAATGGAGGAGCAGTTTTGGTCAGGATGAATGCTGAGTGTTTGGTGTGATTGCTATTTGCACAGGAGTGTGGGAATTTACAGATTGCTATTTTTGCACATGAATGCTTGTTTGCACAATACTATGTACAACAGTTTTTGAGCCTGTTTGTCCAATAGTTTTTACTGATCGTTTTCGTTTCTGTGATTTGCCAATACTATGTACAACAATTTTGCACTTGCCCATGTGATTAACTGATTGTGTGTTGTATGTTGTTTCGTACTGATGTGATGCAGCTATTGCCCAGATCCAAACAAATTTCTCCCCTGGGAGACAAAATAAATTGACTTTGACTTTGACTTTGGCATGTATCATTCCTATCTTGCACCCGGCGCACAGCGCGTTTTTCCCTCCAGAGGCGCGCTTCGAAATGAACTTGCGTCGACATGGGCGGGGGCGGAACAGAGAAGGCGTTTCTCTGGCGCAAGTGGTATTTTGCAGTTTCAAAACAACGACGTGCGCCGTGCGCCATTGACCACAAAAAAGCTGGTCTAATGTCAGAGGCGCAATGTCTAAAGTCTGTAACGCGTATTCAGAACGCTATTTTAAGGGCGCATGTGCTTGCCCGCATAGTATACGACCTATAGGCTACACTTTACTTCTGTCGTCTTCACGAGAGATTTACACCAATTGTTTGGCAAGCCATATATAATTACAAGTAAAATAAAGTATTTACCACATGAGGAAATCATTGTGATGTCCGTATCCAAGACATAGGCATACATCTAGCGTACACAATTGACCCAAATGATTCAGGTTAATTGAAGCTGCGTGACATTTGATTTATTGTATGGCTTTGTTGCATTTATTTAATGCCAGTATTATTATAAATCTTGTAAACTCATCTCTGTGTATGTGGACTTTATTTATGTACCTTGGGTTTGGTCAGCTGGTGCACTGGCTTGGGTGCCGATTTCCATGCCCCCAAATCCCTGCACGCTCTCAGGCGTGAGGGTAGACGTGGCGATGTCCTCTGCTGCCGTCAGATCCTGGGTCGAGGCAGATCCACCCATAGACATGTATACCCTATACATGTCTATGGATCCACCTCCCGTGAAGCCACGAGAACGTGTGTTACCTTCCAGCTTGGATGTCCCACGTGTCCGGACGTCATTATAGCGTTTTCGGCAACGTTTTCGGGTGCCCCGTTGCAGAAACAATCACGGCAATATCTTGACATGCTTGCTTGACTTTGCTTACTTTTGGAGGGTTTCTCGCATCCCCATATATATCTATCTCCCGGCTTTTTACAAAGCCATACAATAAATCAAATGTCACGCAGCTTCAATTAACCTGAATCATTTGGGTCAATGTGTAGGCTACGCTAGATGTATGCCTATTTTTAAAATATCTTGGATATGGATATCACAATGATTTCCTCAAGTGGTAAATACTTTATTTTCCTTGTAATTATATATGGCTTGCCAAAAAATTGGTGTAAATCTCACGTCGGTCTCCTCGGCTGTGAACTTTTCCGGTCTTCCACCAGGTAATTCCGCCATCAAAATAACAAGCCGCTATGGACTATGAGCTCCTCGCTCTTAAAGGGAATGTGAGATGACGCTCGGATTGGTTTATTGCATATTACGCCCAAACCACACCTATGGCTGAGTAACCTCCTTTGGACCAACCCTTTTGACACTTGCGCTGGACGCAAGTGTGTTTTTTCCGCCGTTAAAATAGCAACTGCGCCATAGAGCCGCCCACACAGCGACTTGCGCTTGGCGCCGTCCTACTTGCGTTTCTGATCGGCAAGATAGGGCCCATAGTCTGCTTGAATTAACTGATGTTGTAATGAAACTATTTTACATGATATAATAGAAGAAGACATTATATTATATTTTTGTCACCTGTATACCTGTCAAGTTAACATGGCTGAAACTCGTGAGGTTATTGATTGAAATCCATTGATAGATTTCAGCAAGCTAATGAGGGCTATCATAACATGCTCCCTGATGCAATCACACTATTAATACTTAAGAAGAACAGTAGTGTGATGGCTTTGTCTGATTGAGCAATCACACTTATTAAGTCCAACATAAGATAACTTGAAACCCATAGTGTAGGTCTACCTTACAAGACAGCTACTGGACCGTGAGGAGCAATTCACTGAATTTGATAAAAAACGGGTATTGGTGGACTGTCCCTCTAACTGTGTTCCTCAGAGTGTTATGTGCTGTATACTCTGCCCTTTGGGATACCGTCCATGGCCTCGTTTCCCGATAACGACGTATCTTAACGGCCTACGTGGATTTTGGCGACATCGTAGACTCATCATAGCCGCTCTGCAAGGATCCCTCTTACGACCGATTTCAAGTCCTTTTTAGCGTTTGGGAAACTAGGCCCATTTCAGCCATGTGTATAACATTTCATTGTTTTCATATTGTTTCATAAGAACAAATACTGAGTGAATGGCCATGTTTCTGAATATGAAAAGATATTAATCAGTCTCCAAAAAACGCTTGATGGGAGAATTCCATACCACCCAAATCAGATCTAAACGGTGTCTGGCAATGGCGTCCCCCTTTTGAGAACTCTCATGTTTCTGTCTGATGTTCCAAGAGAAATAGAGAGGTTTTGGATAAACCAGGGGAGTACCACTGTCTGTGGATAGAAATCACATAGCCTTACAGGCATTCTGAACAGATCCCTGGAACCTGTTTTGGGCAAGGAATGAGAAGCTGAATCCCCATACTGTATTTTGTTTCCTCTGAACTCTTTCTGCTCTCAACATAAAGCTCACCAATGTTTCAGAGGTAATGATGTGTGGTGACTGTTTTACAGCCTAACTGCTTCATAAACCTACATACAGCATATGACTTACTTTTAAAGACTAAAGCAAGATTAAAGTAATGCAAACGTAATGTGAAAAGAATAATATTATATTTTGGAAAAATGAAAGTGGTGTCGGCGGCAGTGGGAGTATTCAGTGATCAGGCTTAGAAAGCTATAAAGAGTAAGAGGGCTGAGACCTGCCAGAAACCTCTTTTCTATGTTAGAGTTAGGCCCAAAGGGAATTGAATTTATCTGTTAATTTTGGCCAATAAAGGCACTGTTTTGAAGGTGCAGTTCACTTACTGTTTAATATGACAGCAATAGGTTCGGTTTGGATCTCAACGGCCTAAGCACCATAGTATGTGACTCAGCAGTCTTGTGTCAGAATGATTTTTACAGCGTACCAACCCTTTTCTGATTAACAAAAGCTAATAGAACATAAACACACATTGCCAATTTGAGTGGGGAACTACAATGAAGGACGAGCTGCACTGAAATATAATGGCCAAGGTCCTCCTGAGTTGCTTACTCAACTAAGCATCAACTCTCTGTCGATCCAATTTAAAACAGCCATTGAGCCTTTGTCAGCCTCCCTGTCACCAACCCCCAAATCTGACACCAGATCACATAGCTGTAAACACGTAATCCAAACCAAACATCTGCTAAACATTCTGGAAATCAATACTCTCATTTGGGTTCCCAAGCCCTCATATTGTAGTGTCCTGGCTCTCTCTCTCTCTCTAGGGAGTGTTGACAGCTTCTCTTGCATTGCAAGCCGTGTATTTTGAAGTTCACACACAGGGAAAAACACAAACACAATGGGAAGACAGGAGGGCAGGGCATACCTCACGGCGACAAAGACATTAATGGTTGACAGATAAAGTAAAACTTATGTAATGGACTAACACTGGCATTAAACAGCGTAACACAGACAAAATCACACACATTACCATCAAACACAAAAGGGAGCCATGAACCGAATTGTCCTGGTAAGAACAATACTAACTGGTTGAACATCAGTTTCTTGCCCACACGGAATGCTGGGAGCTGCCCGCAGTCTCTAGCTCCGCAGCGTGCCCCTAAGTTTGGCCAACCCGACTCGCTGCAATATCAATTCCACTCTGTGCTCACACCAAAAACAAATTCCACCAAACAAGATTAGACTGCACCCCAGTGATTACTTCACTCATTAAAACAAACTGATATGGTAACCACTAGGTCAGGCTGGTTAAGCAGTCCAGTAACATCTTATCTCAGGCAGAAACAACAGATATAAACAACAAACTCAGCTCATTAAAACGCCTCAATTCCAAGGTATGGGAAAAAATAAAGTCTCGTTTGCCAAATACCCCCTGATGTCTATCAATGTGCAACTGTGTTTCACACATTTAAATTACAATGCTATTCAGTGTGAACACAACGAAGTAGATACACAAATCAGATGCAGAAACAACTGTCATTATGTGTTGCTATGCTAGGAGTATTCACATTCACTTCTCATAGCAGCATTATTGTGAACATATCACCATATTGTAAATTAGAATTGAAGGGGTGTGCGCACATCTGGGCTCACATTTAACCCACATAAGTTAGCCCTTACATCTGAGGCATTAAGGGTGTTTAAGGTTGCTTCTTCCATAGCTGAGAGCAATAATGAAAGGTATGTTACCTAGCACAGATGCTTTACAAATCTCTCAAATTGCCGGCACATCCACTCCATTTCTGTCTGAAGGGCTGTTCAGCCTTTCAAACGTAACACTTTGAAAACATTTAGCACTCCCAGGAACTTTGAAAAACGATGAAAAAAAAAATGACCAAAACATTCTGTATTTACCATAGCATTTTTCCATCAATAAATGACACAGCCATTCACAGTGTGAGTTCATGAAAAACTCCGCGTGTCCGCGTGTCCCGGTGTGGATCTTTCCAGAAGTGAGAGTAGGGGGAAAATATGATCAGACAAAGCTTAAATGCAAACTGTGTTAGTGACTTATTCTGTATGTATGTCTCTGTTTATTCTCTGCCTACATAAACAATTACAGTGTGTTTGTTTAAAAGCCATACAGGATGGCAAACATACTGGCTCATACTTTCCCGCCCCTCCATATTGCTGCAGAGTGCCAGACCTCACACTTAGCGATCCTATATCCATTGCATTAAGTTAACCACCCATAATTGTTCCTTATTTGCCCGCTGAATGTGGTGAATTCTTGAGATGTTCTTTTATAATTTCGATTTTGAGTCTGCTGGGTCTCTTCTCAGTCCTCTTCACAAACACTGACACTGTTGGAGAATCCATGCAAACTCTTAAGCAACTTGTCCTCTGGAGAGGGAACATTAAGATGTCTGGTCTGAGATATTGTGCTGCAGGAGTTCCTTCTCCCCCTTTACTGTACGCAAGGAAAGAAGAAGTCACACCGGCGTCTTTGGAGACATAATGTACTCTGAACAGAGGAAATGTCCAGATCCTCTCTTTTTTTTCTAACAAGTACCCTTGCCAGATTCACAGACCTTTCATGCAAAGGGACTTCACCAGGACAGCCTTATGCTTAACTCAAACATTTCATCTCAACCCTGCGATATGTTTTACAATTACAAACCTAAACATACATATGAAGAGTGTGGGACTCAGGCCGAGGTCCTTGGAGGTGTTTAACCAGGCCAGCACTGATTTGGCTGGGACAGCAGACTCTGAGTGGATCAATAGGTTAGCTTGTCAGTGAGTGTAACATAATCATGAGTTTCCCTGAGCAAGACTCAGAGCTTTAAGACTGACTATTCACCATTTCAGGATAAGTGCTGGGGATTTTGCCAGACAATACATAAGTCTGTGATTATACAAAAAGGAAGGAGTGAACCAGAGAATAAAGCAGGGTATGTGGAATGTAAAATATACAGTGCGTGGGAGATGCCCTGGCAGAGAATCTGAGCCACTTAAAGAAGGGAGCGAGTGCTTGAATCTTGGATTCAGGCCTGGCGCTTGGCACAGTGTAAACCTAGTTTCTGCTATATTTCATTTAAGGTAATTTATAGATTTGTGTGATAAAACAACATTAGAAAAATTGCCCCTGTCCTTTTTTTTGCCCTGATCAAAAGAAACAGTGTTCAGCCTCAAGGCAATTTATTCACATTCCTATTACATTATTTATTTCCATATAAATGATTACCGGACATAGCATGTTTCATATCGTAATCCTGTTTCTTATTTATAGACCCAATATAGACCAAACTCTGCAGGTCTTTATACCAAATCATGATTTGTATTAGAATGATATAATCAAATCTCCATTTGGGAGTTGTCTTAGTCTGTTTCTTAGAAAACCCTTGCGAAAGAAGCTAGCCTCTCCTGCCAGAAAGACAAAGGAGGTTGATTAATGTCTGAGCCTGATTGTTTTCCTAATTTCCTCGAATTCAGTGCTCTTTGGCCCGTAAAAAATTGAGTTAAAACATTTAGTTAATGCTAGCTGTCCAACTGACATAAGTCATTTAACAGGTTGACTCATTGAAAGGGCAAACTTTCAAGTCCTCCCTTTTTACAGGAGGTCTCTCAAATGACAGCTTTTTCCTGAGAACTCCGTGGAGGTCTACTTTGAAAAGGATATTGTTTCTTGTGTGTGATCTAAGTTGTCTGAGATCTGACCAACCATTATGTTCATCATTGGAGATGGGATTCACAGCCAGTGAAAGCTGATGATAGTTTAGAGCATGACTTCAGCAGAGGTGACACGAGAGCCTTTGCAATGACATCTAGGCCACATCCAGCAGCTCAGTACAGGTCAGAGGTCACCGAGAAGCTGGCCTGTGAATCCTCCAGATGTGTTTCGAGTAAGAGAACATTTGGTCTTTTCTACAGTCTAAGAACTTTCCCCCTCGCACTTGCTATCCTTTGTGTCCCATGAAGAACTTCAAAACACCATTCTACTTTTTCCACCGGAATAGGCCAAGTGTCACTCATATAATGCTACATTGCCTTTCTAGTTATTTTTTTCAAGTATCTCAGAGGCAGTCCAAAATACAAAAAAATGCCTTCAAAACAGAATATGTTTTGTTGATTTATGTGATAATATATCAGAAATGGCTTGTACAGACACATTATGTATGTACACTGGGTGCCTGGGTACAAAATGTTCAATGTGTGAAATGAAGATATTATGTAACTGAGTAGGCACTTCTGAGAATGTGCAAACAGCTGTAAAATGAAGTGCAAACACCAACTGTGTTACAGTTTACTTTGTTGCCATTAGAGGTTTCTGAGTTTTTTCTGTTGTTATATGATTAAACACTGTAAATGTTTCCCTGATCTTAGATGATGATCTCTCAATCCCCTCTCTTAAACAGTGAAGCGCTGTTACCTTTTCTCCACTGTACGGCACGCATTTGCTCATAACACCCACACAGACTGAGTGAGAGAGAGAGAGAGTGGAAAGGGAAGAGGGAGAGGGAAGACGCCAGAGAGAGAGAGAGAGAGAGAGAGAGAGACTCCTCCCTGTACTGATCCTGGCGTGATTCTAACTTCTAGATTCCACCTCTTGTGACTTAATTAATGATACAATAAAAATGATAGATCAGAACCATATAAAAGAAGCACCTCTCACTGTGGCACAGCCCATGCCTTGTTATGGTTGGAAGCATATTCTGTTCACTACATGTTTACTGAACATATTGAGACTACACTTGGCATAATACTTAAGAAACACCATTTATCAATAAGAGGTAGTTTAGTATCCTTCACGGTGATTACCATCATATACATAATAAAGTGATGAGTAACTGCTGGTGTTTTAGATTTTATGCCTTCTATAGGTGGGATTCTGTGATGCAAAACATACCTACAACTCCCAGCTCAGGTTATTTCCCAGAAATACCAAGAAAACTCTGTTGTGTCACAAAATACACATGAGTGTGTAAGAGCCAGCCAGTCTTTTTTGTTATCCAGGCTGAAAATTCTAACCAAGAAAAGTTCGTATTCAAATGTTGTCAAATGACACTTTTTTTTCTATTAAATAACACTATTGGTGGTGTACCCAACACTTTGCAGGTTTGAATGAAACACAAAGTAGGAAACTGCTGTGGCACCCACATACTGCCCGAGGCCAACTCCACGCCTGCCTTCTCACTTCCTCACTCACGGCTGCATTCCAGCCAGGGAGAGGTGGCTGTTTTCCATTTCAAGCACCTGTTACCTTGGAGACTGGGTAACTAAGGAAACGCACATTCACAGTTCTTTGAAAGTCACCATCTATGGACAAAGATGGGATACACCCTGTTTTGTGCTTTGTATGTACACAAAATGTATTCGATTTTAGCATGCGAGTTGCATGTTCGCTACGCTAATTCTTTTCCCAAACATTATTGAGATGAGATTTATGTTTTAGTGTCATATCTCACATAAGACTTTATCTCTGTGAAATCTTATCTTCCTGAGTGCCAGGTACCAGAGCTGTACCAAGCTTTTTCATTTCATGTGGATTAATCACAACATCATTATTTATAGTGGAAAAACCTTTCATGTGATTGCATACACAACCCCGTCTTACACGTTTCTGTTAGATTTATATGTATGCAACTTTTACATGTACAAATAGAACTGGTATTTATTATAAATGGATTTATTTTTTTGAAAGTTTGATATATTGCCTTTGTCAGTCTTTGTTAGTGACTGCAGAGTTCTTAATTATTCAATTTCAGTCTACCAGTGTTTTTTGTGTGAGAGTGAACAAAGTGTTCCTTACCTTTACCACCTGTCTCAACTTAAGGTAAACTCAGTAATAAGACCTCTTTGGGAAGAAAAGAGGTGGTTGCATGTGTGTCTTAAGTAGATGTTTTGAAAGGCAACACAATCAACCACTGGAGATTAATCTGTCTCCACCCTCCCATCACTTAACATTCCTTCCAATCGGTACTTAATATTCCCATGAATACCACACTAAAACCTAGTCATTAGACGCAGACGAGCAGTATGTCTGTGATCTTAACACCACATCCTGCTCCGTGTCTTTAATTCTTTGCATATTTCCTCTGCCTATTTTATGTAATGTGTTTGGCAGACGATTATGAGGGGTGGGGCCTCTGTAAACAACCTGTCTCATTGACTATCTTGTTAATACTATCGCTATTTGTTATACATGTCTTATTTTATGGTTACTATCTGTACTTGGAGCTGAAGTTATTTTACCCAGGTGGTGCTAACCGCGGCGCTCAGGTTAAGGTTGAGGTTTTAGTTAGAGAGTCAACAAGGTGATGTCATGTGTAATGTGCACGAAAGCTATTAGCATCAGGTTCCCTTGTATCTTAAAATAGAAAGACCAGCACCAGTCTTTTGGCGTAACTGTTTTCTAAACATGTCACTTGAGCAACAACAACAAAACAACAAAACAAAACAAATGAAAAGAAAACAAAGCTATATTATAGAGACTGTATAGGAGCATGGAAGTAGTCATGCCATGCTTGGCTTTAGAGTGATGTTCGGAAGCTCCAGATTAGCACTAATGGCCATGCAAGCAGCCAGCAGACAGATTACTACCTGCATTGGAGACCTAAGTCACATCCCATTGCTTCTGAAAAGCCCCTTTCACATCCTCTTTTCCCAGACCCTCTCTTGGCTCACAGGCCTTCATTCATTACAGTGAGACTAAAGGAAGAATACCCTGAGAAAAAGCAAAGAACAAAAACACTATTTCCTGCTATCTCTGAGTGTATGCAACCACATCAAACGTGTGGCGGGGGGAGGGAAGGGGGTGTGGGGGGGGCGGTGAGGCAGTGTGAGGTTGTTAGCTAAGAGCGCCGTGGCCGGGGTGAGAGGAAGGGAGAGGAAACGGAGAGAATGCTGTGAGTGGGCTGAGTGCAGACGTACCTCCACAGGGGAATGAGGGAAGCGCCAGAGCTGGGCTGGGCAGGATGCTGGGGCTAGCAGGCTGGATGGAGAGTGAGCACTATGGAATGAAGCAGCTGGCTGCTCACCCCTTCAAATCCACTCCCCACCCCTCCAACACCCCCCCCCCCCTCTCCGACTCCCTCTCTGTGGGCAAGAGACTGGTTCACATCAGCGTGTCTGCACAGTGAGGTGAGGGCCCCCAGAAACCACTCCCTTTAATTTTTTTCTCTCTCTTCTTAATTAGTCTGCACAGACAGCTGTTATCATAGGAAAAACAGTCACGGCAACACTTTGAAAAGGCATGGGGGGAAAGTTGAACGGACTCCACTTGAAACATCACTGTGAATTGCGGCAGCAGTCCATGGCCAGCGCCAATGCCCAGTGAGTCAGATCAATGCAGTGAGAACAAAGAGACTTGTGCAAATAGGAAAACCTGCTTAATGAGGGAGCCCTGAAAAGGAAAGGCCTTGCTGTCAATCTCACAAGGCTTTGTTCCCATACATTACACAATGTGTCACTGACTGTTTACTAGAAGTCATGTCTGGATTTGGATGACATCAGACACTGGTCATCTTATTCTCCTGAATTACTGATGAATCAAGCAGGATTGGCCTGGATGTTAAGAGTGGGTGATGGTGGTGGAGAATGCAGGCTCCTACAACATGAGCTCTGAATTAAGGGAATGGTGTGGTGGACAGTCAGCCCACGTTGATAAAGGCACTATTCTTCTCTCAGCAGGAAATAGCCTCAGCCAACTGCGTCATAGGAGTGTTACCTATCTCATTTATTATGGAAACGTTCCTGCCCATTCATGTAAAATGTATGCTCTCCGAATTGATAGTAACACCTAATTCACACGTTTTTTTCTCTCTGTGTTTTAGGACTGACTAACTGACTGACTGACTGACTGAAGAAGTGAAGTTGCAACTGCTGCAAAGCCCGGTTTCCTTTGTGTGGATTCCAAACATAGCCTGGAGGCTAAATAGGTACAGTATGAAAGAACGAAATACCAACATGGATTATAACATGGATAGTGTCCTTTTTTCAAGCCATATTGTACGAATAATAATCTATCCATGCACACCATAAGTAATTTATTGTATTACATATAAGACATACAAGGTATGAGACAATAATTAACAATACTATAAGAAGGTCACTAAGGTGGCACTGTTAATCAATATCTGTTTATTGAATGTTATCATCAAAGCTAATGGAACCTGGCAGTTTGTCCACCAGAGGGCACAAGGCAACACACTTGTTTCCTAGGTTACGAATATCAGCTGACCGCTGTAGTAACGTTACAATGGAGTCTGATGTGTGTCTTCATGGTAGGGTGATCATTTTCACATGATACCTCAATAATAGTAAAGTTCTTCTTTAAGCCTCAATACACCTGAGTACATTCATGTCAGCCATGCCTGGTTTTGCTGCTGGAACCTTACAGTTAATGTTAGTACCACATTCAACTGCAAAATAACGTTGGCCTCTATCACCCAACTAACGTTAATGTTAACTTGATTGTTGGTTTATTTGTGAAACAGTAAGGCAGTTGTACCAAGTAGCTGAACAACAGCCCCATCATCATATCTGACACATTCTCTGGCTAAATCAAGTAAATTACCCCAGTTCGGACTAAGAGCAGATTTATCATGCCCATGAAATGCCACTTCTTGCTCTCCCATGTTCAACATCACACTGATTAGCCTCTTCATTATGTCACAGTTTTTAGTTACCTGGTTATTGTGCTTTTGGACACTTGTGGCAACTATCAACCCCTGCTTTGCGGAACAGCTTTAATTTAAAGCAGCACAACGGAGAAATTGCTTAACGCTAACAAGATGCTAGCGGCTAAACCTAGTGAAACCTGTTGAAATGTGCTTACTTTGACACTGACAAACTAGCGAGTCAATAACTTTCCTAACACAGTCAAACATCAAGCAAGTGCAACACAAGACAGAGCAATACGGCAAATAAGTTACTTTCTAGTCCGGCAGAGACTATTCCTTGGGCGGCTTCCAGAAACCTACATAGCGCAGTAATATGCCTACGGACCCTGGTATGGCAATGGCAAAGAGGCCATTCTCCATATTAAACGTCATTGTAGAGCCCCAATTTTTTATTTTAAGGTAAAATTGCTAATCCTGACCCTAACCCTGAAGTTCAAAGTCAGCATCACTTGTTCAACTAGTATGTGCCACTAGAGATAATATAATTGTTAACGACGAATATAATTGACGACAGATATGCTAGCACATAGTGCTGCAGTTAAGATGCCCCTCTCACGTTGATTATAAGTATGGGATAATGTATTGTCCGGAGGTCATTATCCAAAAATAAATCCCGACGGGGCGATGTTTCGTCCTGAAAGGATTTATTTTTGGAGAATGACCGACGGACAATACCTTATCCCGCTTATTATACGGTAACCTGCCAAAAACGGCGGAAGACATTCCTCCAAAATACCTCTTTTTAATGATTTAGTTGTCGTTTCGTGATTTCGGCTAAGAAACAAATAGTTCTTCAAGCAAATAGAACTTTGAAGTTTCAGGTGTTGCGTAGCAACCCATTACTTGCTGACTTCAAATTACCATGAGTCTGTAACGTTAAATGACCGGACTTCTTGCGGAATGATATGAAAGATGTGAATTAGAAGCACAAAACCCGTCATTATCTTTTTGCAGCGGTGAATTATACGGAAATATTCACCGGCAAACGTTGGGATGGCCCATTCAAATCAATGGTTCCCTTTTGGAACATTCTGAAGAGCCGTATAATAATAGTCTATAAACTACATTAGCCACAGCTACACAAAAATGATCGAACAGAGTTTTTGTGTCCGTGCTTGTTTATTATTTGGCAGTTTTTTTGGCTTCTTACAGCCGAGTGGATGTGAAGTTGTGAAATCATCTGTGCATAGTACGTATCTATCGCAATCAGAGCCTGACCTGCTCACCTGACAGCAACCAAGCTGACAACCCCTAGCCTGAAAATGAAACAGGGCCTGGATCTGCACAGAAGATGACTTGGCAAGGGTGATCCACCCTCGATGAACAACTCCCTGTATTCTTTTTTCACTTTTTTCACTTTAGTTGTTAATAGTTACAACAACAAATCTGTCATGGCAACCTTTAATGAACACTAAATAGACTCAACAGTTTGAGAATAAACTTATTCTTAACTTAACTTAATTATTAATTCAGGTCACACCACTGGACCCCTTATTTATGAAATCACACTGAATCAATGAAATGCTTCATTATTTCTTCACCTTAGACATAAAGACATGAATCAGAATCATGGAATCAGAATTATGGAATCCTCATTATGGAACCCAGGCCTGGCCCAGCCTCTGACCTGAGAGCATGACTAGGCCAGACTGGGGCAGCTTCTGAACACCCTGAACGAGCCCTGAACGAGCGCTCTAAAGCCACGCCCAACAGGCCGGCGAGCTGGGCGCGGCACTGTTCAGAGTGATGCCTTCATTTCCAGGAGGACTGTGGCTTATTGTGGAAGCGTCGGGAGGCCCTGGCAAGGCCACACATACTGCGCACTGAGACGGCTGTAAACACAGGAGAGGGCTTTGGACCTGCTTGCAAGGTGACTGGCCAAACCACCCCGAACGCGTCTGGCCCTTTGGTGTGACGCCACCAGCCACCGACAGTGTCAACATCATTACTGTCAGCTGCAATAAAACCAGAGCTCGTTTCACGAGCGAGTCCTCGGCACCCCACCGGAACCCCCTCCCTCCCCGGAGCGCCACGGCGGCCCTCTCCCGCTCACCGTGGGAACGGGGAGCCGATGAATAGAGCAAACAAAAGGTCAAGGCCAGTGTTGCTGTGACATCCTCAGTTTGTAAACATAGCCCAGATCCAAACAGTGTACTGTACCCTATAAACATCCTGTCCACTGCCAGTCTGGGGGAGGTGGCGGGGACAGTAAACCCAGTGTTTCGTAACAAATGAGTCTGTGATAAGGCTTGAGTCATTGTCATCCCACCACTTCCTTCCAGCCTAAAATAGCCCGCAATAAACTTGATTTTTAATGACCTGTCTGACCAGCACTCAATGTTGTCTAGTTATACAGTATTGCATCGGATCTGAAATCACAAATGTTGCTGTATAACGGTTTATGCAGGGCAACAAACCCTGTCTGTTTTATTGATTGAGGTACTGTGGGGAAATGGATTTGGATCCTCTTTAATAAATCTAAATGATCACTACGTATTTATATTTAAATGGATGTATTCAGTCACCTGATGTTTCATAGGGCACACAAGAAATTGCATTCAAGGTTTCTGGCCTTCGACACCATATAGACAATAATTATCACTATACACTACCTATATTATGTTGGCGATTGTAGCATGATCACTAACACAACAAATCAGTTTGTGAAAAATTCAGTTTGAACAGATCCACTGTGAACTATCAACAGATATGATTGTTTCGGTAGCCTGTGTTAGCAACAAAACATATGTAATGAAATATTTGACAGAATGATCCCATTTGTAGACAGACTGCCACTGTACTAAAAGATAGTACGCTATAGTACAACGATAGATGGGAGAACAACACATTGCTTAGAGGTCTAAGCTAACTCCGCTGTTAAAGAAAAAAAAAAACATTTTTAGTTGCACATTAAGGCCCCAGTGAATGATAGGCTACTGGATTATTTTATTCACTGTCTGTGTGGTGGGAAGCACAGTTGCATGGCCTACATAGCCATTTGGTAATATATTTTGTTGAGTTAAATGATCAGTCAGTTTAGTAACTGAGTGTTCAATGCTGTGATGCCAAACTGTGTAGAGATAGATAAGATGCGCCTGCCAGATGTTGAAAAGCAAGATGCAGGTTACATTTTAAAGAGGGAAATGACAGAATGATTTCCATGCAGGGTCTACCTTTCTGATCAGAGACATCCAAATGAGACCCTCAAAGACCCTTAAGTCTGTGCGTAGGATATGAAATTACCAAATGAATGTGCCCTAGTAATCCAAATAACCTTTGCAATGTCCTTCTTAGTTGCACGTATACATTTGCGGTGCGCATCTCTGAAATAAGGGCCCATGATTTACCAAATGTAATTGTTCTGTATGACGTGGGTGTCATCTATCGAAAACATCAGCGGCCAGTTTTAACATTCAACAGTACATACTCTCAAGCTTAAACAGGGCAATTTATCTTGTCTGGTAGTGCCATTGCTTTGATAATAGGCTTGTTTAGTTGCATGTTGTGACATATATTGAATATGCAAGAAATATGACTTCAATAAGACCAAGCACCACAAGCAACACAAACCATCATTTTCTGTGGTCCTTCTCATCCCTAAATTCTTGAAGAGTGTGAGTTCAAAAGTTACACTCTCACAGTAAAACAGTAAACAGATGCAAATGTTTTCTTTTACAGCTAGTGGTGCAACAGAAAATGAGATTATTACCTAATTGTGATGACATCAGAAACAGCTTGGACAGCAGGACATGCGGGACTCTGTGAATTAGCTGCCTTAGCAGTGCAGAACCCCCTATTGGGACCCGGTGACAGTGGGGTTGTCAATGGCCTGGCTTGCAGTGGTAGGAGAGGTCAATTAGTGCTTCCTGGCAAGAGAGACGGCTTGAAAACATGGTGAAAAAACACAAAACGGTCTTTAAGCAGCAGATGGTGAGAGAATGGCTGTCCAGCGAGGGAGAGGTGACTGGAGGACAGGTCATTTGTGTGAGCGGTGGCCAGAGGACACAGAGACTGGAGAGCAGCCATGACGGCGGCACTTATCGCTGTTGACCTCCTTCCTGCTCTCTGAGTGGCTGGAAGGAGCCCTGATGAAGCCAGTGGGCCTCTCTTGGTCCCCGCCACGCCACGACACGCTGTGCTGCTTCCACTGCAAACCACTTGGGCTTTAGGGGTGTGATTAATGAGAGCCATTCCAGCTGTCAAGCAGCCACTGTACAGGAGACCAGGGACGTGCACAGGAGTGGGCTAAGGTTGTTCGGGCAAGTGCCCGTTTGCCATCCTCGCCTTTTAAGTTGCCCCTCCGAAGGAAATATATATATTTGCATTCAGATGACGGGGCGTGGCAGCGGCTGTGACAGAAATTATGTGTTGCCCTTTTTTTCCAGGGCAGAGCAACTGCCCTTCAAAATTCCTGTGCACGTCCCTGGCTTTGGGGGTGTGATTAATGAGAGCCATTCCAGCTGTCAAGCAGCCACTGTACAGCAGTGGGACACTGAGAGCTGAGATATGAAACAAGAGACGCTGGCAGCTGGGCGTCTGGCACCTGGCACAGGTAGGCAGTGCTCCACGTGCCCATGCAGTATGTAGCTGGCACCTGGCACAGGTAGGCAATGCTCCGCATGCCCATGCAGTATGTAGCTGGCACCTGGCACAGGTAGGCAGTGATCCGCATGCCCATGCAGTATGCAGCCTCCAGACCCCTCTAGACTGTTGGAAACACACGCCAGAGATCAAGGTCGATGATGGTCTTGTTAAATTACATTCTTGCCGACTCAGATAAGAGAGTTGTGAGCTTTTTCTGCGTCACTATAATCATTTCAATGGTCTGTCAGGGTTGATTTCTGGTTCAATGTGCCCTGGCAACATAAACCTCACATTAAGACAAATCCCCAAATGTGACATCATAGAGCATAATCCCATGGAGAAAGAGAGAGAGAGAGAGAGAGAGAGAGAGGGAGAGAGAGGAGGAAGATACTGCCAGTCCTAAGAAACAATTGTTTCTGCTCGCTGTGTGAAAATGTAATTTGAAAAGTATGGTGATTTTTACAGCTTTTGACACAGTTTCATTACCCAGTGCTCTCATTATAAATCTAGGTCATGCAGAACTGAAGAAACAGGGAGGAGAGTTAAGGAGGTGTCTCATAGTTTGAGAATTAATGCTACGTTTTGTTTGTGCCAGATTAACCAACACCTTGCATCTTTGCCTGTCTTTGATTTTCCCTTTTCAGCGTGACCAGTAACGCACAATTGGGGATGGCTTCATTGTTTGAACGTGCTCAACTGCAGATGACGACTTCCAATTAAATCACAAACTATTCAGGAACACCCTCTTTATTTATTTCCAAATTGTTTATGGACAGTTAATGGGCAGTCACTGCGATTGTCTTTGTGAACTGGAGGATTTATAAAGTTTGGCTGTAGCCTCTGATTTTGAAGTGAAGCAACTCCAACATGGCGTCCCTCAGCAATGGCAATTCACACAGTAATCATCGGTGACACAATAGCTGAAACAAAGACAGCTTAATGAGAAAAGACATCTTATCATCAGGGCCACCGCTAAAAGCACGCAGGCCTCCATACAAATAAATTAAATGGATAACAACAATCTACTATTTACTTTTACTTTTACTGTTACATCATTACATACATTATATATTTTATTGAAATAATAACATGAACACTTGTGGTGCCCTTACATGTCAACTTACATGTCAATTTATATCGAGTGCCTGTATATTATATGGATTATCCCCTATTCCCCCATAAACATATTATCATACAGATTAAAAAAACTAAAACAAAAAAACTTGTTAATAATGTATTGCGTGTTAATCGAGAAAAATAATGCATGAACACACAAACACACACTACGTTAAATAAAGAACAACCGGCTTGTGTACTAATAATAGCTAATGTGTTATGGATACAGAGAGTAGGCCCTATGTTTATGTTTATATTTGTATGTTTATTTTATGGTTTGCACAAAATATGGGTCGCAGCTTAATGAATATGGGGAATCGCGGGTCCCAAGGCAGGGTTACTATATGGAATGGAATGGAATGGAAAATACACTTTTTGTTTTCACTAGCCACTACCAGCCACAATTTTGTAATTGCACTTTTGTTTCTCCCACTGTCCCACCACACACATATCACTTGGAATCATACCTTTAACATCAGACTCAGAACTTTAACAATCTAACACACACACACATTCTCTCCCTCTCTTGCTTCAGCCACCTTGTCTGCTACGATGCAGATCTATTTCTTGTGCCATCTGAAGGCTTCGTTGGCTTTGATAGCCTTCAATTAAAAATGTTTAGTGCCCACAATAAAGCTGTTGTTTATCTTAGCGTGAAGCTGACACTGGGAGCAAAACATTGACTCACTAGTAGTCTAGTCTCATCGAAAACTAGCCAGTAACTCCCCACAGTCAGCTCTTCTCCACTTCTTATTGAAAAATCGCCCTTTAACTTTTGGTTTGTGAACTCTAGTTGTCTCCTCTTGCATAGGCCTACCGACATCAGCGGCTGTCTTTATATCTGCAATGTAACACTACATTGTTATTTAAATGGTTCGTCAGATCAGTTTTTGCGAATGAATGTATGATTGACTGATAAAGCCACCTGTACATTGTTGAGCAGTTTCAGCTCTGAAATGAACAGAAGTAATTTATTTCCTGCGTGGAATCACACGGCATGCACATGGGTCAGAGGGAGTGCCCTGCAAAGACATTTAGCATTTGGGCACCCAAATGGTTAGCAGCAGCCCTGCTTATCATGGCCACTGAAAACATTATCACTCATTGTTCAAGATTATACATTTACATCTGAGTGCCCCAGTCTTTGGCAGCTGTGTCGCTTTTTTTCATCATCATTGCCATGTCTTCACCATCTGTTTGAAATTTAACAGACAACTTTATTATGTTATACAACTTTATGACAGAGTAGAGTTTAATGAAGGGATTTTTTTTTCTTCTATACATGTGTCCATTGTCTTGCTCCCTAAACGGCATAAAAATGGGTGTGCTCCTAATGAATGTTACCACCAAGAAAATTAAAACAAAGAGCTTGAAGAAATGGAATTTGGGTTTTAACACTAATGAACTGCCGTGTATGAGACCGCACATGAAGGGGGTCTGTAACCAGAGCCAGAATGGTCATTTTGTTGGAATGTTAAGCTTTTTTTTAGTCACACCAAGTTCTTAATCTGATGTGTGTATGATTGCATCTACCATGCTTCTACTGTACAAGAAATTAACAAGAGAGAAGTGACAGTCTGGGCAACAACTTAAAAGCGCTAGCCAGCTCGGGCTAAGACCCTGGTCACTGGGTGGATTAGGGCCTGTGTGCCTAAGCCTGTGAGGGGTTTTGAAGGAGTAAGTGGTTAACAAGCTTGATGTGCATGACTAACAACACTAAAGGCATGCACCTGCTTTTCATTTGCTACTTTTTTCATCCCAACCTCGTCTGGCTAGTGTTTCCTCTCGACCTTAGACATCTGGCTCCTGAAGGGCTTTGGCAAAAAAAAAAAAAAAATTGGAAAAAGAAAAACAAGAACGGGGAGTGAGACAAAGAAGTATGGCTGAATTTATATGCCAACACATGAATATGCACAACCATACATAGTCCACGCACGCATGCTCATTTAAATTTGCTTTGTTATTTTCAGAGTTCATTTTAAAACTCTTTTCATACTCTTTTTATACTGTGCACATACTGTGTAAAGCAAAGGCTGGTGCAGTACAGAACAAGTACCAGTACCTGTTGGTAAAGGCATCAAATAGTAGACTGTGAGAATATTAGAGTTCTGCCTTAGTATTAACTACACTGTGTTTTACACACATCTGCTGTGGATCTGCAGTCTTTCAATAGAGGATTTTTTTTTTCACATTCTCTTTTTTCCAACAATGAGTTTTTGGTTGCCGTGTGTATTCCAATAAAATCCATAAAATATAACAGCACTTAAAGAGCCACTTTGGCTATACATTTGGGAGTTGTTTTAAAAAGAAAACAAAATCCAAACAGGGATCACGGATCCATCAGGATGTTAAATATAAATCTACATGGCCCTTTACTGCAGTGCTTCAGTACTGCAACCTTTTTTAAAGCTTAAGTGCAAATATCAGAACCCTAATCCGGTGTATTAGACAGGGTGGAGCAGATTGTCTGCGGGTAAATCATGCCAGCAGTTCAGTTAGACAAGAATGTCAGACACCAATCATCAAATTTGTCACAGACACCACTTAATAAAGTCGTGGGCCTTTTTTTTTGTGACACAGTCCTTGAGACAAAGTGGAAAACCTGTCCATCATCAATTCCTGGTCGGTATTGTTCTAAAGGCTGTGAGTTTCCATTTGAATGTTTTCTGAGCCCTAGCACTGAGCACACCTGGACAAAATTAACACTGAGGTAGTCAAAACACAAAGGAACTGCAGTGGTTAAATTTACCGAGGCACTGGTGAGATTTCCTCCATTCACAGCCACTCACAGCGAACTGGCTAAAATTATGGGAGAATTTCATATCTGATTCTAATGTCCACAGGCTTTGAAAGCAGAGCGCATAGAAAGTTAAGAAGAAATAACAGCACTTCAGAATGTGAGATGGCGTCCCAGCCATCTGGACATGGATCAGACATATGGTTGACAGGAGATCCAGACACCAACACAGGCTATTTTGCTGCACCCTGCCATAAAGTGAAAACTTGAGAGGTATTCTCGAGGATTCGGGGCTTGAGGGGCTGAAGGTGTGGGGGGGGGGGGGGGGGGAAGAAAATAAGAAAAGATCCTGAAAAGCTGTTCTGCCGAGCATGTGTTCTCCTCTACGCCCTCTCATGTAGTCCGCCCCTGAAGAGCAAAAGCATAGGTGGCAGAGAAGTGAGTTTTGATTTGTGGTGGATCTGGACCAGGACTGCGGCAGCAGCATGTCTCCCGACGGTCTCCAAAAACCCCAGACTTTAGGATCAGCTTAAAAGAGAAACAGAGTGTGGAAGTGGGTAGAGATGTGTGGGCTGGCGGCTTGGTCGGAGCTGTGAGTGGCTTACTTAGGAGACAGCCTTAGGAGACAGCCAGGGGAATGGATTCTGTGGCCTGCATGGCATTGCCTGAATGGTCTCCTGACCAGAAGTAGTCAGCTGATTTCTCCCTAAAACATGATTGAAGACCCTTGTCCCTGTTTACAGCATGTATCTAATACCAATCTAAATGCTTTGTGCCAAGACCAACAACAACAACAACAAAAAACACAGAACATGACATTGGATAAAACATACACTGTAATATTTATCTGCTACTTAACATGATTTTGGCCAATGCTTTGCAGTTTCCTGAGCTAAAGTCAAATATTTATTATGATTATTTATCAGCCACGACTGGTTGGACATCAAACCAGGATGTGAATTTCACAAAAAAATCCTGTTTTGACATGATGTAAAATATTCTAACTGGAAGTGTGAAGATTAACACAAATTCATGGCCAACGTTGCCTGTGTTTCATCCAGTTTCTGAAGAAACCGCCCTCGTCCCTTGAGCAGCTAGAAGCCATGGGTGTTTTTGACAGCACTGTCCAACTCCCACTGATGCACACTGCAATCTGCACTGGTCTATGCCCACTTGGCAAGGCTCGAACTCGCCGGTGCACTCAAGGGAATCTGTTCATAAAACAAACCCACAGTGAAGGCAACTTGGCTGTGCACTGGCCTCTTTGTTCAGTCCGTGGGGAGGGGGGAGAAAAAAAAAGAAAAAGAAATACAGAAAAAACACCTGGATTTTGTTTTCTCAGACTATATATAGGCTCACCTCTAAATGTGAACCACCTGTGCCAGACCACTGCGAGCCATCCCCAAACATCAGAGAGGTGGCAGCATGTCTGGCAGTTGTTCATGTGGAATGCTGGCACTCCGTGCCCCTAGCTGTTTCAAGCCCGGACAGAAGTAGGAAGAAAACTGTACGGGGTTGCGACATTGGACAATGTATTGAAGACAGAGATGTACAAAAAGGCAAAGGAAAGTTCTTTCATTCGGTTCCAAAACAGAAACGTTATTAGCACTCTGCTAACAGCCGGCATTGGTTCACAGACAATTTTGGTCAGACTGCATTAACAGTTTTTTTTCTCAGTGAACCACAAAAACATGTCTGCTTAATAGTTCAAATGCGTAAAGAGCAAACTCCGGTGTCAGAGAGCTTTCTCTTCTTATGTGTGTCCAGTGAAAGTCGCATGATCATCTGAGAAGTACTGTTGTCGTGGGAAACACAAAGCAATACAGGAGGTGAAAGAGAGAGGACAGGATTCTTGATTGTAAAGAATGGTATTCATAATTGTAAAAAATACAATTTCCCAGAAAAGTGATTCATAGTATTTACCTTCACATTCTTCGGCCTTTCATCTGTGCATGTGCAATTTGATAGTGAAGGTTGTGTTTCTGTTAGGTCTTGCTTCTCTTTGACCCCCGTTCCAAGGCTGGCATGACACAGTCTCAGGTGTCCAGTGTTGGGACTTTTGGTAAATGTTTGGCATGGTAGAGTAAGCACATTTTGGAAGTCTACCTGGAATACCGTGGTCTTTAAATAGCTCGAGGCGGGCGTTACCCTTTTCCTCCTTGCCTGCCTGCCTGATGCTGACACAAACTTGCTGATGAATTACAACTTCACTGGAAATTATGAAGAAAAAGAGAAAATAGAGTAATTTTGTGTAATTGCGGTCAAGCTTTGAGCACTCGTGTCTTGGGAAGTGAAGTGTGTTGGCCGCAATATTTTTAGAAACACACTTTTTTTTTCTGTGCCGTTGGCAGGACATGTAGCACAATTTACCTCCTATGTTGTCTTTCCCTTTCAAGACGAGTGCTAACTTCTTTCTTGCTCTTGTGGGTGGGAGGACTTTTTGTCCCTCTCGTTTCAATAATGGTCAGCAAAATGTTAAAACTCTAAGAATACGCATGATTAAAAAACTGACAAACAAACAAACAAGCGAGGTGAATTATGTGTGTGCCCTACTGGACTACTAAACATGGTTAAATCATAAAAGACAAAGACATTTTTTTTTTATCTTAATCTCAAGAAACATTGATATACCCTGCATATGTACACACTGTATATTTAGCTCTTGTAGTCTCTTATAATTAAAGGTTTAAGAAGGTCTTGTTTGATTACTGACCAATTCTAGTGCGACACACTTGGTGCAGCATAACTTCATGCACTCATAATACTAATACCATAAAATCTATTAATAGCACATCGTCATTGTGTAATGGGCTGTTGTCAGTGAAAGCAGTGTCTAATTGAAGTGTAAGCCTATCCTTGGGCACCTGGTAAACCAGTCTATAAGGTGTTGGAGCAATGTCAGCTCAAGGATGACAGGAACTGTCAGCTGTGAGATGAACTGAGAATCGTCCTGGAATAAGTCATGCCCGTACAGTGTCTACCACCCTCTGCTCCCCAACAGACAGGACTTGCCCGCCCCTGCAATTCCTTGTTGCGGTAAGGCAGTGCTGTTTATCTGTCTGATCCCCATGGGCCCGTGCATACACACACACACACACAGACACACACACACACACGCATGGGCATACTAATCTATGTAGTTTTGCATATAGTAGTTCATAGAAAAGTATGCCAGAGCATGACCTTATATTCATGTAAACAAGTCCAGTATGCGTGTACACTGGCACGCACAGGGATAAGACAGGATTGCTTACAGTCTCTGACAGTTATAAACAGTTACTGTTTAAAGTTCAAACTGCAGAATTTGTACATGATACAGTTTCGGGGATTAATAAATAGACAGTTATAATGTTTAGCAGGGCAAATGCTTTTTTACTTGTCGTCTGGCCAACTGCGCCACGGAACATGTCAGTAATGTGACTCTTTGGTAATCAACACTCATGCAATACAGTTAAACATTAACCAAAAGCAAAAGTAGGATTGTGTTTCCTAAAGATGTCAGGTGAAGGGCACACACGCATGAGGCTCATCATTCTACAAGAGATCTGGAGGGAAGAGCTGCCTTACTGTAGACATTGACAGAGTCCATGCTGGCTTGAGTGAGGATTAACTCAATCACGGCAGTTCTTCAGATGGAGGCCGGGGAACGGGGCGATTAGCCCGTTCCACCTTTATAGGGGGGATACTCAGCCAAAATGAGTTAATATCTTGGAAGCAGGAGAAGATTTTACCATCTGTCAGGCAAATCCGCCCGGACAGGCTGCACCAGAGCCTCGCTGGCGGGCAGATGAGAGGGCGCTCCTGATGAAGACTAATTAGTGCAAATAAGCACCTTCTGAGCTTCTCAATCCTCTGACAAGTCAAGCGAGAAATTTAAGAGACAAAACTGGCAACTCACAGTTTAAGGCGCAATTCAGGGCTCTTGACTAGCTTGAGCAGCCTGCCCCGAGACAGAGAGAGCAAAAGGGGGTGGTGACTTGTGATATCACGACAGGTACAGCCATCAAGTCAAGTCTCACGGCAGAAAAAGACTGATGTTAGGTTTACGCCCCATCTGTTTCCCCCCCCCCCCCTCATAGACACATACACACATATTCATGGCTCTCTTGAATGCACAAAACCACTCCAAACGGTTTAAGTGGGATTATGCTCTTGATGGCATTCACATCTTGTGTGCCTCTCCAGCTCAACTGTAGGAGAATGCTCCGGGGTGATGTCTGTTTCAATGACAGATTCCTCCATCTGGCCAAGACGGAGATATAAACCAGCCTCAGCTCCCCGACTCTAATTACTTTAGTCATAGTTAATTTGTGCTCAGCCTACCTTTATCAGTGGATTTCATGGCTTTGCAAATGACTTTGCTGTGCAATAGGAAATGCATCAGCAGAAGTGCTTACTCTGACATGATTACACTAAACATGGTTGTGAGTTCATATACAAACAAATGAAAAACAGACGGTCGCTGCGGCGCGGTTTTAATTAAATATCTCTTCTTTTTTTTTTCGCCAAGCTCCCTCCCTGATTAAACTCGCCCTGAACTTCACACTCAACACAAACCGCGGCTATGTCTGTGAGGGGAAAGGTTATTCAGAGAACACATTTTATAAGGCAAATTCCATTTCGATTCCCAAGAGGAGTGTGTATCGGGGCAAAATACTTGCATACTAAATATACAGGGTGTGTGTGTGGGGGGGTGGTGGGCGATTAACTGCTAAATTACCTTTGCCACAGGGAAGCCACAGACATGAAGAGCTTCCAAAAATACAGATAATTTCTCCTGCCGTGTATGAATTCTTCAAGAGTACCACGCCCTAGGTGAGAGATAATGAGGCTGTCCCATCTCCAACGGGGTAATTACAGGCTGTAGGATGTTGCTACCCAAACAGACAGTGACGGGTGAGCTTTGCCACATGTTTCACCTTCATCAGTGTCTCCTGTGAGTTCCTCTTCACATTTGGAGAGAGTTATTGTTACTGACGCTGTTGTTGTTTGTATATGGGGGGGTGGAGGCGGGGGGGGGGGGGGGGGGGTGGGTCAGAGAGAGGTAATTTGCAGGCGTAGACGGCACAGCGGAGTGGAGCCCAAAACCGGATCCCTACTAGCCCGGAGCGGAGTGGGGATGTGGAGCGGGAGTGGGGATGTGGAGCGCCGCGGTCCCGGTGTAATCTGCAAACAGGGGAGGCAGACACACGCTCCCTCTATTCATACCGGTCCAAGCTCTGTGCTAGAGGCCAAAGTGCACAGCACCGCAGCTGAAACACTACACAGCATAGCGTGCATAGAGGGAGAAGTGGACGATGAAAGACACGGAGGGGGGAAAAAAAGAACAGGGCCAAGTGCACTGGGGTAGGCGAGAGCAAACAGGACCTCTTTATATAGCGAGGAGAGCCATACCTCTTTCATTGAGGGAAACATGCAATAGGTGTGGCACGGTGGCAACCCGGAGGAAACCAAAACCAAATGGTAATAAGTTCAGATGGACTGCATCCCACTGAGGGCTGACAAAGGTACAGAGAGAGAGAGAGAGAGAGAGAGAGAGAGAGAGAGCAGTTAAGAACAAGACAGAACACAGGAATGAGGAAGGCAAGGCAAGTTTATTTATAAAGCACCATTCATACACAATGGTGATTCGGTGCTTGTGCAAATGAGCAGATAAAAGAACATTAACAAGGAAGCTGAAGGAAGATAGAAAGAATACATTTTAAAAAGAAAAACATAGTGGGAAACAAGAAGAGAGTGGGAAACGAGAAGAGAAACAGAGAGAGAGAGAGAGCAGAATAAATTGAGGAAAGTGAAAGCGGTAAATCATTGGGCGGTTGCTTCACAGAGCATCATTGGTTTCCTGTGAGGGACTGACTGTCAGATTGGGAGGCAGACGCATGAAAACAGGCCCGGGTCTGGGTCCAGTGGCGTGTCCCAGCTCCCTGGGCCTGTGATGAGAAGCCTAATGGGGAGGGACACTAAACTGTATCAGCTGCCATGGCTCCGCTCTGGCAGGGCTCGCAGTCAGTCAGTCAGGAGGCTCTTGCGTGAATCAGAGTGATCCCGGCAACCTGCCCAGGAGGGATCAGGAAGAAGGCAAAAAAAAGCAGCCTGAGTGCACTGCGTCAGGGCAATTCTGGGCCTTTATTTTTAAGACATCGGCAATGAAAACAAACACATCACAACAACTCTCATGTTCCTCCAGGCTTAATCCACATGAAGGGCGTTCTGGACAAGGTAAGAAACATGAGATGAAAGCAGGACCTGTCAGACCAGCTGCAAGACTTTCATCCAACATTCCCAGTAAAAAATGCATCTGCTGTGCCCTTTTGAGTGAAAAAAAAAGAAAGCACCCAAAGGATTATTCCTGAAAGACACTTAAGCATTCCACGTAATTATGTTATAGCTTGTCAAACATCTGTCTTATCTGTTCAAAGCTGTTAGTCCACTTTTATATGTCAGAGAACAGACGGCAGAATAATTGAGAATCTTTTTTTCTGCCTAGCAACAAACCTTTTTGAATCTCAGTACTCAGTAAAGATGTGATTTTTATATCACTTTCCCGCTGTTGGAGAAATGCTTAATTTAACACGCCTGCTGTGACGTTTTAATGACAGTGTCATTAACAGTGCCATTAACACAACATAACACTTGTCAAGAGGTGCCATGTCTTTTAATGTCCACTTTCGTCAAATAATAAACTGGTTATAGAAAAACCACAGTTAGCACATGCACATAAATTACATGATGAAATGGCAAATGTTCTACTGAGGTTTTAGCGCCAATTGTCTGTTAGCATGACTCATCACGAAGGCACACGTTACTTTATTGCCTGTATTACGACACAATTCTGATGACGGTTACATAACTAACGTCATAGCGATGCTCTTGCACAGAGTGCCATGGACGCTAGATCTGATAGCATTTAGCCATGCAAAACAAGAGCAGACACCCTGATTTATTAGGTTTGGTGAAACACAATCTACCGTATAGTTTAAAAGCCTTCCATAAACCCTCTTCCTCTTACTCTGAAGCCCATTATTAAACAGTAATAAACGGAACAGTTCGGAAATGTCAAATAAATGATCCAGCTCCTTGAGGACGTGCATAAATACAATGTATCAGTTCTTGGAGGGGGAAAATGAGGCCCATGACACACATTGAAAAACAATCCCAAACAGCTTTGGCAGGGATGATTGATGCAGTGCGTGAAGTAGGACCCGTGACCGGCCTCACCACATGCCTGGCCAGCATAGCCTGCGTCTCCGAGGCTTCAGCTGGCTATAGGGAATACAAATGCTGCAGAGGTAGCAGTGGTTGTATATGTAAGCATTCAACTGTTGGCCACTGTGGTATCAGTCAACTGAGACCGAAAAAACAGAGAGTCAGTGCAACAGAATATGTGCATGTTAGCATGAACGTGCTGTACGTGGATCATGACAACAAGACACGTTTCAGCCTTAATGATATAACCATGCACAGGGATTGTGGGGTATCAGCATGGAGCACTGCTCGGGATCGGGAGTTTTCCCTCCAACACAAAATTAGAATCAGAAATGATTCTTTATGAGGGATGACTTCCTCTTCACTCTGTCTTAACTGCTGGAGAGCACTTCAAAATTACAACTCATTTTCACACCACTGAACTTCTTGTTCTCCTCATTAGTTATTATTTTCTTTGCTCTTGGTAACATCTTGCTCAAAATCTCAGCATGAGTGTTTTATGTCTCAGAAAGGATTGTTGTGTGTATTCAATACTAACAGGTAACCAACTTGTTAACGATGTGTCTTGTTTAAATGAATTCAGTTCATGGATGATGCTCGTGCAGATGTCCCTTGTGTGGAGAAGAACACCATCTATTCTGGAAATAAATGGTTAAGTCCCAAATTAGTTTTAATTAATCACTGACTGAGACATAGAGCAATATGGGAGTTAGTTACTCATAATGAAGGGCCTCTCAGAATAACTACAGACATGCAGTATTCATCGGTCTCAGAAGTTTTAACTAATGACTTGAAAGAGTACATGGAAAACCAAATGTGCTTGCCCTAATGGGAGTTCAGTATACCATGTGAACGTGCTCACCTCCTCTGTCTTAAGTAAGGTTTACACTGTCAGTCCAAATACATTTTTTTGCGTATCCGATCATAGAATACAATCTTGATTGACCAATGTGTGTGTCCTGTTGGCAATCCTCCTTTCTTATCGGCATTGGTTGCTACAGTAACGACATTGCACCCAGAGGTAATTCAAATGAACAAAGATATATAAGAATATACACGTAATGAGACAGCATCAGAGACAGTGGAGGATTGTGGCTCATCAATGGCCGCCACCAAACTAGCATGTTTCCTGTTCGTGTGATGTACACAAGAACTTAACGTCATGTCAAAAGTCACAGACAAAAAAAAAAGTGGTCAGACCAAAACACATTTCCAAAAATGTGATTCGACTAGTATTTCAAACCATTCAAATGACATACAAGTGTGGTGTAAACCACATACAAATGTTATTTGAAACGGATTTGTAAAAATTCATGTGGAGTTCATGTGATTTTTGGATGTTCAGAAGTGGTCTATTTGAAGTACAAAACGAGCTATTCGGAATTCCATATCAATATGGCACAACTTTGTAAAGTTGTTTACTTGTGAGTGTAGGGAACCATTTAATCAGTCTCTTGTTCTTGCGGTTCAGCTGAGCAAACTGCACTAAACGTCACACACAGAACTCACACCCTGACTTCATGATTGGTATTTCCTTATGATGCATTTTCTCTTTATTTCCACCACACAGAACCTCCCTTTCCAGGGGAGATCTAACCATCAACTCCTCCACTCACATCCCACACAATGGCTTTGTTGTTCAGCTGGGGCTCAGGCCTATCACTTTCAACGCAGGACCATCACGCCTACGCTTCACAGGTAAGCCGTGTTTGGAGGAAAATAAACCACAGCCCCACAATGAGAGAATGGAAAGACATACCCTTTAGTGACTTGGAACGCACACTGAGATCTCATAAAATAATCAGTTGCCAACCACTAAACCCATATTTATATTCAGTCCAGTGGGGTATGCTATTTATATACATTGGTATACATTTTTGCAGGATTCCATTCAATAACATTTCCATTCACATATTAATGGAATTTCTAGAGGGAAATATTTACTTTTTCCATTTCTGCCATTACTACATGACATAGAACTTCAGCAGTGGAAGTTTCTAGAATGTTTTTAGTTAGCATTCCTGTTCTTTGAGAGCCGCGATGCATCTAAACAACATGTCAGAAACTTCAAAACACTGCAACATAACATGTTGCTTCGGAACAGAGAGCAGTTCCCTTTTGTTGATAGCTTTAGCTGATGCCTTTGGAATTAGACAGAAATGGTGTTTGTTTTGTGTTTGTTTTGTTGAGACAGAGTGAAAACGTGGGCCATTTTACGAGCATCCATGAAGCCAGGCCTTCTGACCTCACTGCCCGAGTTGATAATTGGCAGGAGGCTAGTTGGCAGTTGTCTTGCGCAGGGAGAGATTCCACTCGAAATTCGAGAAAGGTCATGGGATCAGATTCAGTTGAAAGGAAAACGGACATAATTATGTTTTTGCTTGTGGTGGTTCTGCTTGGAAGGTATTCTATTGCAGTGTGGTCACCCATCGGTCCTGCAAACATGGCCACAGAGCCAGAGCAAACAAACAAGCTCCTGTGTCATCTGCTAATGCAGCAAATTGCAGTGTATCATTAGATAGATCGCTCTCTCTCCCTCTCTTTTTCTCTCTCTCTATCTCTCTGTCTCTCTCTCTCTCCCTCTCTCTTTCTCTCTCTCTCTTTTTCTCTCTCTCTCTCTCTCCCTCTCTCTCTCTTTCTCTCTCTCTCTCTCCCTCTCTCTCTCTCTCTGAAGCACTCAACTTTGTGATCCGGAGTAAATCACATGTCAACATTATTTTGCTTCTGGTGTTTGAATATTAGTTTCATCCTAGTGACTAGGACCAGGTAACTTTAAAAATGCGTCTGTTGGAAATAATTATCTGAAAAAAATAAGATGAATGTTTATATTTTATATAGATATATATAGGCATAGAGATACAGTCACGCAAACACATGTTCATGCACATGTACTGTATGTATGCACACCCAGCCCATATAGCGATGCACAATGTACTTTGGGTTAGTCTTTGCGTTCACAAAACCAATTGCGTCAGTTTTACAGTAGACATTAAAGATACAGATAAGGCAGGTAAGACCAGTATTTTCATTTTTCAAAGCTCTCTAATGTTTTTGGGCTCTAGAGGTTACAGAAGCTTAAAGCGTGCATAAACTAGCATTCACTATTTCATCACTAATGTTTCTATCAACAGTGTGATGAGAATATGTGATCAGGATCTTTCAATCAAGGCATCCATTATAGCAGAGGAATGTGCACGTAGCTATCATATCACCATTAATGTGAGCATGCTGTTGGCTGGGGTAGGGTTTGTCTGTGTGTGTGTGTGTTTGTTTGTGTGTGTGTGTGTGTGTGTGTGTGTGGGTGTGTGTGTGTGTGTGTGTGTGTGTGTGTGTGTGTGTGTGTGTGTGTGTGGGTGTGTGTGTGTGTGTGTGTGTGTGTGTGTGTGTGTGTGTGTGTGTGTGTGTGTGTGTGTGTGTGTGTGTGTGTGTGTGTGTGTGTGTGTGTGTGTGTGTAAGTGTGTGTGTGTGTGGTGTGTTTGTGTGTGCAAGCACGCACGCAGGCACATGTGTGCTCTTTCGGGACCTTTTAAGAAAGTTCAGATGAAGTATCTACCTTCTGCTGGCTGCGTAGACACAGGCCAAAAGACTGACACTTGAGAACAGTGGCTTTTCATCTTGCTCAAAGATGCTCTTTTGTCAGAAGCATCACTCATATGTAATACAAAGAGTATTAACTTCTTCTTTTACATGGCTAAAGCAAGTCCCTGCAAGCCCTCTCTGTGCTGGACCGAGAGCAGCCACCATGAACAGTAATCCTCTTGTTAAAAAAAAAGGACATACCAGCTTCTATTGGTGCAGGCTTTCATTGTAGACAGTGCCCTTTACTCAATGCTGGCGCCTGGGTTTCTCTTTACTCAACTTCCCCGAACGTTTGCTCTTCAAATCAGCTGTATCTTCATACTGAAGAAAAAAAAAAAGCCATGGGGTGGTGAACACACTTTTCAGGTCCCTAAATGTGTCCGTATGGCCACATGAATACTATTACAGCAGTCTTATCAGCTAAATCTGTCAGAGGCTTACTGTGATAAGCAGCCATATTCAGTGTCAGGCTGATATGGTGGTTGGACAAAAATGTTCACAGAAAGCAAGCACACCGCCACCGAGGTTTAATGACACAGTAGAAAAGTATTTTTTGATCTACGCCAACCTCATTATTCAGCCTTCGACTCTCTAATAATTACAGACGAGCCCCCGTACCCGTCATTCTCTCTCATTCACCGTAAGCCTTGATGGCATGAGCCTTGACAGGCCCGTGTGGAGTAGAGTCCACTCCACTCTTCGGCACTGCGCGGACAGGAGTTGTTAGAAGTTGAAAATGGAGGTTCAAAGGCCTCAAATCAGCAGCCAATCTGTAATTACCCTCCCCTCCACCCCCACCTGGGGGCAAGGCTGTCATCAGCCTCACCTCTGGGCTCCGACTAGTCCCCGGGGGGGCACCGGGTCAGGGTGGATGGGGAGCATGATGCCCCTTCCTCCATCCCCCCCCCCCCCCCCCCCACACGTGTGGCAGGCATGTGTCGTCCTGAGGGGTGGCGGCAGCCGTGGTAACAACAGAAGGGAGAGATGGAGAGATGGAGAGAGAGAGAGAGAGAAGTAAAGAGAGAAAGTGCACATTCCTGTGCTGAGAGTGCTGCCTGGACCTCTCTTTTGCACACATATTCCACGGGAGCTGCGCTTATCGCCTCCCGGGGCCTCGCTGCACAAGGAGGTCCCTCTTTCAGCCGCCCTCGGGGGTGCAGGAGGGGAGACTCCGGTCGAGACGGAGCGGTAGGAGGCAGAGGCCGCTCCCCGCAGCCAAGTCTCGTCTCCAGTAACGCCAGGCGCGCTGAAAGGAACTTGGCGTCGGGGGTGGCTGTCTGGATCTGAGCATGACAGGTCTCCAGAGGAGAGAGAGAGAGAGAACGAGAGAGAGAGAGAGAGAGAGAGAGAGAGACTGTTAATGTTGTTCAAGGAGGACCACGCCCTTTATGGTTAGGGAAAGCCCCATCAGTGGCGAAGCCGTGCACCATTGGATGTGCCAGGAGAGTTTTGGACCGCTGGGAGAGATCCTCTTGAGGGGGTGCCCTTTAGATGACACCCTATCCTCCCCTGCTGTGTCTGCGCTCACAAGTGTCCAGACAATACTGAAAGAATTCCATTCTCTTCCATGCGTTGGCATTGTGAATGTGCATGGGCGCTGATCCAGCTTACATGAATGCTGCTTTGAGCATGCCCATACCCATGAATGATTCGGGTACATCATGTTAGGGATTTACTCCAAAAAAAGAGAAAAAGCATGCCGGAGCTTAACGTCATTACAATGACCTGTGGCCCCCATCGACTACGCTGAGCCCAGTACACTTATCCAGGGATTTTCCAATCAATAACCCTCCATTGATGTCCCGTGAATGAATGCCGAGGGTTATTGTTGCGGCCCTGAGTGGGACAGATTAACTGCATATACCCAGGGACGACAGGGTCTTTTATTCTCTCAAGTCAGTCATTTCCTCCCCTTGTTTCCTTCCGAAAACACTTAATGTCCTTGAGTCTATTCCAAGTTGCGGAGTCGCTCGGCTCTGTCCTGCTTTAATGTCACTCCAGGCAATTTTATACCAAGTGGAACGCAGTATAAAAGGAGCAGTTGGTATATTACTGAAGGAGGCCCCACCAAGCTACTGTGCCGATTGCTGGACGGATGAAGTTCTGTTTAAATGAAGATCATAGAGGGGAATGTGTGCTTGAGTGCGGTTGATCATAGTAACTGTACATCTAGACAGGAGCATAGTGTTGTTTATCTCAGAGTCACATGGGCACTCACATGAACTCAGCCAGCACTTCATATTTCCATACATCCATAAAGAACTAAATATGTTCATGCTTAATTCCAAAATAATCGTATGTCTTATTTAAAGGGTGAAAATGTAGATTCAGTCATAAGTGACACACATTCACACACACACACACACACACACACACACACACACACACACACACACACACACACACACACACACACACACACACACACACACACTCACACACACACATGCATATCACATAAACTCACAGGCATACACACACACTCAAAATTGTACACCGAACACACACACACAGGGGCGGACCGGACGGACGGGCAAACCGGGCAGTTGCCCAGGGCCTCGGCCACCAGGGGGGCCTCGTCGTATTTCCGATTTTTTTATTTTTTTTTGCTAATTAAAATAAATCACTTGGCATTGCAAAATAATGACAATTCATAATAAGCATGAAAAACGATTATTTTCTTTTCAGTATCAGCTTAAAATGTATCTTAATTCCATCATGGAACAAATTATTCCAGGTCACGTGACTTTTCTGTCACTGACAATTTTTCGTGTGGTGACGTGTGTGGTCGCAAAGTTACGCGTGAAACGTCTTTTAAGTGGCGAGAAAAGAAAGAGGAAAGGGCAGGATGAGAAGTTCAGGGAGAAATGACCTAAGGTAACACACAATTTCCTACCAAGGAATTCGTCCGTGGAAGTGGAAGAAATATCTGATAATGTGTCGAGTTCATCTGATAATGTTTCAAGTGCGGCTAAGCCAAGTTTAGCGATTGCTAACAGCAGCAGCAGACAATACGCTTGTAGTGACACCAACGAGCTCTGCCTGCTTTGCTTCTACAAACGGTGAGCCATCATGTACCACAGCTGCCCATATCCGAGACACTGTCACACCCGCACTGACGACGACACGCATGATACTGCCATGGTCATGAACACAGCTCAAGCACAGCTGGCTGATACGGCAGCGGTGATGTCAACAATGTGAGTACATCAATGGTGGAGATACAGTGATTAGTGAAGACCCCTATGGCGTGACAAATTAACAGATAGAGAGAGAATTGAAATGGTTAAAACAGTACCTGTACATATTTGGAAGTTTCAGTTGAAAGCTTTCAGAAACAGAACTATAAAGCATTAATCAAATGTAACAAGTAACATTGTTTTGATTAAGCAATACAAAAGTTACACTACTAAAACACTGCACTCAAAACCTCATAATTAAAATAATTTACAACTGTTTAATTGTTAAAGTCATATACTCACAATAAATGTCAGTTCCACATAACATTAAAACGTTTTTTTTTTTTGGGGGGGGGGGGGGGGGGCCTCAACATTGTTCTTTGCCCAGGGCCTCCAATTTGCTAAAACCGCCCCTGCACACACACACACACACACACACACACACACACACACACACACACACACACACACACACACACACACACACACACACACACACACACACACAGATCAACCCTTAAACTCATCTCCTGGTACCTACCAGCAACATCCTTTTCCTATTCCCCAGCTCGAGGCAGTGAAGACAATCCCAGATGTGGATTAATAAATGTTATGCGGCCCGTCTGCTGAACCCTCTTTATTTCACACAGTTCACTGGCAATACAAGTTCAATGCATCAGCAGAGGCTTGCGCCTGAAACCAAAAAATGTTTTTACTCTCCAGGAATAGAACATATGGACAACATGCTTTCACGTTTAAAACACATCATATTTCACGTCTTTTTATCGGGAAGATGGCTAAGACTGCCTGAGTCTCTGTTAACCGCATGCTGCTGAGCTAAAAATACATTAATGTGCAACAGTCAAACCACAGTACGCCCATTGCATGCATTGAAATGATTTAGCGTGGATCAGCATCGCCTAGAAATTAGGTCTCTCTGCGCAGTCACATGTTATATAAGCTGCCAACAGATATCATGAAGACGGAAAATGTGCAACAATTCAAACACAAGCTGGATAAATGCGACACTATCAATTTCGCCTCGTTTGGGTCAAGTGCTGGTAAGCACGGAGCTCTTCGGGGGACTGGGGGCACTAGAAAGTCACACATGATTTTCGGTTCTGTTTGGAAAGTTAAAAAAGAACTTCATTTCCTCACCGAGGTGTTAGGTTTTAGTTGACTGGTTCCTGAAGGTACTCTGAACTGCATCACTGCTGCTCACAGGCGAAGACAAAGTTGAATCTAAACTTAGATTCATGCAGGGGGAATGCCACAGAGTTGTTAGAGCACAGTTCCTCTCTCCCTCTCTCTCTCTCTCTCTGTCTCTCTCTCTCTCTCCCTCTCTCTTTCCGTCTCTCTCTCCCTCTCTCTCTCCCTCACTTTCCCTCTCTCTCTCTCCCACACTTTCCCTCTCTCTCTCCCTCTCTCTCTCTCTGTCTCTCTCTCTCTCTCCCTCTCCTCCCCCCCCCTCTCCCTCTCTCTCTCTCTCTCTCTCTCTCTCTCTCCCTCTCTCTCTCTCTCTCTCTCTCTCTCTCTCTCTCTCTCTCTGTCTCGACTCCAGTCCAGGGGAGGCTCCTCCATGTCGGCCATGTGGCAGTTTGTTTGTCTCTCCTCTCCACAGGGCTCCAGGCCACAATGCCAGCGCCCTGCTGCAGCAGCCTGCAGTGGTCAGCCCCAGCTCGGCTCACCAAACCACTGCCCATGCCTCCCCTACCATCAGCACCAGCATCGCCACGGTCGCAGCCAACACATCCCGCAGGGAGACTGCATTCATCACCGGGCCCATCCATCTCTGTGACTTGCTGACCTGAATAGTATTTCTTTAGCCTTAGTGTAACTGAATAGGGGGAGACTGGGACTAGAGGACCAGGAACTCTGCTGGGGAACAGAGACTCTTGCTTATGAATTCAGATATGGTCAGGCCCCTTTCTGTATC
>NC_137924.1:10223887-10248887 GCF_963457725.1 Sprattus sprattus
ACTGCCACAAGCCTGATTGGCACGGCAGAAGGGGGCCATGAGAGAGTAATTTGAAGCGGCTCACAAGAACCCTGCAGCCCTGAGGAACGTAACGCCTCGACGACCTGGGTCACGGTACGATGTCGGGTAGATACCCATCAGCTGCCCCGGCAGTCGGCTCCACGTTAGCCACAGCGGTGGGCACCTACACAGCAGGTGGAGGTGCGGTCCCCTGTCCCACAGACACAGCGGTGGGCACCTACACAGCAGGTGGAGGTGCGGTCCCCTGTCACACAGACACAGCGGTGGGCACCTACACAGCAGGTGGAGGTGCGGTCCCCTGTCACACAGCCACAGCGGTGGGGACCTACACACCAGGTGGACCTGCGGTCCCCTCTCCCACGTTAGCCACAGCGGTGGGCACCTACACACCAGGTGGAGGTGCGGTCCCCTGTCCCACAGCCAGCAGCAGGCAGGGGATGGACTACGGCATTTCTTCAGATCATCAATAGAAAGTGAGAGGCCTCCCTGTAGCTCACAACACAGACCCCTGGGCCCCTGTTCAATGTACACAGCCCATGGGTTTGCATGTACAAGTGTGCAGAAAAGCAGAAGGCAGTGAGTGGTATGCAAATACAGTAGATGTTCCTCCAAACAAAGTTCCGTCTTTGCCTGTAGTCAATCACGCTCTAGTAAGCAAAAGGTTGTCTGAGGTTGCCCCAAAGTCCTGAGCATTATCACTATCTCGGGATTGGATGATTCACATATCTGCAATTCTAGACACTCCGATAAGCAATCACACAGGACTGGTCTCTTCCATGTCTCACTTAACTCCTCCAACCTTATTAGGGATGACTTAAAGGGAACTTAACATGAGCCAATGTCTCCTTACCAAGCCTGTGGTTGCCCCTCATATCATAATCAGGTAGGTCTTACTGCTTATCTGGACGCTAGGCACACACACTCAGTAGCCCCCAGGGTCCTGAGGATGGTATCTTTGGGCTATGTTCTGCAGTTTGCACACACTCCGCATCAGTTCAATGGAGTCCTCCTCACCTCTGTGACAGAACAGCAAGCCCCTGTTCTGCAGCAAGAGCTAGATAGAGTGCCAGAAAAAAAGAGCTGTTCATGGTATCCTTCCAGTGGACAGACTTTTAGAGATTTTACATCGGTATTTCAAAAGGATGGAAGAGTGAGGTCCATTCTAGATCTGAACAAATGCTCTCCCACTTTGAATGTTTATGCAGAAACAAATCATTTGCAGTGTACATCATCACACACTTCAAGGCACAGGACGTTTCCGAGAATTTCTGGTTCTTCCGTTTGGCCTGTCTCTAGTCTCAAGAACCTTGACAAACTGAATTGAATCAGCACAATGTCCTCTACGACAGCAGGGCCTTCACATATTATCTAGACGACTGGCTAGTCTTATCAGACTCACCGGTACTAGTGGAGCATCATAGGGCTGTCACTGGAGCCAGTGCTCTCTGTTTCCCAGCCAACAGTCAAAGTATCTGGGCCTGACTCTGAACCTGAGTGCAAAGAGGGCTACTGGCTGCAGCCACAGCTGTGGTACTACTAGGGCTGCTGCACATGAGAGCGGTTTTGCCGCAGGTTGTGTCGTAGGCATCTCTTTGAGGAGAGAGCTCAGTGTGTTGAGATGTGCCCTCAGGTCCTACCACTCGCAGACAGGTTTTCATGACAGATACCTTGCTTCATGGTTGGCGGGTCAAATGTGAGTGGAGGGCAGGGAACAATCTGGGGAAAGGAGTGCAGATGGGTTTTCTTATCAATAGGCCTGAACTGCTGACTGCTGATACATTATGGCCATAGTAGCCTATATAAACCACTTGACCCAAATGTATCGGTTGGCTCTGGGAATTCTGTTCTGGACACATGAGCACTTACTTTCACATCTGCCTGGCATATTGAATCAGATCACGAATATCCTCTCCAGAAGAGCGTCCAAGTGGCACAAACTAATGTGAATAGCCCCAGGTTGTGCAACAGCTTTGGAGACATTTTGGGACAGCGCAGGCTATTTGTAGTTCTTCCAGATGCTCAAAGTCATCTACATAGCATCCAAATGAATTCTCACACCAAAAAGTCAGCCAAATAAGCCTTGGGAAAAAAATGTAAAATACCTTACTCTGCTAGCTTGTAATAAATGATCCAATGTATATCATGCACAATATGTGCCTGTATCACCAACAACATTTTATTAGATTACACATACTCCACATTCAAAAGCTTAGAAAATAATATTTATAAGCTGGAAATGCAAGCAAAACTTAAATGTGTGAGTTGGCTGTGCACAGCTTTATGTATGCAGAGGCGGTGTTCTGTGACAGACAGCGCACTCAGCCAATCAGGCTTTGGTTGTAGAAGGTTTTCAGGGACGCGTGCTTGTGACGGGGCACTTGTGTGACCCGCCACTGCAGCCTGTAGGCTGCTACCTTTACTTGCCTGGGTGCAGGTTTTTTTTTGTATGTTTGGCATGCCCGATGTGCGAGTACATGTACAGTTTATATGTTCCGTCAACCATGGCATTCTGTTCAAATAACCACACAAATTCAATGTCTTGTCATATAAATGTTCCGTTTATTTAGTGTAAAATCACCTCATATCATATTGCATAGCGTTTGTCTTACTGTTTAAGTATTGTCTTGCGTGCGTCTGTTTAAATTAGTGAAGCGATTATTGCGCGATTAAGCGCGAGTTTTAAACCGGGTTACCCCGAAGTATTTTCGAGTAAATGGCTGATTTATTATGTGCCGACTATGCCGTCACTAGCCTTGTAACTACCATGGTGTAGAGTAGTGAGTGGCTGGCTGTTATTAGCCGATTGATTTGTTAATGTATGGCTGCTGTGAGCCACAGGTGTTGGTGCCTGTGCCGATGACACACCTGCTGATTTAGATTGGTTTTAGCCAATTAGAGGTTTTTGTCTAGGCTACTTTAACTCGCCTTTTCTTTTGTTCGGGAGAGTTTTCCTGTTTAATAAGACGTTAGTCTTAGGAGCTCTCACTGACCAGCTAAGATGGCCCTTTTCATGTAATTGACGGGTTTGTTTGTATGGTGGCTATGCTGCCCATGTATTGTCATTTTGCAACGTTGTAATTATTTATGTAATATGTTCACTGATCTATAGCCTTATGGGCCTAAGGATGAGGAAATAAAATCACCTCTTTCCAACATCTTCTACATCCTGAGTCCTCCATGAGTTTCCATCTAGCTCTAACCGTGACGGCTATCCCGACCTTTTACATTTGGTGGCAGCGGTGGGACCCAGTGGCCGCGAGCGGCTCATGGGAGTTGACCGGGAGAGGAACACGCATCGGAACTTAGAAGTCCATACTGCGGCTGTGTCGGATGATTGAGCAGCCTGGGATCAGTGCCTCACCTTTCTGTGAGTTCTTGTTGGAAGGAAATGCACAGACGGCGCCGAGCTATGTCCGGTGGAGGTGGGAGGATCTGGACCAGATGAGCTCCATGGGCCCCGACCATCAAAGCAAGCCCCAGACACCACAGAAGACGGTCGTCCTGCGCACGTCTCCGAACCCCGGCCTGCAGATCACCAGAATGGTTCCCACGCGACTGATCACCGCGCGGAAAACCGAGGTACAGGCTGAGAGGGAGATGGGGACGAGGCTATGGATACTTGGCCGACTTTCTTTCTCGTTGGACGCTCCAGCTTGAGTAGGGGGGTGTGTGACGGGGCACCTGAGTGACCCGCCACTGCAGCCTGTAGGCTGCTGCCTTACTGGACTGGGTGCAGTTGTTTTGACGTGTGTGTTGCTTGTTCTATGTTCGTATACGTTTACAATTTACATGTTACGTTAACAACGTCTTTCTGTTTAAATAACCACACAATTTCAATGTCTTGTCAAATGTTCCGTTTATTTAGTTTAAAATCATAACTCATATTCTCATATTGCATAACGTCTGTCTTACTGTTGTTTGAGTCTTGTCTTGCGTGCGATTGTCGTTATGTGAATATGGCGCGGTTAAGCGCAAGAGTTTTCAAATTGCGGGTTAATCTGAAGTAACACGTAATCGTTTGTTTCTAGTGGCTGCTTTATCATGTGTGGCTATGTCGTCACCGAGCCTGTATACTACGTTAGTGTAGTCTCTTTTCCCAGCTGTTTGGGACCGTATTTATTTAAGTATGGCTGCTATGAGCCACAGGTGTTGGTGCCTGGGCCGATGACACACCTGCCATTCATTAATTGGCATGAGCCAATTGGAGGTGGTGTCTAGGCTACTTAAACTCGCCTTTTGCTTTTGTTCGAGAGAGTGGCCTGGTTAATAAGACGTAAGTCTTAGGTGCTCTCAATGGACTAGGTAACATGGTCCTTTTTCTTGCTTTTCTTTTGGTTCATGAGAGTGATCGTGTTTAATAAGGCCTATGCCTTACGAGCTCTCATCAGACCATCTAATGTGGGCATTTTTATAGTCGACTATTTATTGTGTATATTTGTATTGAGGCTCTGCCTATTGCTATGTCTTTTGGAAGTGTATTATTTATATTCATTTGTTATTGTCAGTGTTTTTACTGCCTTGTGCCTTATTTGGGTGAAATAAAAACCCATCTTTTGAACATCTTCTCCCTCCTGAGTCCTCCTATGAGTGTAACATCTAAGCTCTAACCGTGACGGCTATCCCGACCTTTAACATTTGGTGGCAGCGGTGGGATCCAGTGGCCGCGAGCGGCTCATGGAGTTGACCAGGAGAGGAACACTCATCCACACCGAGAAGTCCACAAGGCGACTGTCTGATGATTGAGCATCCTGGGACCAGTGACTCGCCATTCTGTGAGTTCCCGTACAAAGAAGTCTCACAGACATCCCCGAGCTATGTCCGGAGGATGCGGGAGAAACGGGACCAGATGAGCTCCATGGGCCCCGACCACCTTATCAAGCCCCAGACACCACAGAAGTCGTAGGACATCCTACTTACGTCTACAAACCCTAGCCTGCAGAATACCACGGGGGTTCCAGCGCGCCTGATCAACGCAACGGCACCGGAGGTACAGGCTGAGAGTGAGATGGGGACGAAGCTTTTGGATGTTTTTACAGACTTTCTTTCGCGTTGGACGCTCAATCTTAAGTAGGGGGGTGTGTGACGGGGCACTTGTGTGACCCGCCACTGCAGCCTGTAGGCTGCTACCTTTACTTGCCTGGGTGCAGGTTTTTTTTTGTATGTTTGGCATGCCCGATGTGCGAGTACATGTACAGTTTATATGTTCCGTCAACCATGGCATTCTGTTCAAATAACCACACAAATTCAATGTCTTGTCATATAAATGTTCCGTTTATTTAGTGTAAAATCACCTCATATCATATTGCATAGCGTTTGTCTTACTGTTTAAGTATTGTCTTGCGTGCGTCTGTTTAAATTAGTGAAGTGATTATTGCGCGATTAAGCGTGAGTTTTAAACCGGGTTACCCCGAAGTATTTTCGAGTAAATGGCTGATTTATTATGTGCCGACTATGCCGTCACTAGCCTTGTAACTACCATGGTGTAGAGTAGTGAGTGGCTGGCTGTTATTAGCCGATTGATTTGTTAATGTATGGCTGCTGTGAGCCACAGGTGTTGGTGCCTGTGCCGATGACACACCTGCTGATTTAGATTGGTTTTAGCCAATTAGAGGTTTTTGTCTAGGCTACTTTAACTCGCCTTTTCTTTTGTTCGGGAGAGTTTTCCTGTTTAATAAGACGTTAGTCTTAGGAGCTCTCACTGACCAGCTAAGATGGTCCTTTTTATGTAATTGACGGGTTTGTTTGTATGGTGGCTATGCTGCCCATGTATTGTCATTTTGCAACGTTGTAATTATTTATGTAATATGTTCACTGATCTATAGCCTTATGGGCCTAAGGATGAGGAAATAAAATCACCTCTTTCCAACATCTTCTACATCCTGAGTCCTCCATGAGTTTCCATCTAGCTCTAACCGTGACGGCTATCCCGACCTTTTACAGTGCTGAAAAGGGGGCGTATCCCATATTGTCACGTCTCGTGTTCTCGTTCAGAGAATCGAGGTTACATATCTAACCCAACGTTCAGTGACATCCAGCATCCGGACGCCTGACAGTCTCTCAGTCAGAACATTTTGGTCTGATGGGGGACGACATAGCAGCACTAAGATGCTGGTTCTGCCCCTCTCCCGCCATTTATCAATGAACTGTCATAGCCAGAGACATGTCAGTACTTCGTCTGACACTCTTTTTTTTTTCCCCCCGTTAGAAAGGGCCCTAGTGTACAAAAGCCGATGCGAGCGGAGCCAGCCAGGCCTCGATCGTGTTTATGCGTCGAGGCCGTCAGACTTGGAGTCTGCTTTTGTAACAAATCTCAACTCCAGTATCGCTTTCACATCGCTATCAGGAGTCTTGGCTTCAGCACAGAGTGACAGCCACATCCAGAGTCTGCTTGCATCTGCCAAACGGGGCTGGACTGGGGGGGGGCTCTCTCTGCTCTCGAGGGTGATGGAGGGTGGGGGTGGGGGGTGGTGGGAGGAGCATCAGCCCAGCTCAGTGGGTTAGGGTTAGTGTGGGTCTGGAGGAGAGGGGGGAGGGGGAGGAGGGTTGATGAGGCAACAGGGCAGGTGTTACTTGCCCCATCCGAAGCTCCACCTGCCCACGCCTGTCAGCTCTGGAGGCTCCATGTGCGTGCACATGCTGTGCATTCTAACACCGTCACCCTAACCACAGTTTCCTCTCCTCGCTATGTCAAATATTACATACTCGCTTCCTATTAGGAAAGATGATCTCGGGCCCCCAATCATAACCCACCACCCCCCCCACTCTTGTAACACTTGACAAACCCCCCACTCTCTCTCTTTCCCTCTCTTTCCCTCTCTCTCTCTCTCTCTCTTTCCCTCTCTTTCTCTCTCTCGCTCTCTCTCTCTTTCCCTCTCTTTCCCTCTCTCTCTCTCTCTCTTTCCCTCTCTTTCTCTCTCTCGCTCTCTCTCTTTCCTTCTCTCTCTCGCTCTCTCTCTCTTTCCCTCTCTTTCCCTCTTTCTCTCTCTCTCTCTCTTTCTCTCTCTCTGTCACTCACTCACTCTGCCCCCCTCCCCCTCTCTTCCCCCTATTACCAAGGTTACCCTTGTATTGTGTTCCCCTGCATGTTCCCCCTTGACCGCTTGTTTTGGTTGGGCCACCGGATTCTCATGGCATGGCAGGATGGGAAAGCCATTACCCCCAAAAAACCCAACCTTGACAGTCCGCGGCTGTCCCTGGACGGGACGTCCCTGAGGCCTGCGTCGTCATACGATCATCTGCGTCTGCCTCTGATTTGGAGGGTTTGGAAGCTGTCTCACACACTCCATACTCACACACTCCATACTCACACACTCCATACTCCATACTCACACACTCCATACTCACACACTCCATACTCACACACTCCATACTCACACACTCCATACTCACACACTCCATACTCCATACTCACACACTCCATACTCACACACTCCATACTCACACACTCCATACTCCATACTCACACACTCCATACTCACACACTCCATACTCCATACTCACACACTCCATACTCACACACTCCATACTCCATACTCACACACTCCATACTCACACACTCCATACTCCATACTCACACACTCCATACTCACACACTCCATATTCACACACTCCATACTCACACACTCCATACTCACACACTCCATATTCACACACTCCATACTCCATACTCACACACTCCATACTCACACACTCCATACTCACACACTCCATACTCACACACTCCATATTCCATACTCCATACTCCATACTCACACACTCCATACTCACACACTCCATACTCCATATTCACACACTCCATACTCACACACTCCATACTCACACACTCCATACTCCATACTCACACACTCCATACTCACACACTCCATACTCCATACTCACACACTCCATACTCACACACTCCATACTCCATACTCACACACTCCATACTCACACACTCCATACTCACACACTCCATAATCACACACTCCATACTCCATACTCACACACTCCATACTCACACACTCCATACTCACACCCTCCATACTCACACACTCCATACTCACACACTCCATACTCACACACTCCATACTCACACACTCCATACTCACATACTCCATACTCATACACTCCATACTCCATACTCACACACTCCATACTCACACACTCCATACTCACACACTCCATACTCACACACTCCATACTCCATACTCACACACTCCATACTCACACACTCCATACTCACACACTCCATACTCACACACTCCATACTCACACACTCACACACTCCATACTCACACACTCCATAGTCACACACTCCATACTCCATACTCACACACTCCATACTCACACACTCCATACTCACACACTCCATACTCCATACTCACACACTCCATACTCACACACTCCATACTCACACACTCCATACTCACACACTCCATACTCACACACTCCATACTCCATATTCACACACTCCATACTCACACACTCCATACTCCATACTCACACACTCCATACTCACACACTCCATATTCACACACTCCATACTCCATACTCACACACTCCATTCTACTCACACACTCCATACTCCATATTCACACACTCCATACTCACACACTCCATACTCACACACTCCATACTCACACACTCCATATTCACACACTCCATACTCACACACTCCATACTCCATATTCACACACTCCATACTCACACACTCCATACTCACACACTCCATACTCACACACTCCATACTCACACACTCCATATTCACACACTCCATACTCACACACTCCATACTCCATATTCACACACTCCATACTCACACACTCCATACTCCATACTCACACACTCCATACTCACACACTCCATACTCACACACTCCATATTCACACACTCCATATTCACACACTCCATACTCACACACTCCATACTCCATATTCACACACTCCATACTCACACACTCCATACTCCATACTCACACACTCCATACTCACACACTCCATACTCACACACTCCATACTCCATACTCACACACTCCATACTCACACACTCCATACTCACACACTCCATACTCCATATTCACACACTCCATACTCACACACTCCTCACACAAAGAGAGAACTTGTTGAATTAATGAAACACTCAGCGTCAGCATCAGCACATTCTGATAGCGCTCGGAGCCTCCGCACCCGACAGACTCTTGGTTCAGCTCCAGTCACCCAACACCCCCCTCCCCCACTTCCTCTTCTCTGCCTTGGGGGAGAACCCTTCAGCTCAATGCCCTCTGACCCCCTCTCTCCATGAACGATGGAGGACACCTGTGTGTTGATCGCTTTGCAGTTTTCCTGGGATCATGAAGCCTGACTTAATGACCGTCATAAGCAAGAGGCTGGTGATATTTCATAGGATGCCTTTATCGTATGACCTGTCAAGCCTTTTTTAGCGAACCATTTATCACAAGGAGTTATTCCTGTTATTTTATTGTATTTAATTCTTCCAGCGGCCATTCCCGCTCTTTAAGGTACTCTGTTTAAGAGGTTATGTGGATGGAGTTATTTTTGGTGGTGTGTGTGTGTGTGTGTGTGTGTGTGTGTGTGTGTGGGTTTTTTTTTTTCTCATCCTTTCCGCAGCTGAGATCTGTAACCGGTCAGAAGGGCTTGGCTGCAGTCAGACGATGAGACAGACAGAGACGTAGGAGCAGACAGACTCTTGTTCACACTCGCACTGCAGCACATGTACACACACACACACACACACACACACACACAAACACACACACACACACACACACACACACACACAGACACACACACACACACAGAGACAAACACACACACGTTTGACGTGCAAAGTGCCCTGACAGGGCAGGAAGTGCAGCGAGAAACAGGAAGAACTCAATACCAGCGCGCCTTGTTTACAGTAATCGGCACAATTACCACGAATCCCCTCTATCCCATGGTCCCGTGAGGCAGACGCATCTGTGAGCGGAGATCCGGCTGGAGAGAGGGAGAGAGAGAGAGAGAGAGAGAGAGAGAGAGAGAGACAGAGAGAGAGAGAGAGAGAGTGTTTTCCCAGAGATATTAGTGACGTGCACTTTAAAACACACACGCACAAGCAGGGATGCACATGTAAGCACGCGCACACACCCCAAGCACCCCCCCCCCACCCCACCCCACACTCACACACACACACACACACACACACACACACAAACACACACACACACACACACACACACACTCACACACACACACACACACACACACACACACACACACACACACACACACACACACACACACACACACACACACATACACACACCCTCACACAGCCCTGCTGTCTTTCTGCATCCACAGGTTCTCTGTTTTTTCCATTGCTGTTATCCACGATTGTCTCCCAGCACACTCATAGGGCGGACACGGGGCTCCCAGCTCGCCCATGGCACAGTCCTACAGTACACACTTCACACACTACAGCACACGCAAAACCCTTTCTCTGTCTCTCCCTCTCCCTCCTTTTTCCTTCACTCTCTCCCTCTCTCTCCGTCTCTTAAATCATGGATCACGAATCTGGCTCTGTTTTTCGGTGCCTCCAGACGTTCACGAGATTGCTTCTCAGGGTACTGCATCCAAGAATATTCCATCTGCTGGGCACTGCCAGCTCCACACATCATCCAGGTGTGTGTGCGGGCAGACGCGGGCCAGGGTGAGGGCCAGGGGCCAGGGGCCAGGGCTCCGCCTCCATACCCCCAGAGAGATGTCTGCTGCTCCTGGTGTCAGGGTGTTCCCTGCCCAGACCTCGCTCCCCTGTAAAAGAATCAGTGGCCCGTCCCATTCCAGGCATTGCAGACACTGGAAAGAATGTGGCGATGAAAGTTGTGATAGGAGTAGGCAGGGTGAATGGCATTCTTCAGGACTTTGTGCATGGATGTGTGTGTGTGTGTGTTTGTGTGTGTGTGTGTGTGTGTGTGTGTGTGTGTGTGTGTGTGTGTGTGTGTCTGTGTGTGTGTGTGTGTGTGTGTGTGTGTGGGTGTGTGTGTGAGAGAGAGAGAGAGAGAGAGAGAGAGAGAGAGAGGGGGAGAGAGTGTGTACGTGTGTAAGTGTGTGTGTGTGTGTGTGTGTGTGTGTGTGATGGAGAGAGAGAGAGAGAGAGTGTGTACGTGAGAGAGAGAGAGAGTGTGTACGTGTGTGTGTGTGTGTGTGTGTGTGCTGGATGGACGACGCAGTGGTGCAACTGGAGAGACTGAGAGGGCGATCCGATCATTTCGTGGGCACAAGCCCGAGAGCACAGTCCGTGCCGTCCAGCTCCCCTCCTCACCTAGCTAGATCCCCCGCTGGGGTTCTCACCTTCCTGCAATCTAGGAACGGGCATTAACACCTGCTATACATGGACCCCGGGTCTGTTCCAGCACTGGACTCAATGTTCTGATATCAGTGCTGCAACCCAATCGTGCTGCAGCGGGAACCAGACGGTCTGTCTGGCTGGCCCTCGCTCGCACACACACTCAGCCTCTTCCTGGCCCAGCCGTGTTACAGGGTAAGGTCAAACATCCGGGGCTCTCTTCCACCTTTTGGACCGCTCTGGTTTCTCCAGTGTTGGTGCATGACTGCCATACATCCACATAGGCAAAGGGGTCTCCTGTGTGCTCTCTGCTGGGACTTTCTGCCTGCATGTCTGTCACTGCCACGGATGGACACCGGATCAGGGCAGCCATCAGGAGCCTGATTTATGAGGAGATGCCCTGACCTGTGCGCGAGCCAAGTGGACACCCAACAACTGGGAATCTGCTTGACACGATGCTCTTTCTGTCGGGGGAAGGGGGAAGGGGGGAGGGGGGGGAGCATGTGGGCCTGTTTACTGTAGCTGTCCCTGTGGATGAGTGTGGTGGGGCTTGCAGCTGACCCCCGTAGCCACGGGGATTAAAAAGCAGATCCAAATGTAGAGAGGTAAGAGGAGTCAGGAGTGACTGCTGTGACAGCTGCATTCATCTCTCAGCATCTCCAGCTCTTTGGGGCTGAATGGACCTGGCCCCGCCAAAGCCCCACCGGGCCCCCAAGACTGCCTGAGACTGCAACCCCAAAGGTATAAACTAGCACAGCGCCGCATACTCCTTCCTGTCTGCAAGTTTGCTTCTTATCTAGATCTCTCGACATCTGATAATCATTTTCACGTTCAGGGGTATGCGTATGGTATGGAGTGAAACCTTAGCAGGAGAGTCTGTTGCCAGCATGTTGGAGAGGGGTGAGGGGGGATTTTCTTTTTCCCTGTGTCGGGAACGGGAAGGGGGGGGATGGGGGAGAAAGAAAGCAGAGATTCCCCTACACAAAGAGCCCTCCACCTGCACACGCCGGAGCACCGGTCATGTCACAACAACAACAAACACCCCCTGACCCCGTGACCCCCGTGCCCTCTGCCCCCCTCCACCCCCCCACCTCTCAGCCATCTGCGGCAGGCAGGCAGGCGTGCGGGGGAGACTGATGGCGAGCCATTAGGGGGCTCCCAGTAAGAGGCTTTCTGCACGGAGCGTGACCAAGCACGCCATCGCGGGGGCACATTCTGCAGGCCGTGGAGGCAACCATCCGAGGGTCTCTTGGCCATGGTGAGGGGGCGACGGAGGCCGACTGCACATGGACACACTGTCACATGGCGCTCCCCTGAACATGGCTGACTCTTTTGACTGGGAGTTCAGGCAGAGCAAGCCTTGTAAAACGAAACCGAAAAAGCACCTGACCTGTTCAGGAGGGGATGGGGGGGTGAGGGGTGAGGGGGGGGGGGGGGGTTAGGGTGTTGGAGGGAGGGGGAAAGGGGAAACAGAGCCGGATGGTTGCCCCCTCTTAGTGAATTCTCTAAGGGGGGGGAAGGCTCAGAGACGGGTGTGTTTTCTCCATCAGGGCACTTCCTGGCTCACTCACCCCCGCTAATGCTACACCCCCTCCTCCACTAACCCCCACTCGCAAAACTCTTCAGGTGTCCCAAACCAGCAGCTAAAACCCCCACCCCCATCCTCAGCTCTCCCAGCCCCCCCCCCCCTTTACTCCTTGCAAAAGGAGAAGACACCCGATCCTTGCCGAGGTTCCACACTCAATCCCCCAAGGCCCTGCTTGGCCCTGACCGTTGACCTGGCCCCTTCTCCGGCTATATATACGGGTGCGTACTTGACCTGCCTGCTGAGGGAGGAGGTTTTTTTCGGGGTGGGGGTGGGGGTTGGGTTGTGCTGGGGGGAGTTGGTGGGGATGGTGGAGGTTGTGCTCCGCCGTGCGAAAAGAGAGGCCTGTAGAAGGCTGCGGAGGGCAGGCTGCTCGCAGGGGGGTGTTAATAAGGTCACCTGGGAGACGGTCCGGAGCAGGGGGCGGGAGGCGCTGATACCTTCAGCAGGCCCGGTTAGCAGTGAGGTCACCGGGAGTTTGGGCTTTTTTTTCTTTCCGTTGCGAAAATCCCAGGAAAGTCTTCAGGCAAGTATTATCTTCGTTCTCAAAAGCGCTGGCAAACACTGAGAGGAGCTGTAAAATGGCCAAAGGCTAATCCCTTGACACATTTCTCGGCACACGTACATACACACACACACACACACACACACACACACACACACACACACACACACACTCACACACACACACACACACACACACACACACAGTCACAACCATAAAAATCACTGTCTGTACCGAGAACTTACATCAGTTTCGGGGATCTTGTCCGAGGCTAACATTATTACAAATGTTGTGTTACCGAAACATTTTACCTCCCTTATTTATGGAAGGAAGAGAGGAAAAAGAAAAAAAACATCCCAACGTTCGAAAAATGCAGGCAAGGCACGCATGTGAAACTTTGCAATAACATCCTGGAGCATGTATTTTTAGTTGGGAAGCATTGAAGCTTCGCTGCCTGGACCGAGATCCAACTCTGGGTGGAAAGTTGGGAGCCAGTTTTGAGTCAGATTTACCAGCCTTGAAGAGGGCAGCGATGACCGTGGCACTGACACCTGACTGACCAGTCCTAACACCCTGTTTACACGTCTTTTCTCTCACACACATAGCCTTGTACACAGGAAGACACATAAAAACACACATATACATACTCTCACACACTCACTAGCACACAAGATTTTGATCTTGCTCCATAACTCATCACAGACCTGGGGGTTTCCATTAGCCTTACAGTAAAGCCAGTAGTATGAAGGAGCAGCATGTCTAATTTGATAATAGTGCCATTTCCGTGTAAGTCTGCCCTTGTCCTCCTGTAAGGGGGGTGTTTCCCCTCAAAAATCTTCCATGACTTGACGTGTGATGTGAGGACAAGAGGCTTTCCCGGGGCCGGGGACACCTGTTCCCTGTAAAGATTACTATGCTGAGGAACCAGACAAAATATTGATTTTTCTTCAGATTTTCCTCCTTGGTGCACAAAGCCCACTTAGATTAGAGGGTTATCCCCCTCCGTGACCTCAAATAGACTGCCTAATGCCGCCCATCTTGTCATTCGGACCCCCTGCGGAGGGCAAATTGGCATTTTCCAGAGTCACAATGATATTTCCTGGTAGAAAAAAGGAAGAAGAAGAAGAAGCTGGCGCACACATGAACACACACACACAGAGTGTCAGAGGTGCTGTATTTTTCCATCAGCCACAGTGTCAAATTCAAGATGTTTTCCTCAGAGGAGAATATAAACTTTTGGACTGAACTGGTTCCATTGTTTGGGTGTTGAGGCGGACGGTTCTTTGAGTTAGGCATCTGGGCCTTCAGTGGGCGGATGGTGGGGGGTGGGGTGGGGTGGGGGGTAGGGGGTGACTAAAATCAACAGAGGGGCAAAGAAATTCTTGTGAAGCCTTATCTACCTCTAGACCGCCATCAATGAGGGAGCACTACACTATAAACTGCAGATTACCCTTTATACTCATTCCCAATTCCCTTAACACACACACACACACAATCACACACACACACACACACACACACACACACACACACACACACACACACACACACACACACACACACACTGAGAGACATTATTATCATCGTTTTCTACAGACTCCTTTTCTCGAACCTGTTCTGGATGCGTCCGTGGAGGATAAACACTGACACCAAGTGGCCATTGTGTGAAAGTGCAGCCATGCTGTGCTTAGCCAATGGGCCAGCCTTTCTTGCAGGCCTCCACTCTGATCCTTACCAGGCACACACACCTTCCAGCACGCAGGTGATGTCTCTGGGGATGTGATCAGTTGATCAGGTGTCTCATTGCAAGGTGGAGTATCGGGTGATCGGAAGAGTTTTGCATCTTCTCAGATAAAGGAATGACTACAAACAAAAGAAAGACGTTAGTCCCTACAAGACTAAAACCCTCCTCGACAGGATCTAAAAGAAAATCTCCATGCATAAGTGATACCAAAACAGAAGAAGAAGATGAGGCTGTCACATATTAAAATATGCAACTTATAAGCAGAATAGGACTTTTCTCTAAGAAAAAGGTAGTTCTGAATCAAAGACAGTGCAGCTCTACATAAAAACGTTCACCACATGATTCATGAGAAAAAAAATGGCTGGTTGTATGAAAATGTGGAATTAATCCATCGATTACCACATAATACCCAGCGTCACGCCACCATGAGTTCATAGTTCACTGCAGCCAAGAAATTAGGCTTGAGGGTGATCTCACAAATCAGCTCCATGGATTCTGATTTAGAGACTAAATGTATTACTGGCAAATCATAAGTCACCTTGAGAAAGCCACGAGTCTCATTCATCTTTATCAAACCTAACAAAAGACATTCAACAATCATATTTAAATAAAACATGTTGATAAACTACTGCAGACCAGCAACTGCTAGCTCATATTCTGGAGGCCATGTTAAAGTTGGCCTTGCTAACAGGCCTGTGTCCATAGCAGTAGCTTTCCCTCGTCCTCATAGCTGGCGAATAGCTGGGCGAGCTCCACAGAACGCTGTCTCAGACCCTATATAATAGCCATCCAACGTCTGCAGTACCTCAGGTACCACTCATGATGTCATTGCAGCCATTATTAGGGCTTAATACTTTAAACCATAGATCAATTAAACAGATTTTTCGTCGCTGTCTCCGGTCTGCATCTTTGAGTGTGTGTGTGTTTGTGTGAGAGTGTGTGTGTGTGTGTGTGTGTGTGTGTGTTTGTGTGAGAGTGTGTGTGTTTGTGTGAGAGTGTGTGTGTGTGTGTGTTTGTGTGAGAGTGTGTGTGTGTGTGTTTGTTTGTGTGTGTGTGTGTGTGTGTGTGTGTGTGTGTGTGTGTGTGTGTGTGTGTGTGTGTGTGTGTGTGTGTGTGTGTGTGTGTGTGTGTGTGTGTGTGTATGTGTGTCCTTTCTGAAGATCTGTAAAATTCATAGTTTCTGCTATTCCTTCATAGCCTACATGTGGATCCATATCTGGTTTATGACATCAGGTCGGAGATGAAAAGTACTGAGCTTCGCAAGTAGACAAGATGAAAGGTGTCATTTCAAGCAACAGTATATTTTAATGTAACTTATTTGTATTGCTCTTTAACATGTTTTCAAAAATAAAGAAGCCATACATGAGGAAAATAAAAATAAATGGACTGTACAGCGAGAAGAAGCACATTCACACAGTCTAGTTCAAGAGCAGTCGTCCATATGGGGACATAAGGTTTAAGGACAAAACACTTTGAAAAGGACACAAACCAATCGGGACATGAATTGACATTTTATGGTTGAAGATTCCTTTCTATCTCCTGGCATGTATATTATCAGCAAAAAAGTTCAGTACAGCATGAACCAATTTTTCAGTCCTGTGGTCAATCAGAATCAGTGGTGAGTTAGAATAAATAGCGAATGAGGTTTACGATGGAGTCAATATCCAATTTGAAATGTGTCTGAGCAAGCTGTTGATGCTTGCAGTTACAAATTATTTTAAATTTCAAAATGATGTAGCATATTACAGAATAGTGATATAACAAAGCTGCTGTGTTGTGTTTTTGATTTGTTTATAATATTCTTCTTTCATATTACCAGAAGTAAGTGCTTAGCAAAAAAAGTATTGGAGTAAAAGTGTGACTCTCAAACATACTATACACCTCAGGAAGGGGTCTACTGAAGCCTGGTGTCCTTCCAAACAAGTGTCTTCATATCAAGAAAAGGACAACACATAATCATTTAGATGGCATGTTACTGGATATTAAAAGAAAAAGGGGACAGCGTGATCTAAAGCCACACACGAGTGACAAATCCTTGGCAAGAAACAAAATATTTACACACACACCAGTGGGAGGTGGCCGTTTACCACAAATTAGTTGGCTGGTGAAACACAAGTCATTTCTTGTGTTTATGCCCCTTGCATCATACGTCTTAAACCACTGAATTGAATGGTCACTGGAGAGCTAAAATATTAGCCATTACTATTTGTTGTATTTTTAAGGGTTGCGTTAGAATAACAGCTAAAACACTGTAGTAGTTATCAGGAGGACAGTGTAAGTATTATATGACTGTATAGTGTCTGTGGACTAAATGGTGGCAATATTTCTTTGCACCACGGGGTGGCAGCAGCTATCACGATACTTTATGAGTGTGGCACAACTGGGGAGGCTTCTAGAGGTACGTACAATAGTTTTTGGCATTGGCCAACATTTACAGGTGAGGCAAGAGAGAGAGAGGATACAAAATTTGACAATACAAATTTACCTGTTTACCATTGACTGAGTAAGCTCAATCTTTTGTTTCTTCCCACTCATTTTACCACCCCAAATGACTCTTCTGATATTGTCTGTAAATACAAAAAGCCTCGAGACCGACAGCATTTAAAATTTCATTCTTTTTTTTCCTTTTCTTTTTTTTTAACAAAGAATAATCTTTCTTCTCTCGATCACAGCCTCTCCACAGAAGCATACTTCAGTCTAACGAGCAAAAGTCAAATGCAAGAGAATGCTACAAGAAAATGTTCAAAACATGATGAGAAGCACACACACTTGACATCTTACTCAAGTTGAATGCTTTAAAAGGCATTGATTTTTGAAACCTAAGCGAAAATACAGAGTACTTTTTTTTTTCATTGCGTCAGTAATCTTTATGTAGACTATACAATATAATATGTATATACTGTTCGAGTTAACATTGAGCAACATAGCAAAAAAACAAAACAAAAACACACAAAAATAAAACAATAAATATTTTAGTAGAGTCACTTTTTAATATATATATATAGCTTACTTTAGGGTATGATGTCTGTGTGTTTGTATTTTTTTGTTTTGTCATTTTAAAGTAAGGCCTGCCGCAGCGCAGTGTTTTCAAGCTACTTTAGTTCTACAAAAGTCATCGTCAGGTGCCTATGAGACGTGGGGAGAAGCCAGGGAGTGCACTACTGGACAGAAGGAGGTGGTGGGGTGGGGGTTGAGGGTCGGGGGGTGGGTAGGGGGGGAGGACAGACAGAGGTTGCAGCTGGTGAAGTCAAAAGCAGGTGTGTGTGTCCCATTTTCCCGACCTGCTCTCTCACATGGTCCATGATGCAAAGAAGAGCCACGGTCAGACACACACTCACTCACACACACTCATGTACACACAGTAGCAGAGAGACAGGGGGTTGAGGTGAGTGGGTGGGTGGGTGGGTGGGTGGATGGATAGGTGGGGTTACATGTGTACTAGAAACATGCTGAACAGTGCAAAGATCTCAGCCTAGACCCTCTGCCCAGGGCCGCTCTCCTCCAGTGTGCTCTAAGGTCCGAGTGGGAAGCCCCAGAAGAGAGGCCACAGTGTGGAGTTGAGTGGAGGCTGGAGCCACAGGTGGACAGGGTCTGTCTGATCCTGTCACGAGCCATCACACCCCCCCACTGATGGACAGGGTCTGTCTGATCCCGTCACGTGCCCCATCATCCCCCCACTGATGGACAGGGTCTGTCTGATCCCGTCACGTGCCATCACCCCCCCACTGACGGACAGGCATGTCTGATCCTGTCACGTGCCCCATCACACCCCCCACTGATGCAAGGCAGGGCTCAACCACCCCAGGCTCCACTTCCACTGAAATAACCTAGGTACTCAAGGAGTGACTCAAATAAGACTTCAATGGCATTATATCAGAAATGCCCACACACAAAAAAAAGGAAGAGAGGAAATGGATAAAATGAAAATAAAAACAAAGTGGAATTTGGACCACAGTGTATTCGATTATAACATTTTGGTCTTGTTTTCTTTTCTTTGTACAGAGAAGCCCTTTGAAATCCACAAGCCCCCCCCCCCCCGCCCCCAGCTCCCACCTTATTCCAACAGCTGGGTACGAACATCTCAAACAACACAACAAAATCATAATCAGTAAGTACGTACACACATGCACTTCTCATGAAATCAAACTATAAACAGTATCAATGCATGTGTATAGAAAAACAAAATTCAGACCATCTCTGATTACGCAGTCTTATTTTACAAGATAATGGACGCCCCAATAATTACATATATTCATCCTGACTGCTTTATCTTTGGTAGATCAATCCAAAAAACCCCGATCTCAGATCCTCTCTGTCTTCCCTCTGGAATTCGCTTTTCCATATACCCTTTGGAAAAGAAAAAAAGCCCTCTGACTTCAGCATAGCCTTCTCTGTCATTGTTTAATTATAGTCACTCATCCTAAAGGTAAGAGTTCAGCTCACCTTTCGCAACGCACGTCACACAACCACGCCCCCACCCAAGCACTTCCTCTGTCCCAGTCTCGTCAACTCCCAAAGCCTTCCCCCAAAACACCACAAGCACAGGCGCATCCATGCACTCTCATACACATACACATATCCATACTGTATACACATACAATATACACAGTCAAATAAAAAAGGGGAAAAGAAAAAAGACAGAAAATCAAAGGCGTGAAATGAAATGTCCTCTGGGGTTTGAGAAAAAAAAATAGATTTTTTTTCCCCTCAAGAGCAGATCATCGTTTCTGGGAGCTCATCATCACTTTGGACACAAAGTTGACAATGGCTGTGGCAGGTTGGTCAGGGTCGATCTCAGCGAAGAGGTGGCTGACGTTGTCTGTTGTGCTTCCTTGCTTCCTGGCCACAAATCCAAAAAACCTGGAGCACACAAAAACACAGCACAAATTTACTCTCAGAAGTCACTGCATGTATTTCCAATAATCAATATATTTCCCTATAAAACAGATAGGGATTTAAGCTACATGTTCCCCACTGTTGACATATTATGTAGCTTTAACGAAGTGGTCCTTTTCTATCTCTGTAAAGCATATGCCCACAAATGAACCAAAATGTTGTGCAAAATAGATAGCAGCTCGGCAGGAAGTGCCCTACTGTACAGGCAACATGGCTTTGAGGGAAACAGCTGTGCTATCTAACAGCACTGATCACAAACAGAGCTGTATTTACATGAATAAAGCCCTCTCACACGCAACCCACACTACGACATGGATGTCACAATAATCCACTTGTAGTCTCTTGCCCTGGCCATGGTCTTGCAATGCAACTGCATAAGTTTTTATTATGATTTTAGTTAGCCCATCAGAACACCAGGTTCTGATACGATGTTAATCATTTTGTATTTATCTTTTACTCCATGTACTGCTCCTGCTGCCTGCTTTGATTTTATGTAAAGCACTTTGAATTGCAACTCTTGTACGAAATGTGCTATATAAATAAAGCCTTACTTACTTACTTACTTACTAAAGTAATATACAGTACACTGCTAGGATAAGAAGATGCTAATATATACCATACTGTACAGGGGCAACCGAATATCAGTAACTATGGAGATAAGCAAGGAATTATTGTGTCAAAATTACACAATCGGACTATTAGAATTAGTACACAGCCTAAAAGCGATAATGTAAGTGGTCTCGCACTGACAACAAACCCCGCTCTAACACTCAAAAGCACCGCTGAGTTGAGATTGCAGAGCGTCCATAATGAGGTTTCTCATGTGTACCCCAGGATGATGAGCTGCAGAACCTCCATAATAAGGCTCTCATGTGTACCCCAGGACGATGAGATAGACCCTGGGAGCTCCATGGAGCCCACTCCCTGTGACTCAGCTGCCTTTCATCCTCTGCCCAATCTATTCATCTAGCCTTCCTGCGGCACATATCTGGCCATCGCATCAGCGCTGTGACGCGCCGCGCCGTGCGGGGTTTAATGAGCGCGCTCAGAGGGAAGCGAGCTCCTTTCATTCTGTGCCTGGACCGGACTGAACCATGATGTGAATCACATGCCCCACAGTGCTGAGGGGAGGATGGAGACAGGCTCAGGGGACATACAGTGTGCTCGGGGCACGGATGAGAGGATGAGAGACAGAAGGAGAGAGAGAGGGAGAGAGAGAGAGAGAGACAGAGAGAGAGAGAGAGAGAGAGAGAGAGAGGGAGGGAGAGAGAGAGCGAGAGATAGCCATGACAGACTCAACAGAGAGAGAGAGAGGGAGAGAGAGAGAGAGAGAGAGAGAGAGACAGAGAGAGAGAGAGAGGGAGGGAGAGAGAGAGAGAGAGAGAGAGAGCGAGAGCAAGAGAGCGAGAGAGAGAGAGAGAGAGAGAGCGAGAGAGAGAGAAAGAGACATGAAACTGCTGTCAGGTAAACACACGTGTGGAGGTTGGAGGATTTGGACAGCAGCCCCAGGCACAGAATGGAGACTGTACAGAGCGTGTGAAGCTGTGACATGGCCTCCTAAAACATATTAAACATGGACAATGACTGCAAACTACAATCAGTGTATACTAAGCATAGTACTTACTTTGCAGTGCCCCCTTCTGGTTTGTTCCACCTACAAGAAAATACAACACAGGTCAGTGTGATCTTTAGTCTTATGTTGCATTAGCAGTAGCATGATAGACAAAAGTGTTGCCATTTTTATCCCGAAGCATAGCTACAACCAAAACATCATGTGCTAGTATAATGATCTACTGTATTTATTTATGTCTATTGTTAGTATAAGTCATTTGAATGACAGAACAGTGATATCAGCAAACAAACGTATAAATTGAGTCATGTGTGTTATGAGAGTGGATGCAGAATACTCACTTCCTCTCCTGGGGGTCAGTGTTGCAGAAGGTGACGGTGTTGATAGGGTAGTGTCTCCTGAAGAAGATCCTGTCAAAGAGAATTAGAGGAGCCATTAGAGGAGTGAACACACTGATGTCTGTGTCCTGCAGGACAGCCTGTGACACTGAGAGTGAGAGGAGTGAACACACTGATGTGTGTGTCCTGCAGGACAGCCTGTGACACTGAGAGAAGTGAACACACTGATGTCTGTGTCCTGCAGGACAGCCTGTGACACTGAGAGTGAGAGAAGTGAACACACTGATGTTGGTGTCCTGCAGGGCAGCCTGTGACACTGAGAGGAGTGAACACACTGATGTGTGTGTCCTGCAGGACAGCCTGTGACACTGAGAGTGAGAGGAGTGAACACACTGATGTTGGTGTCCTGCAGGACAGCCTGTGACACTGAGAGTGAGAGGAGTGAACACACTGATGTTGGTGTCCTGCAGGACAGCCTGTGACACTGAGAGTGAGAGAAGTGAACACACTGATGTCTGTGTCCTGCAGGACAGCCTGTGACACTGAGAGTGAGAGGAGTGAACACACTGATGTTGGTGTCCTGCAGGACAGCCTGTGACACTGAGAGTGAGAGGAGTGAACACACTGATGTTGGTGTCCTGCAGGACAGCCTGTGACACTGAGAGTGAGAGGAGTGAACACACTGATGTGTGTGTCCTGCAGGACAGCCTGTGACACTGAGAGTGAGAGGAGTGAACACACTGATGTTGGTGTCCTGCAGGACAGCCTGTGACACTGAGAGTGAGAGGAGTGAACACACTGATGTTGGTGTCCTGCAGGACAGCCTGTGACACTGAGAGTGAGAGAAGTGAACACACTGATGTTGGTGTCCTGCAGGACAGCCTGTGACACTGAGAGTGAAGACATGAAGATGAAGACGAAGACCAAAGGAGAAAGGAGAAGAGTGTTTTGGTGAGGGGCCACGGTACTCACTTCCTCTGGTTGTCGGTCAGGGTGATGCCCTGCGTGGACACCTTGAAGTGAACGATGGTGGCGGTGGGCGCTGGGCCGGCGGCCAGCGTCTCGGAGATGGCCTTAGCGATGGCCTGCGGTCCGGTGAGGGACTCCATCTCCACAGAATTGATGTACAGGACATTGCAGGCTAAGGAAAAGTCAAGGCAGGATATCAGTCAGGCTCATGTGTCAGATATTTGGATATCAAATCTCACTTGTGACCACATGCACTTTGCACTACGTTGCACAATACAGCTGTACTTACTTACAATATCGTAGAATTCCTAACATCTACCTACAGTACTGTTTATACAATACTCTTCTGTGTTCATCACATCTAACTATTTAATTAATTTAATTAGCAAATTTAAGGATCATTACCCTAAAACTTTTACGTTTCTTTGTTTTCCATTTCAATATCTAAGACTCAACACTCTAACACTGCAAAACATCCATGCAAAGCAAATTCCGTTTCTGTGTTTTCAGTTTTAGGACATGCCATCAAGGAAAAGACTGGAAAGAAGTGTCTTTCCATAAGACAACCATGGTCTTCAGAACAATCTGAAAGGAGGAAAGGCATTGGCAGCAGTTTCTGGTTTAGTGAAGAGACGGAGCTTCAAACGTGTATTAACTGGTTTGTTAACTGGCAACACACACAGACACACAGACAGACAGACATACAGACAGGCACACACACACACACACACACACACACACACATGCACAGGGGTCTGAGTAGTCTGCACTGGCATGAGAGGAAGGCATTGTCTGGAATGGGATGCTGCAGTCAAAGTCGTAGACGCAGAACAAGGCAAAAACAGGTTGTCAAACGAAAGCAAATCAACACTTGGTTTACCATGTGATTCAGTAGGAGCCTTCTGCCCTATAGTCACACAGGGGTGACCATCAGAGTGAAAGAAAACATGGAATGGGTGGTATCAGAATTTGTACACACAGAAAAAAAAGAAAACAATGAATGAAAACTAATATGGCTACATTTGCTGAATGTTTCTGAACTAAGAAATGATGTGAGGAGAAACGCTGGGGGAGTGTAAGGGAAGAGTCAGACTCAGACATTTATCAGAGATTTGAGCCTTTCTTATAGGTGAATGTCAAGGCTCACTGGGTGGATTGCCTTGTCACCAGCAGTCTGTTGTGTCTTACAACTCTGATTTGGTACTAAAATCATGATTAATGGTCTGCTGTTTCATCAATTGATAACAAAAACACTGACAAAAGGAGTGTGATGTCAGGACTGGATGAGGTTTGTTGCAGAGAGTACAAATCTAAAACACCGTGACCTTCATGACCCTTGGAAGGCCAATGGCACGCATTCATATATGACTGACAGGAAAAGCAACCAATGTCCTCTTACCTGCTCCCTGTTTGAGGAGCTCTGCTGCCGGGTTTGTAGGTGTGGCTATCTCCGGGGTCTCGTCATGAGGATCTGAAAACAAAACACACACACACACACACACACACACATACACACACACACACACACACACACACACACACACACACACACACACACACACACAGAGGTTAGATGGAAAAGTGTCAGAGGTCTTGTGAGGTTGCTTCCTGCGGGACCGCGCAGTGTCACTCTCCACTGGGGAATTCTCGCCCTGCTGGGAATGGGCATGCCTGGCGGGACTGTTTGCAGTGGGAAGGAATGTTCCGGGTCTTCCACCGCGGGGCCGAAGCCTCCCCCTCACAGACCTCCTGCACTCCTGACACCCGCACACACACACACACACACACACACACACACACACACACACACACACACACACACACACACACACACACACACACACACACACACACACACACACACACACACACACACACACACACACACACACACACAGACCTCCTGCATTCCTGACACCTGCGTGGCACTCGGTAGGCTGGGTGAGGAAGGGGACGGCGGCGCGACGGAAGAATCTGCGCATGTACGCATTCTCCCCCCTGGGCTCACTCACGGTCAGAGTCAGGGGCTTTACGAGTGTGTGTGAGGGCAGAG
>NC_137924.1:10253887-10256387 GCF_963457725.1 Sprattus sprattus
GTGCTGGAGGTTGGGGCTGTCAAGGCTGGCCATCCGGTGCTGGAGGTTGGGGCTGTCAAGGCTGGCCAGCCGGTGCTGGAGGATGGGGCTGGAGGGTACGTAGGGGGCCATGGTGTGGTGCAGGGCACCGGGGCTTCCAGGGGCCGGCTGGAGGCTGGGGAGGCTGGAGTAGGTGCTGTCGGGGAGGGAGGGGCTGAGGTCAGGGGTCATGTAACTGCCCGAGAGGCTGCTGGAGACGGGGTAGGAGGGGGTGGGGGTGCGGGAGGCGCTCTGCTCGGATGGCTGCGAGCGGAACCCAGCGGAGTCCAAGGCAGGCTGAGGGCAGGAGATCAGGCCGACGCTGCTGTCAGTCAGAGGGTGCTCTCTAAGACCGCGAGGAAAAAGAAGAAGACATGTTACTGAAAGCCTTTTGTCATCACTCAGTGTCTCTGTCTCTGTACTTGAACTTCATCTCCCTTGTACGTCGCTTTCGATAAAAGCGTCTGCTAAATGACTAAATGTAAATGTAAATGTCATCTGGATACTGTACTTTTGTTTTGCACTAACCTGTCAGGGCTCTGAATGGGGCTGCTGGAGGAGAGCGGCGCGTTGAACGCGTGTGAGGGCCCAGAGAGGGTGGCGGTCCGGGCCGGGCCGTCCGGCTCATGGCTGGGGGGGACAGAAGACGCCGCCGCCGCCGCTGGGCCTCCCCCCTGGGCTGCTGACCGGGCCACCGACTCCACATAGCTGCGTGGTTCTGGAAAACCCACAGAGATATCGCTATCAAAGAGCTGCCACCTCAATAAAGACTAGTTGGGGTCACACACTATTGAATGTGAGATGAGCGGACTGAGATGAGATGAATAGTGACACCCACTGGGACACAGAGCAAATGTGTGGTGAGACCTGTGGTCCTGCAGTGGGACTGTTGTTATTTCGGGGTTGAAATATCACCACATAATAAATGACTATGTGTGTGCTTAAACTGCTATGCTTTTATACTAAAATGATATTTGAATTTAAACTTGGTTTTACTTGTCAGACAACTATGAAGGAATTCTGCCAAGTTCCAAACCCTCTCTGCTGTGTTTAGGCGAGACCTGAGGGCGTTGTAACGCTCTCTTGCCTCCTCTACCTTCAGTAGATATACATGTGGTTGGGTCCAACCTGTTTGACTGCAGTTTTTACTGCTAATGATTCTCCTGTTAACCTGTGTTAGCTCTGCTTTGAACATTGCCCCTGATGTTCACCGTCTCACTGAGGTGTGGATTGTGAAGTGTGTTTACAGAGAGCGGGCATATTGGACATATTGGCAAATTTGCTTACAATGGCTGTGTCGATAAGCAAAACCAAATTAAAGGGATTGAGGACTGCACAACATAAAAACTGGAAAAGACCTTTTGCAATGAAATGTTTTGCTGCATGTTTTGTAACCTGTTTTGCACACACACACACGCACACATACAAAGAGCTGAAAAACATGAAACACTTCATCAGAAGAGGACCATGAAGCTAAGGTGTGTGAAGGGAGGGATGGAGGAAAGAAGAACGTGTGCAGTGGGGGTCTAGGAGTCTTTGAGCCAGTGATAGGGTCTGACGTGTTCAGGCATGGGAGCGGTGGGACTGCAGTGAGATGTGAGGGGTGGATCACTGAGGGGTGGGGATGGGTTGGTGATGGGGTGTTGCCCGCCCGTGATAGATCTACTGGGCTCTTACCTTCCTCCTCCTCCTCACTGAAACTCTCTGAGTCTGACAGCATAGGGGGCAGAGCAGAAACGCCAGAGATGCAACATGAAAGTCACAACACACAACAGAGCAGACACACACACACACACTCTCACACACACACACACACACACACACACACACACACACACACTCTCAGACACACACAGCAGAGAAGAAGCAGCACTCCAGACCAGGAGAAGAAGAAGAAGAAGCGGAGCCAAGAGAGAGAGGACTAGACAGAACCCCAGGAAGGATGGATAAGAAAGCTCACTGTTTTGGATACAGTGGGCCTGTTCTTTATCAAGTTCTGCACTGTGTCTTGGAACAGAATCATTTGCCTTTCCATTCGAATAAACACACAGTGCAGTTTATTCAAGCAGATGTTTCGTGAACTTACAGGGAAGGCATCGCAAAATATTAAAACAAACTGATGCACTGAACAGCAACTCTACAAGTTGGCCGGGTCATTGTCTGTTTTTTTATTCTGGGAGAAAAAGAGATTCTGTTTCCCATGACCCCTTGAGTTCAACACACACCGCAGGCAGACTTGGAGCGTTTCGAGACAGAAAAACAAGTGCACCTCCTTCACGAGCCAATTTATGAAATGATATTCCTGGGCCCTCTCGTGTTCGTGGATGGTGGTGTGGTAGGACTAGGAAGCCCAGCGGGAGCGTTGTCCCTTTGAAGGCCTGCTCCTACACACACGCCTGTGAGGAGGGCTCATAAATCAGCCCCACTTAGAACGCGTCCCTTTCCCCACTAAAAAACCCGCCCAATATACCCACGGATGAAA
>NC_137924.1:10261387-10268887 GCF_963457725.1 Sprattus sprattus
AGGGCAGAGAGAGTGTGGATCAGGCGCACGCACACACACACACCCAGAGAGGGCAGAGAGAGTGTGCATTAGGCACACACACACACACACCCAGAGAGGGCAGAGAGAGTGTGGATTGGGCCCGTACACACACACACACACCCAGAGAGGGCAGAGAGAGTGTGGATCACACACACACACACACACACACACCCAGAGAGGGCAGAGAGAGTGTGCATTAGGCCCGTACACACACACACACACCCAGAGAGGGCAGAGAGAGTGTGGATGAGGCGCACACACACACAAACACACACACACCCAGAGAGGGCAGAGAGAGTGTGCATCAGGCACACACACACACACACACCCAAAGAAGGCACAGAAAGTGTGCATCAGGCCCGCCCAGCAGCTGGGCTAGAGCGGAGTGAAGACCATTCACACGCTCCAAGTGTGTCCAAGTGTACGTTCCCACTAACACACCCTAGCGCTGGAAATGAATGTTTCTTTTCCTTTTGGTATGTGTGTGTGGGGGGAAACCAGGCAACAGGCTACGAACAATATTTACAAGTGCTTAGCATTGGGTCAGCCGCGGCCACAGAGGAGTTGACAGCCACCCTTCCCTCCACGATCACGCCTGTGCCGCGGTGGTCAAGGCCACTGTGGCCATTGCCAGCCCTGGGCCGAAAGGATCCAGGCCCGGTCCATGCCTTTCCAAAACACCTGCTTGGCACTGGGGAAAGCAACAAGTTCTCTGCTTTAATTCTCGTAGTTTTCCGAACATCTCTCTCTCTCTCTCTCTCTCTCTCTCTCTCTCTCTCTCTCTCTCTCTCTCTCTCTCTCTCTCTCTCTCTCTCTCTCTCTCTCTCTCTCCTTTTGAACTCCCTGCAAGCTGTGGCTGTCTCCTGAGTAACTAGCATGATGTCACAAAGGATGAGCTAAGAATTTTTGGTGGGAGAGAAGACGAAAATAAAAAAAAAAAGCTTAACAACCGTGAAACACATGGTGTCCATCTGTTACCATGTATTCACGTTTTCAATCTGTGCCCAATCGCATCACTGGAGCTATACCCACCCCACCCCCCCCCCCCTCTGCGGACTGATCTGAGAACAGGGGCATCGTTTAGATAATCTGAGGCCTGGCACGTGATTGGGCTCAAAGGACGTTGTTGTAGTCCACTTCCCTCTGTGGGGCGTCACACCAGGCCTGGAAACACGCAAACCAGATGGACCGAGACAGCGCTGCTCAACAGCTGTGCATGTCAAACAGTGGACCTCGTTTCCTTAGCAACCGAACAGTGCCTAAATGGATTCAAGCTGCTCCAGCCCTGGGAACCCTGCGTTCGACGTTCAACTCTTTTTTTCAATTCACTCATCTCTGAATCATCAAACCAAAGTTACGACGGAACATGGGAGAGAGGCGAGAGAGACACAGCTTCTTTTCACATTTTTCCTTTCAAACATAAAAAGATCCCCCACAGGTCCACCTACACACAACACTTCTTGAGCTCCACTGAATGAACGAGTGGGCAGCATTTCTGAACTCTCCATATAGCCTTGATAGTTAGCACTACTGGAGGGCCTTCAGTCAGCACGTAGCATGTAGTCCCCAAACGGATCAAACCCCTCACTACATGCTACTCTGAACTCTTCATAGCCTTGATAGTTAGCACTACTGGAGAGTCTTCAGTCAGCACGTAGCATGTAGTCCCCAAACGGGTCAAACCCCTCACTACATGCTACTCTGAACTCTTCATAGCCTTGATAGTTAGCACTACTGGAGAGTCTTCAGTCAGCACGTAGCATGTAGTCCCCAAACGGATCAAACCCCTCACTACATGCTACTGTGTACTCCCCATCCACCTCCTGACCCAAACGACAAAAACAGTCTGCCTACTAGCCCCCTCTTTCTAGAACATTCTCCAAAGAGCTCTGGTCTTCCTGAGGAAATGTATTACCCTTTGTCTGTCATCTAAATGTTAAAGCAGAGGTAAAGGGAGTCGTCTTGAAAGGGGCCCAGTGTCTCCTGGCCTTGGTATTGTTCCCAGAGGTTGGCACACTGTATCTTGTGACATGCACTCGGAAGGATCCAGACAGAGTGGCCTTTGTGCGGGCAAGGCTGTCTCATTCTTACAAAACTCTTAACTCTTCCACATAATACAAATGTAATTTGTTTGTTGGGTAACCAGTCTCACCCCACGGGCTGGAAATGAGTCAAACATTGGTTGGAAAATAAGTTCCAAATTGCTACAGACTGATTCGAACAATTGAGGGAGTTAGGTGGAGGAGGAGGAGGAGGAGAGGGGGAAACAACCCTGTGACTGATAAGAAATGGAGCAGCTTTGATAAGAGGAAGAGGGAGAGAGAGAGGAGAGCGGAAAAGGGACGAGGGAAAAGATTAAAGAGACAAAAAGAGACTTAGGATTAGATTGAACAGGAGAGGAAGAGAGGGAACAGGGAAATCAACAGGGAAAATGTTCAGAGAAAATAAGAGGAAAAATAACAGTATATGGGATAATCATATTCATGCCCGCCCGCCCACACACACACACACACACACACACACACACGCACACACACACACACAGACACGCACACACACACACACACACACACACACACACACACACACACACACACACACACACACACACACACACACACAGGATGATATATGGGATAATCATATTCATGCCCGCCCACACACACACACACACACACACACACACACGCACACACACAGACACGCACACACACACACATACACGCACACACACACACACACACACACACACACACACACACACACACACGCACACACACACACACACACACACACACAGGATGATGAGTAAAAGGTATCAGGCAGGTAGGTGTGAGCATGAGAGGAACAAACCAGAGGGGGAAAGAGAGCGTTGGTGCTCGGGTTGCGGAGTGCTGGCGTCGTCACTCAGGCCCTGGAGGCGAGCGGTGTACGCTGAACCCCAGGGAGGGATGGGAGAGGAGGAGGAGGAGGATGAGGAGGAGGAGGAGGGAGGGAGGAAGATGATGATGATGAAGGGGAGTAGGGAGATGTGACGGGGTGGATCCCCCGAAAAACACAAACCAAAGAGGGAGAGAGAGAGAGAGAGAAGGAGAAACAAGAATTATTATCTTAATGAGTACACCAAAGTAGACTCCACTCCACTCATGAACGGTATATAGAGAGCTTAGTGCTACTAGGTGTTATCAGTGGGGTCAAGGCTGACAAATGGGCGCACTGGCCCCATGCACTTGTCTCACATCTCACGCCTCCTGATAAGTCACTAATTTCTGCGGTGGTTTAGTGGTGATGGCAAACGCAGACAAAGTGCTCCCGTATCCCTGGCTGGTGGTGCGGGACGATAAGCAGAGTTGACTATCAGCCCCCGTGAGCTCTTAAATCACCCAGGCAAAGTGCATGTGTCAAGAGCGGCTCACACCAAAGCAGGGTAGGTTGGCACCCAGAGCTACCACACCCACACAAACATGCACACACACACACACATGCACACACATGCACACACACACACATGCACACACACGGACACACACACACACACACACGCACACCCACATGCACACACACACACACACACACACACACACAGACACATGCACACACACACAACACGCACACACACACACACACACACACACACACACACACACACACACACACACACACACACACACACACACACACACACACACACACGCACACACACACACACGCACACGCACACACACAAACATGCACACACACACACACACACACACACACAGACAGACACATGCACACAGACACACACATGCACACCCCCCTCAACACCCCCTCAGTCTCTTAAGCCATCTTTATCTTCCCTGGAGTCAACAGAGGGGGCTGAAGCTGCTGTTTCCCTTCCGTCTGCTCTAAGAGAAGCAGCAGCGGTAGTGAGGCCAACACTCGGGCCCCGCCTGGAGCCTCTTATCGTGCGGCCATTTCCCTTCCGGCTCTTTCCCCCCCCTGCTCCTTCAGGCCAGCTGCCTCTCTCTTTGTTTGAGCTCTGGGTCCTGAACAGGGCTCCTTCAGCCTCTGATTGCCAATGCTGTGTTTGTTTGAGATAGAGAGGCCCGCTCTGGTGGAGAGGGCTCTTCCTGTCTGACACCCATCTCTGAGAGGCTCGCCCCCGGCTCCTATCAGATGACCTCCAGCCACTCTTTTACAATGCCTTTCCAACAGCCAGCTTACACAACCCTTTACAGCATCCAGCATGTGTAAATATTTATGATGTGCTCCGATGAGCAATTCACTGCTTTTATGTGGCTAGGGGCTGTTCGAATCACTTACCACCCATTTGTGAGGCTGAGAGTCTGTTGCTATGTCTTACCACTAGGGGGCAGCGATGTTACCCAAACCTGTGAATACTGTGAGAGACTTTCAGCCGTATTTTTTTTCCTCTCTTTTGGTTTTTAGCTCAACAGCACGTGACAGGTTTTGGTGTTCCTTTGTATTGCTGGCTAAACATGTAGCTTCATGTGAGGAAACTTTACAAAAAAAACTAAAACTGTACAACTCTAAAGTCGTCTTGAGCAGCTTTTCAAAACAACACAGAGCGGTGAGTGAGTTAGTGAGTGTCTGCGAACAGCGAGCGCTGCACCAGAGGCACTGTGCACTTCTGGGCTGGCTGTCTGTCTGGCGTGTTGGAGCAGCCCCACGGCAGCAATGTGGCCTGATTGAGTTGGCAGTGCTGCACACAAAGCCTGCATTGTGACCTCACTCCGCTCATGTCAACACCAACGCAGCTCCTCAGGGGACAAAAAAAAAAAACCTCCTTCTGTACTTTGTGCTACAAAAGTCAAGGCTGTCTTAAACAGTGATACGCCAAAAAAGACTTAACCCAGACCACTCCGAGCAGAATGCTGTTAGGGGAGGTTAGTGGTACTTATTAGTTGTTTAGGGTGATGGAACACTAGCACAATCAAATTACAGGACGGAAAAGGAAGAAGTGACTTATTGATTTATTGTAAATCACACGTTCAGATAGAATGCTGATGGGGTGGGCATGCTCTTACCTGCCACGCGGTGTTTAACCAGGCCCTCCACGTTGAAGTTTCCCTCCTCAGGCTGGCCCTCTTTGGGGAGGGGCGAGGAGGAGGCCGAGTGGCTGTTCTGGGCAGCGGGGTACAGGGGAGAGGCCTCCTGAGACTCGGGGGAGTGCGACGGAGCGCTGGGTGGGTACGTGTTGAGGGGCTTCAGCTGCAGCTGGCCGAATGTGGGTGAGGGGCCTGAGGACTGGACTTGGGGCGCCGGGCTGGTCCGTGTAAGTCCCATTGCCTCTGGGTCGGTGGGGAACGCGGGCACGCCCGGGCTGGGCTGGTACATGGCGGTGGGCCTCTGCTGAGCGATGCCGACCTGGGGGTCGGCGGGGCGGCCGGGGGTCTGAAGTGGGGACAAGTGGGCCTGGGGAGGGCCCATGGCTGTCGGGTGGCCACTCAGAGCCGCCCCCACGTCAGCCTGATAGGACGGCCTGGCCTGGCTCTGAGAGAAGGAGGGCTGGGTGGTGACCACGCCACCACCGTCCCCGGCCCCCGTGGGCGCGCTGTAGGACTTGGGCACGGCCGGCTGCGTCTGCGGCTGCGTCTGCGTCTGCGTGTGCGCCGGGTCCAGGTCCAGCATGAGCATGTTGAGCGCCTCGATGGACTGCTCGATCTCCTGCTGCGAGGCGGCCCGCGGGAACTCGGGCAGGCTGTGGGTCTGCAGCGACGGACTGAAGTGGACGCCGTCGGTGAGCGGCACCTCGGGCACGCCGTACTGCTGCCACACGTTCAGGCCCCGCTGCACGGCCTCGCGGCTGCTGGTGGTGCGCGCCGGCGCCTTGGGCAGCAGGCCCCTCTGCTCCGAGCCGAAGGACTGCGAGCGGTAGATGCTGCCGTTCTGGCTGGCGTAGCCGCTGGACGGGGGGCCCGAGTCGCCCACTCGCTCCTGCGCCGACGAGGAGCTCCGGACCAGCGTGATTGGCTCCTGGGCCATCTGCTGCTGCAGCTCCTGCCTCTGCTGCTGCTGTTGCTGGGCGCTCTTCTCTACGTACTGGCCGTCTTGGCCGTTGATGACTGTCTCGGGCTGGTAGTACAGGTCCGCGGGTGTGGCGCGCCCCTCGAAGGAGGAGAGTGTCCCAAGGCTGTCTACGCTGTTGCCCTCCTGGCTGAGGGGCAGGTCGTCGTCCAAGATGTCTGTCTCCCGGTCCAAGCTGTTGTTCCTGTGGCCGTTCACGTGGACCTGGGCGGGTACCAGGTGCAGCATCCCTCCGCCGCCTCCTCCTCCTCCTCCTCCGCTGGCTGGGTATCCGGGCCGGTGCATGGGGTCCTCCTCCAGGCCGCTGAGGAGCTGGTCCAGCTCCTGCTTCTCCTCGGGGCTGAGGGGCTGCTGGGGGGCCAGCGCGGGCGGCTGGATCACTGGGGCCGGCGGCTGCTGCTGCTGGCTGGCTGCCGGCTCATCGGTGCGGTCGGTCTTGATGGAGGCGGTGGAGTTGCCCGAGTCGCTGCTCACCGAGAGGGCGTGGTCACCAGGAGGGAGAGCGTGGTCCACAGCCGTTAAGGCGTGCTCGACGGTCCCCGGGAGACCGTTGGCAGTGACGCTGCCGTCCAGGGACTCCTTCTTGCGCACTTTAGCGTAGAGGCTACCGTCCAGAGGGCCCTGTGTGTGGATGACGTCTGTGGGAGAGAAAGACACGCCACGTTAGTTAGTGCACGTGAAACACGTGATGCCCTGCACATTGTTGTAGCGGAGTGCCCAGGGGTTGCCTATTTGAAGGAAATGAAACATGTGCAGTGGCACAGGCTACGGAAAAACTCACTGGCTTTTCAGTTTTCTGCCCTTTAAATCATTATCATAAACATCTGAGTTTATTTGTGCATGAGAATGTGAAAAGCTGTCTTTGTACGATTTTGTGTGTGTGTGTGTGTTTGTGACAGCATTTCGACTGTTTATACCCAAAGAACCTTTTATGTGTCTGTGGTAAAAAAATCAATCTCTTTTAAATCAGCTGAGTCAGCAAAAGCTAGTGTTTTGTTTATGTTATAGTCAGACGTGTTATGGCTGCTTTTAGAATAAGTGAGCGCCATAGTCGTCTGGTAAGTCACATGGGTGAGCTGGTGCCAGTTTGGTCTCAGTGAAACAGGAAATGTGTCACAGCGTTGCCATTAACAACCATCTCTAATCGGGTGCTTTCACAGACATTAGCTCCAGCCTCCTGTTATCCTCTTTTCTGAATACACCCACATGCATATTCACACACACACACACACACACACACACACACACACACACACACACACACACACACACACACACACACACACACACACACACACACACACACACACACACACACACACACACACACACACACACACACACATACACACATACACACACAACCCCTCCCATGCAGAAACACATCCAGTACACACTCACTCAGTCCCGTATTCTCTCTCTCTCTCACTCCCTCTGTCACTTCCTCAC
>NC_137924.1:10271387-10286387 GCF_963457725.1 Sprattus sprattus
CTCATTCTCTCTCTCTCTCTGGGTCTCCCCACCACCCCAGCCCAACACAAAAAGGGTGTGACCAGTGCCTCTCCCAGCTGTGACAGCTACACATGGCAGACACCACAGCTCATCTCTTACTCTCCCTCTCCCTCTCTCTCTCTCTTTATCTCTCTCTCTCCCTCTCCCTCTTTCTCTCCCTCTCCCTCTCCCTCTCATACTCCCTTTCCCCATGTTTTCTTTACGCGGTGTGACACCCAATGTGACTGACATAGCCCCATGAAAACAGATAAACATGCATGCAGAAGGAAAGACATGGTAGCATACTCACTATTTCACATACTAACACATACTCACACACACACACTCACACAGAAAAACCTTCACACACACACACAAACTCACACACACACACACACACACACACACACACACACACACACACACACACACACACACACACACACACACACACACACACACACACACACACACACACACACACATGAGCAAGGGTGGAGGGTGGGTGAAAATGAACTACGCCTTGCACCGACTCCCATCCCAAATGTACATTCAATGGAAAGAGCCAGAAACTCCAATGGCTGACATTTTACAAGCAATCAGAATTAGTGGAAAATAGAGGCAAGCTGTGCCTGCTCTACGAGGCCCACACCCATCACATACACACATACACACACACACACACACACACACACTTAGTGAGAGTAATAGAGAAAAAAGGGAGAAAGGGTATGAAAAAGTCAAAGAAAAAAGAACCATTTAAGAAATAGACAAACACACCACTAAAATCTAGGGCCTTTCTATCCATCTCAATAACAAGCCACTGCCAAAAAAGCTTTCAAAAGTTACAAAAGGAAGAGGACAACCTTAGCTTTTTACTCACCTTCTGTGACAGCAGACCACTTCTCCTGCGCTACCTCTACCTGAGCAAAACAACAGCATCTACAGGACCAGCAACCTTGACCATATTACTGTAACCTGGCTGTCTAAGGGGAACCATGGAAAAAACGTTCCCAAAATGTTGAAGAAAACAACCAATTAACAATTGCCAGTGGCCCTGTATCCCTGTAGCACTGTTTTTTCGTAGCGGAAAAACCTGGGCACTATTTTGATCATGTCACAATGGGGTAAGAAACCTTCGCCTTGGTATTGCCAATTATTTACAAGCACAGCAGGAGAGCAGTGTGTGTGTGTGTGTGTGTGTGTGTGTGTGTGTGTGTGTGTGTGTGTGTGTGTGTGTGTGTGTGTGTGTGTGTGTGTGTGTGTGTGTTAGAGAGAGAGAGAGAGATAGAGGGAGGGAGGGTGTTCCAGTAGATGTCTGCAATGTGTGTACATAACAAAGTTGTTAATTCCTTTTTTAGCACGACATCCAGCCAGCTCTGCAGTATCCTCTTTCAAGTGTATTGACTGATGTCCACTCCTGGCCAGTCAATGGCTCAGCCATTAACAGTACCCTTTGATCCATTTCCCTGTACCAACAGGTAGTCCACAAGGACCCACACTTGGCCCCCTGCCTACTCAGGCCATTAGTCCAGTAAGCTGAGTCAGTAAGCACAAAGATCTACTGTTACAAACGCACCTATTGAACACCTCACTTATGATGTGTACATAACATAGGAGAAGACCTCAGCTGGACATAAAGGTGCTCATTACAGTTGGGTTGACAGTGGTACAGGAGGTAGTGAAGTCGTTTAGTAATCACAAGGTTGCTACTTCGATTCCCTGTCAAAGCGTCCTTGAGCAAGACACTCAACCCCTAATTGCTCCTGATGTGCGGTGTGCCATCAGTGTAAATGTTAAAAGTGTATACATCCTTGTAAGTCGCTTTGGATAAAAGCGTCTGCTAAATGACTAAATGTAAATGTAAATGTTATTAACTAAAAAGGAACTAAAAAACATGAATATTCACCCTCTGCCCTCAGAGGTGAGAGCCCCAGCTGACCTGTGTCCAGACTGTGTGAAGTGTGTGCCGGGAGACATGTGGAGTCTGAGGCATCACTCACAGAGCAGAGGCTTCCTGGTAATGGACCCCGCTCTCAGACGCAGAGCAGAGGCAGACACACACACACCGTCAGACAGATAGATCTGCTCCCTGGGCTCTGAGAGAGATCTCCTGCCCTGCCTGCTGGACGAGGACGCCTGGAAGGTGAACGATGTGACTGACGGCGTGCAGGGCGAACGCGAGACCGCATACTGGGAGTGAGCCACACCACACAGCCATTTCTCACATGTGGAGAAATATCTCTATCCAGCTGTTATGACATGACATGGGCTTTAAGTTCACGTCATGAAGTATGCGTAACCCCCAGCATCAAAGGATCAAGGAGAGGTTGAGAGCAGACTGCCTCAGGGAACATCACAACCGTCTGCCAAAACATCCCACAAAACATTGCTCCAGTGTTGTGGCAACAGTGTGATGACAATGTCTGGGATCACGAAGCTCATCGCCGTCAATTGAGACACTCGTACTCAGGTTCACGTTTTCTGTGCCCCCCGGCCGTAACATTTAATAGGCAGGAACAGGAGGAGGGCACGGTGTCACATCTTTGTGTAGTACGGGGCAAACAGCACGCCATGAACTCTTCAATAGGGAACCGTGTGGAAAGGTTAGGCAAGGTGTCAAGAATGCTCACAGGTTAACCTGCCACATGTGTGAAATCACCACTGAAGAATGTGCCTCTGCAGAGAAGAGAGGCATTTGGGCAGAGACACGGAGCGGGTGAAAGTGAGGGAGAGGGCAAGGCTATGAGACTTTACCACTGTGCCATCCTCAGAGGGGGGGCCCCCTGGAGAGCCTACAATCCTGAGTCATTACACACACACACGCGCGTGCGCGCACACACAGATACACACACACACACAGTCATACACACACACTCACTCACACACACACACACACACACGCGCGTGCGCGCACACACACATACACACACACACACACAGTCATCACACACACACACACACACGCACACAAACACGCACACACACACACACACACACACACACACACGGGCACACACACACACACACACACACACACACACACAATGAACTCAAATACAGACTTAGTTACTCTTTTTTTATGTGGAGCTGTTAAAGTGTTAAAAGATTAGCCTGCCTCTATTTTTAATGAGAAATCTGCCTTAGTCATCACTCCTTGTTTAATCAAGCACTGCACAAGGAGGGCAAGCCAGAGGGACGAACTGTTATTTATGTATGTGTCATGGATATGATTAGCCAACGTTTGACATCTGCAATGCATGGCAACAAACAAATCAACAAACACATGAAGTGGTTACGTACACAGATAAGTCCACATAAAAGCAAACACGTTTAAAAAAAAAAAAAAGGTCTTAGAAGTTTTTTTGTGTCTTTGCATGAAGCTGTATGTTTTTGTGCTATGTGTGTGTTTGTGTGTGAGTGCCTTAAATAGGCCAGGTCGGTGTGAGACGGGATGTTTGCAGGATGACAGTTGAATGAGGTGTGGATATCTGACCACTACGCTTAAGCCCTGGGGGGCCCCCCCACACACCCCCTACGAGCCCCTCAGCCTAATCACCTGCTACAGCCCCCTCAGCCAACGCAAGGCAAACATCAGCACTCCGCGTGCTTATAGATACACCTCAGCACTGAGATGGTTTCTATTGATAGGTTCTTGCTCATACTGATGCCCCTAGGGCTGCCTGACCGTAACTAGTGACTACAAAAACAGTACGGTATGGTGTCAGAGCTTAAAGCTGAGAATGAAAAACAACTTCTGAATGTCTCTGTGCAGTGTTACATCATTCAACAGTGGGAGCCAGCATCAGCTCCTGTGGCTGGGATTTTAAAAGCAATCAGGGCTGCTGGGAAATAAAGGAGTGCCTGTACAAGTAGGCGTAAAAATACGGATTTAAGTTTCGAAAAAGCTGGTGGGCGGACCGCTCGGGTAGATCTGTCCCTATTTGTCTCATTGTGTCTCACGAGCAAGCGAGCGAGTGCGTGTTCGAGCGCTGTCCCTGGCTGTGTTAATGTAGCGTGCTCATCCGGAGGCGTCTCTTGAGTTGGGACGAGCTCTGAGCCCCCCGTGCCGGAGCTGGAGTAACAGTGGTACAGGAGGTAGAGAAGTTGTTTAGTAATCGGAACATTGTTAGTTCGATTCCCTGTCGAAGTGTCCTTGAGTAAATGACTAAATGTAAATGTACATGGAGCTGGAGCTGGAGCTGGGACGAGACAGGAGACCTGGACGAGGAGCAGCGGTGGAATCTCAGTGTGAATCTGGCACTGCAGCAAAGCTGGCCCGCTCTCTGCAGAGTAAGCACTTTAAAAACGAAAAAGAACAGACCCCCCCCCCCCTCCAAAAGAAGAAGTGGCTGCTGTGATTGTGCTTACAGCCTTTTAGTGCTTCTTCAAAGCCCAAAGCACAGGAACTTACTTTGTGGTAATGGACGGGGTTTGATCATTAAAAATGAATTAAGTAGGTTTCAAACTGTTCTTGTGGATGAAGATGAGAGACTTCAGGATGAGTCTAAAGTGCTACAGTGATGGGACTGACAGATGGACGTGAATGTGTTCAGGTAATCACAACTGGGACAGGACAGCATGAGAGCACACTCATCGCCATCCACTTTGAGCTAAGGCCAACCATGCCCCATCACTGCCAATCCCTTTAACTTCAAAACAAAATACTGCAAAAGGCCCCTCAAAGGCCCTCAAAGGCCTCTCTTTTCTGCTCACAGACTGCCCCTGACCTCTCACCCCTCCACACGTCACTGAGGCTGACAGAGGCCTCATGACCAATTAGGCAGCCTCAACTCACTGCTCCCCAATTAAACACCTCCCTGCGCACAATTGAACAATTGACAGGCTTAATGACAGGCTACTGCAGCGCGGCTCACAAGTCCAACAGTCTGTACACAGAACAAATTGCTGTACAGTCGTGAATTGTGGAGGGAAACGTCTGTGAAAACACTGGGCTGTCCTTTACAATGCGAGAGTTCGAGGCCTGCGTACCCGCGGGCCGGACACAAGCTAGTAGACGCCCTGCGCTCCGGGAGCTAACATTTCATTACGGCTGACGTTACGTCTCAGGAAAAAGCAATCAAGCGACGCTGAAAAAAAATCGCTGGGAAAGGACCCGGGGCGGTTTTTTCGAAGCGCCACTTTGATCAGCGCACAGTGGCTGTGGTCAGGAGTAGGCCCAGCAAGGAGAGGCTGGCCATTCCTCTCATACTGCACAAACCAGAGTGAGGCTCCGCTCCCAAGGGCCAACAGCAAGCAGCTCATTATTTGTCACGGCCAAACTGTCCAGTGGAACATCTGAATATCCCGACTAAGAATATCATTTGAATCCTATTTAAGATCATAATCACGTATTTCTAACTTACATCACTGATGCAGTTGGACTACAAGTTCAGATGAACCAAATGCACTGTATGGCGATGCTATTTTAACTCTAAACAACAACGTAGTCTAAAAAGTTTACTTCCTCATTTGCTTATGCATGCTAATTCATGCAGATTTATTGCCAATGAAAGCCTCGTTATTTTAGCCACTGGACAGCAATTACCGGGAGCAATTACCGGACCATCTAGCAGACCATCTTTCACTGGGTCACTCCCAATGTGAATGGGACAGTCCCCGTGGAGACGCCAGTGAATCAGCATTTCCATTGTCTTCATACCGGACGAATCCCCTACAGCAGACCACTAAGCTCGGAGACGTGCCTTGAAAAACTGTCGTGCTTTGAAACTCATTAACGCTGGAAACAGTCGTTTTTTTCCCCCCGTGCTCAGAGCCATTCAGACACACTTTCCGGGTCTACTTAAGAGTATTCATGGCACTGCACGTATTGTGCTCCCCCCCCCCCCGCCTTTTTCGAGCCCCACATTAAAAAAACGAGAGAACCCAGTGACATTGCATAGGAAGGAAGGAGGAGATAATGCTAACTGCCTCTCTCTCTGTTTCAAAGCGGCGATTGTGTAACCCATCCCCTGGGCTCGCTGTATCTCCAGCACGGAGAGCACAGAGCGGGCCTCGCCAGCACAGAGCCGGGGCTCATAAATATCAACACAGGGGCCATCTGTCACAGGGTCACAGCGCGCTATTTAGGGGGGATGATCTGACCCGTGCTGAAGTATGTGCGGAGATCCTGAAGAATGCGTCAAAATGAGTCCGTCACGTCTTATTAAAAGCAAAGGCTACGACCAGGGGGGCGGGGGGCAGAGTTCTAAGAGAGGGCGCAGAGCTCCGCCCGCTCCTCCCGCTCCTCCCTGCCTGCCCCGTTCCCAGAAGCAGTTAAAGGCAAAGACAAACACTGTCCCCCCCCCACGCCCCGGCCCTACCCCCTGGGCAGACGTGCAGCTGAGCAGGCCTGTCTGGAGAGCAGCTGGAGGCAAGCTGTGGGTGAGAGGGCAAAGGTCACACATCCCCATTAGTGCACACACTGACCTTTCTACCAAAGATGGCAGTGTGCCCGCAGTTACTCTGAACGTCCGTCCATACTAACCTACCCCAAAGCAAGAACATATGACTCTGTATGTCCGTCCATACTACCCTACCCTAAAGCAAGAACATAGGACTCTGTATGTCCGTCCATACTACCCTACCCCAAAGCAAGAACATATGAGTCTGTATGACCGTCCATACTACCCTACCCCAAAGCAAAGAACACATGGGAGCGCCAACAACAACAAGCCTGTTTGCGTGATGCCCGCTGGACTGGTCATGTTTTCACAGCTACTCGTCCGTCCCATCAGGCAGCAATACTGTTTGGTCAGGAGGGCAGCCTCCGATAAAATCAGGCACTTGCTGTTATGTAACCGGCAGTCTGAGTTTGGACTCAAAGCAGTTTAATCCACTAAACCCCCACAGACAGAGGGAGAGAAGCCCTTTCTATTTACTCCAAAACCTTAAGCCCATTCAACACCAAAGCAAAGAGCGAATTGGCTCAGTCTCGCCCTGTGTGTCAGAACAGCACAACTTGAGCACAACTTGAGCACAACTTGAGCACAACGTGAGCACAACGTGAGCGTCTCAGGAAAAGCCAGCCTGTCACAAACCCAGATGTGTCAGTACAGAATGTCACAGTTTGTGCTTCTCAATTATCACAGTGCAGAAGCATGTATCAATGTGCTACAGTTACACTTTCGCTAACACTTAGCGGACACAAGGGAGACCCTGTGTTCTGCGATAGAGACGAGCGGCTGCCGATGCATTAAACAGCAGCTCACAGGGCGAAATCGGGCTGGACTTCTGAGCTTCCTGTCCAGGGTTGGAGCCAAGATGGGGAGGGGGGAGTGCGGCTGAAACAAGCGGTTCTGTTGCTGGGGGCTCCAGCCCTCCGAGAGTGGGAGGAGAGCACTCTGCAGCACAGCATACCATGAGAAGTATGTAGTACTGCACAGATGGCGGGAAAACGTTCGGAAAAAAAGAAAACAACAAACACAAAACAAACAAAACGTCCCTCCCCTCAAACCTCAGCGAGACCACACATGTCAACAAGCCGCTCTTTAATGGACCGTCAGAGGAAAGCAAGAAATGCGCACCTCTGGTGTCATGTGTTAACAGGTGGCCCCATTAAAAAAAGTGGGGGTCGGCTCAGTCCTGTCTGTCTAAGTATCTAGAGTGGAACAGACACCAGCGCGTTGTTTTAAACACTCCAGACCCCAACAACCCACGTTATAACGCTGTCTCTCAAAACCGCACAGCTTCGGCAAAGGCATACATAGTGATGAATACCTTCAGTGGAGGGTTTAGCAGAGCGATTACCCTAAACCCGGAGAGGCCATCATTCTTGTTCCCTTATTAAACCTGAGGTATAAATGCAGGCATAAATTCCTCAGGGTAATTAGCATTAGCGGTGGGAGGGAAAACCTGCTGCTGCCACGGCTCACCATCCGTCACTCGAAGGGTTTAATTGAAGCCAGCGATACCCGTCTGCGCGCCCATTTATTTATTTATGTTAGAGTTACTCCTTCACTCCACTACCCACACAAACACAGCTTAATGGGGCTCCGTGAGGCACCGCTGCTTGCCCAAACACTACACAAACATTGCGGTGCCCGACGTGTCTACAATAGGGAGGGTGCTGTGGGGGAAAGTTTGTGTGCATCTGTCTGTATGGGTTTTTGTCTGTGTGTGTGTGTGTGTGTGTATGTATGAATGTGTGTACGTGTGTGTGTGTGTGTGTGTGTGTGTGTGTGTGTGTGCGTGTGTGAGTGTGTGTGCGTGTGTGTATGTGTGTGTGTGTGTGTTTGTATATGTGTGTGGGTGGGGGTGTGTGTGTGTGTGGCATTCCTCTTGGTAAATGGGACAACCACCAGAGTTCAGCCTGGCAAAGCGATCATTTCGCCTGCAAGAACAGCAGAAAATGTTTACTCTGGTGTGGTCAGTCCTCTACAGGATCAGGCTACTGTGGCTCCACAGAAGCTGGCTATTGATGATGATGTAATTACACTCCCAACACCTCAGACAGAGAGATTCAGAATATGGCCATGCCATCTGATACAGCACCTTGGCTGTCAAGTTACTGTTTGTGTCTACAAACACAAACCGCTGAGCTCATACAATCTAAAAGCCAAAAAGCTGAGCTGCTTTTCACATTCACTGACAATTACAAAGAATGACATCATTATATGGAATATCTTGTTGGCTGCACAGCTGCAGAGAAAACAGACTTTATCTTTGAGAACTCACTGCAAATCACAGTCTCAACGCAACTCAGACACTAAGCAGAAAGGAGACTTCACTGTCACTGTTTCAAAAAAGAGGAATGAGAAATTAGCAATACCTTAGCATCCGCCCAGCTTGCTGTAATGTGTGTGTCACACCTCTAAGGCTCTTTGCCCCCTCACACAGCAGTCCAATCCTCCCTGCTTCCACAGTGGCTAAAGTTGCTCCAGGAATTCAACTGGTGTCTGTGCAACTGTGTGTGTAAATGCCTGACAGGCAAGAGCTCTGAAGCGACTGGCTCCCCCCCTCTAGTGACAGATAACAAAAAGGGGCTTTGACAGTCCTGGGAAAGGCAGAGGCTGGATCTGGATCTGGATCTGGATCGGGACTGGTCGCTCCCACCGCCTCAGTCAGCGCATCTCAGCCCCCCCCCCCCCCCCCCCCCTCCTCCTTGTCTGATCCCAACTCCCTGTCGCCACACTTCACACTCCCTATTCCAAAAATGTCGCGGTGCTGTGCCTTGGTCAATTATGGGTGACTAGGACCAGAACCAGGAATAGCTTTGTCAATAGCTTTCCAGAAAACAACAAGTCAAAATCAGAAACATTCCACTTTTATGGGGATGGCTTGGCCTGCTTTTCACTGTCTACCACTATCAGAGTGAAGGCCTCAATTATACAGATGACTGTCTCAATTCTGGCCACTCTGCCAGCTGTAATTCATTAAGATCTAAATAAAGAGTTCAATTGAAATTCAAAGATTTACGAGACAAATTTATTCTGGTGACTTAGACTAGATTCCATGCACATATTTTCATACAAGGTTCATACCATCTATTGGCACGATGGACAGTTTTAACATCTCGTCCCGTGTATTATGATTCTAAACCAAGCTGAAAGAAACAAGAACACGATGTGAAATGTGCATCATGTCCAAAAGTAAATGTGATAATGGAGATTGCGGTGTTCTGTACCCACAAGATCCTCCGATACTAGAACATACTGAGAAGCTGCACTGGCCATGTGAGGAACAGCTTTAGCCTGGAGCGACGGACCATTGAACTGTCATCTGGTTGAGATAAACACCTTGACCGGCCAGTTTCACTGGACACTGCGGACCCTAATTAGACCACAGACTGGCCTTGCGGAGGTCTAACCTTGCCTCTGGCGGCAGCACACCAAGGCTGAATCTGAGATCAAGGCAATGGGGGCCAGATAAGACATCTAAATTATAACTGAGCTTTTACTGTGTCGGTGTGGATTTGCAATTCATCATCATTATCTGCAGCAAGCTAAAGCTGAGTCATTTGTTCCGAGGCTTGTTTTCGATTGGGTTTAACAGTGAGACCTGGTAAGGCATTCATGAGGTACAGGAGGAAATTGCTGAGCTTTTAGTCTCAGCTAACTGGAGAGAGGATATGTCTTGACCATTTATCTGGTCTGTCAACTATGCTTTTTTCCGACCACAACTAGCAGCAAATATATATATATAAATATATATTGATCCGTGATAATTGATCCGTGAACTGCTTTCGATATATATATATATCGAAAGCAGTTCACGGATCAATTCACCCTCCGTTAGTGGGCTTGTTCACCTCTGCAGTCCCTTCTTCTCTCCCAGCCTGTATTGACCTGCTCTGTTGTGTAATGAGGCTTTGGTCTCACATTCTCTCTCTCGCTCCTTCGCCTCAATACTCATGAGTAAGCTCTTTTCTCTGCAGACAAATCACAAGAGTCGCAGAGCCATTGAATTGCTGCCCGCTCTCAGTCCGTGCCTCTCTTGTTGGAGACTAAACAGTCTAGTCGAGTGGGGGCCATTGTATCTGACTGCACTGGTCCCTTGCCACTCTGTTTTCTGGGCACGTTTTAAAGAAAACATGTAGTTAGAGTTACTAATTACTTCGTCAAGGCAGGCTAATGAGGCCTTGAGCTGGCAGAGAGCATATTTAATTGCGGCAGGCTTTTCCAAACACCAGAATTCCCTGTATCTCATTTCTTGTGCAATTACCTGCAATCTCTCTCACTCTCTCTCTCACTCTCTTTCTCTCTCTCTCTCGTCCGAAATACCCTCATTTTTCAAACGGCAAGGCTGCAGGGCTTGGCAGAGTGAAGTCATGGCGAAGCACAATGGCATGACGTCCGTCTGCTTATCTGCTCTCCGGAATCACTTAACCGGCCCCGACGCTTGAATGGGACTGTTTGTCAATGTGCGATACGAGTTGGAATTCATGTGCAAATGTGCCCTTTCTGTTCAGCACCATTGGGCGCCCGTGGAGCATGGGATCTCGCGGTGCTCTGTGTGGGTTGCCATGTTCACTCATGTATGTGTGGGTTGCCATGTTCACTCATGTTCCCCCCGCACCAGCGGTGCATGGCTATTTCCCCCTGGAGAGATTTGCAATGGGATGTGGATGAGGGAGCGCTATGTCTCCCTGACCAGCGAGCCAGGCCACGGATGGGGAGATTGGTTTACTCCCACCCCCACCACGAGAGGTGCCAGAAGGGAGATCAACACCTCCCTATTTCTGCGGTGCCTATTTAAAGGCCCAATTGGTCAAAGGTAGGGCCACTTTATGGCGGGTCAGATAGCCTGGAGGAGCCGGAGGGCAGGGCCCATGGTGATCAAAATGACCCGAGAGCATCTCAACTTTCCAGAGTCCTATAAGAGAACAAGGGTTATGCCAAAATTTCACCTCGGGAAAGTAAATAAGATTTCAGAGCCTGCAGATATGTTTCCTCCAAAACAAGACAAATGTCTTTCTACCGAGGCATATCTAAGTAATTAAGAGGAATATAAAAAGATGATACTGACATATTCTCAACTTTCCAGAGTCCTATAAGAGAACAAGTGTTATGGCAATATTTCACTTCAAAAGTAAATAAGAGTCTGCAGATATTTCCTCCACGACAAGACAAATGCCTTTCTTTCAAGGCATATCTAAGTAATTAAGAGGAATATAAAAAGATGATACTGACAAATTCTTCAAAATGTCAGCCATTCCTTCTCTTTTGCTGTCACTAGAACAATCCCAAAAGAAAACAGTGAAAACAATGTAGGATATTTTAGCGTCTGGAACACTGTAATTCAGGACATGCAGCAGCTGTTTTGGGCATCGTGAATAGATAGGGTCGGTCAGAGTGACCATTTCTTTAAGACCAGTGATTCGGAGCCAGTGTCCGTGGCTAAAGGCTGGAATGTTTCACACAAGCCTTCAGATTGCTTGAGTTCTCGGAAGCGCATCCGGAGGCTGAGAAAACTGGGTGGTGCTGAAACACTGTGGTCAGGGAAACATGCAGGACAATGTTGGTTGGTGGCACACACGCACACACACACATACAAACACACTCACTCACTCACGCACCCACACACACACACACACACACACCCACACACACACACACACACACAAACAGACAGACACACACTCACACACACACACACACACACACACACATACATACTCACACACACACACACACACACACACTCACTCAGTCACGCACCCACACACACACACACACGAGTGCATCATCTCAAAAGTGGCTGTCAGTGAGAGACAAGAGCACAGACAGAGTGGTATGAACTGTTTGTTCAGTGTCCTTCCAGCGCTTCTTTAAGTCCTTATCTCCCCTCAGAGGTCACTTCACACAGTGCGCAGATTACCTGTCTACCTAGACAGCCTGCCTGCCTGTAAAGCCTTGTATGGACATGCTGTGCTCCCCGCACTGCAAATACACCACCAGAGGAGAAACTGTACTCAAATCTGACAGGACCCTCTGTGCCTGTGCCTGAATTCTAAATGGCCTTTTTTTTCTAGACCTTTGCTGTCAGCCACAGAGAGAAGCTTATATTCCCTGACAGAAGGAACCATAAATACACTGTGACGGCACTTCTTCCAAAGTGTCTGGATGACTAGGTGCCCCCCATAAGGGGTTTAGAGTCACGTCACAGAGATGGGAGTCTCGCGCAGGGAATACAGCCATTAGTGTCCCAGTGATGGAAATACACTCAATTCCTATTTTGAGAAAGTCTGGAGTAAAATGCCCCACTTCCGGAAGATGCACTGCTGATGCGTTCTGCATGAGGACATGAAATGAGTGTCAACTGAGAGGGATTCCATGGTTCCTCAGCAAAAGGGCCTGGATGAACTGAAAGTGACCCCGGCGGTGCGTGTTTTTCAGTTAGGCACATGTGTGAAAGGAGCCCCTGTGAACTCTCCATTACGTCTCTGATCGAATCAGAGCAATCCCTCGCACGAAAAACACCGCCGGACGCTCCGACGACGCGAGTCACCACACAACAAGCTTACCGGCGGTGTGTACACACAAACAGAGCCGAGGCCAGATAACTCAATCCCAGGGTGCACCGCATTCCTTCTGTGGCTCGCGGCAAGAAACACTGGCTCTTTAAAAGTGCATGATTTACTGGTGTGGAGTTATGAATGGGGGAAGGTGTGGACAGAGCATCACGGGTGGTCCGGGACGACTCAGAAGGTCATGTGTGGGGCTGTGTTTTCCACACGTCTGAAAGGAAGGGCCGTGTGATGAAAGGATGAAGTGTCTGTAATATGAAATGTGGATTGCACTTTTCAAAAACAGATTGCTCCTAGGGAGTGAAGTGTGTGTGTGCGTGTGTGTGTGTGTGTGTGTGTTTGTGTGTGTGTGTGTGTGTGTGTGTGTGTGTGTGTGTGTGTGTGTGTGTGTGTCTGTGTGTGTGTGTGTTTGTGTGTATGAGGAAGAGAATCTGTAAGCTTCAATAATTCAGCATCTACATGTGTTTGAATGTATTTGAATAGCTATGTATAGGGTACATTGAATGATCCTGTATTGATTTTCCAACTATAAGAGCCATGGGTCCTCCTGTAGTTCTGGTACGTTCTTCTCTAGTTCTGTACACAATAGAGAGCTCATACACAGACAACAACACATTCCAAGCGTTTTTCTAGACAACCACACTACTTGACCTTCTTGCCATAAATCTCACATTGAAGATCACACCCCCTTAACAGCTCAATTACTACAGCAGCACTCACCCTCCAAGGAGTCCTCACAACGTTGATTGAAGTTCTCATAGGAGTCCCAGCGGATGAGGGGATCCTGGGTATTGTAGTCCACCGATACACTGGGGCCGTTCTCCAGATGGTCCATACCTGAAGTGAAATCAGTAAGAACAGGCTCTAGCATGTGCATTTTTTTGTTACAATAAATGTTACCTGTCTCTTTTATTTTGAAGTATTTTGAAAAAAACGGTATTTACCATTAATTCTCTCTGGTCCAAAGGAGAACACAAACTCTACTTTTCCATATTCAGGAAATCTGTCATCTATAGGCCAGAACACAACAACAAAGAGATTTAGTGAACCTAGTGACAAATGAGGACACATAAGCAGCTATCATTTGGACTTATTTATACCTTTAAACGTCTCATCCAATTCATCTTTTCCGAACACAATTCCCAGGTCATGCACCGCACAGGTATGGAACTGCACCCGGAATACGACATCTCTGCAGGGACTTCGGAAACGTTTGTGATAGCACTTGAGCTGGGAAGAAGAACATTACACGCATTAAAAGGATTATCAACATTCCCTCTTTTTCTCCATATGCGTGTGTGTGCCCGGGTGATTTTACTGGGCAAGTCAATGAGGCTAACATCATTGGAGAAAGGGCAATAGAAAAAAAAGAATGTCATTCACTGGCATTTTCCAGATCCTGTTGCGAACTTTGCAAGTTTCGCTACGCATATAAACAAGCAAGAGCAAACAAAAGGATTATTATCCACCCCATTGCCTTCCACACACGGGCGTTTTAAAGCCTCACTAAAAACCTGCAGAGGAAATGCTGCCCTTTCTGGGTTTTGGCACAGTCTCCCTTCCCTTTTATAGGGACCTAGCATTTACAGGTACTGAAGGAATATTTAGCTCTATAATTTAAAGGGGGAAAAAAAGGAAAAAAGGAATCTTGACGTGAGGCACGCTAAGTGTGGCTAGCAAAGAGCTGCCTGGGACATTACGACTACATATCACCCTCTAAACGATGGCAGGAGATCAACAGTTTATGTTAACAAGAAACACTCACGTTTGGATGTGTTGCTAACATGGAGCCGCACAAATCTGGGTTGATTAGATTAACTGATAGCTTTCTGGATCATCTGTGTCTCATCTCTGTTACATGCTAGGCTTGGGGGGGTTCTTGCCAAATATGTCAGTTCAGCACATGTGAGATTTAGCAGCCTTGGCAAACCCGTGTGGAGAAATAAAAAAAATGCCTCAGCGCAATAAAGGAAATCTTATCCCACACATCATATAGCCCAGAACAGCTATAATTAAGATATTCAACCCTGGGG
>NC_137924.1:10296387-10301387 GCF_963457725.1 Sprattus sprattus
ATCAACACTGTTCTTTCATGGGATATTTGGATGCCCTGGGGCACATGAAACAACCAATCAACACTGTTCTTTTTATGTGATATTTGGATGCCACATTTCAGTGGTACACAGGGCGTTCAAAGCACCCCATGTGTTTTTCCTGTAGTTCCACTTGGTTTGCTAAAGACTAGACAGAAGCAACGTTTTTTAAATAGGCCTTCACACTTAAATCTGCCATCACCGGAGCCGTGGAGTGAGCATTCCGCGAGGGGAGAGAAGACGAGAGGAGAGTTGACAAGAGGAGAGGAGAGGAGAGGAGAGGAAAGGGGAGGATAGGAGAGAAGAGGAGAGGGGAGAGAAGACGAGAGGAGAGGGCAGGAGAGGAGAGGAGAGGAGAGGAGAGGAGAGGGGAGGGGAGAGAAGACGAGAGGAGAGGAGAGTAGGGGAGAGAAGACGAGAGGAGAGGGCAGGGGAGGAGAGAAGAGGAGAGGAGAGGAGAGGAGAGGGGAGAGAAGACGAGAGGAGAGGAGAGGAGAGGAGAGGAGAGGAGAGGAGAGGAGAGGAAAGGAGAGGAGAGGAGAGAGAAGACGCTGGCCTGTTTGTATGCGCCCGCCTGTGAGCTGGTGCTGCCCTCACTCAGGGCGAGGCGATACAGAGAGCTCTGGTCCCTCTCCAGAAGCGTCCGCGTGCTCAGGCAGAATCTGTTTCCCATCAAGCTCAGTCAACAGCCCTGTTTTGCATATCGGCTCCAATACGTTGTGTATATCTCTCCACGGGCGATTGCGACTCAGCACAGAACGCACCGTGCCCCATTTCAACAAACACATGTGGGAAACCTGCTTTTGACTACTACAATAAACAACATGCTCTCCCTCTCTCCATATAGACCTTCCCATTGTTGCGCAATAGGTGAGTGTAATAAATTCCACCAATCATTATGGGAGTGTTTGGTGAAAATCAGCATTTGGCAGACAGAGGTCCTACACACTAAGGACCGGCCCAAACACAAATAGCTGCCATATTGATTCCACTCAGTATTTGATGGACTTTGAGTCTGTTGGTACAGTCAGAGCGTGGCCTGCTAGTATTGGGTGTCTAGTTCCTGCAAGCAGTGAGTGGGACATACTAGCTCCATATGTCATTCCTAAAGGCATGCATAAAGGGTGACGCTGAATTAGTCACCAGTGGTCCACACTCAAGTGCTAATGTTTCTTCTGGCAGGAAGAAAGAGAGGTTCCTGAATCAAAGCTATTTTTCAACATGGAGCAGTTAGCAAACAATAAACATGGCACAAGTCGAAAGGACCTTTTGGAAAAATAATAAAAACAACTTTTCAGATGTGAGCACTCATGTCTTTTTAGCTTGTTAGCTAGATGTGAAAGGCCCTCTTCATTTGGGTTCTTTGCAGAGATCTCTAGATAATTTATTTAACAAAAGCCAACAATTCAGTTGAATTCAAAATATGGGCTCAAACTGATCAGCATAATGAAGTTTGATGCTTGACGATTACTTTCATTAAAGTGTTGTGTGAGAGCGTGAAACTGGGTTGATGTTTTTCAAAGTCATCCTGCGTCACTTCAAAATCATTCAACTATGTTTTTAAATCTCAAAATCTTAAATCTGTGAATCATTTATAGCCAATTCCCACTCTGTTCTTGTTGCTATTATGCCACATAGGTGTCGTGTGGGAATGGGAGCCAATGCTGTGAATACAGCAGGTGGTGGAGGAGAAGCCTATCAGGAACATAGGGCTCGTCATATTCCACATGCAGTACTGCTGCCCCTGTGTTTCACATGCTATTAAACTGGCCTTCATAGATAGGCTTTCACTTTTAGAGAACTTTTCACAAGGGAATTGAAATGGTTCGCTTTGGATTTTAAAGAAATTGTACTTCACTTTGTATCTTGATATGAACAAAGCTATTTTCAAGCTTAACGCCATAATGGCCTTACCTTGATGGCCTGCGTCGGGACTCCATGCTCTTGGACGACTTTGTCGAGCCCTGAGGGAAAAAAGCAAAAACCACGACTTAGCAACTGTTTTGAAGCAATAAATGCACGATTGTGCCATGACACTTCCTTGTCCATAACGAATTCATTAGTCATTATACACATGATACATTTACAAAGCAAATTTGGTGAAAACCAATTAAACAACATGTTGAGATACATGTATGAAACAGCGTATCCTCAATGGGACCATGAAAATGCCATACACCTCCTCTTGGAGCCACGATGATCAACATTGGGTAGAGAGTTGATGAAACTGGTTTTCTTGTTGAGATGCTTTGCTATGTTTATATGACATTGGGGTGGAAGTCCTCTGGCCTTTAGACCATTCATGAAACGGTGATCAGATACGACAGCGGACCACGAGCCATGACTCACAAGACATTTCCCAGACACCCAGAAGTGTCTGCTGTTGAAATGAGATCATTTCTCCTGTCACCAAACCCCCTGATCTCACGGGCGTGACACATTGGCATTTCCACTGCTCCATTTCTGCCCTGGTGCCACTCAAACATCAGCGGTGCTGGAGAAACCCCTTATCTCCAGGGGAGGTCACATATACTGCAGTGAGAGAGTGTGTGTGTGTGTGTGTGTGTGTGTGTGTGTGTGTGTGTGTCTATGTATGTGTGTGTGTGTGTGTGTGTGTGTGTGTGTGTGTGTGTGTGTGTGTGGGAGAAGGGGATGCTCTGATGTCTCTTTCGTCTCTCATTTCCCTGGGCCATACTGCCCTGTCTCCTCTCATCCGTCCAAACCTCTGGTTAGCCACCGCAGTGAAGCCCACGGCCCTCGCTCCTCCTTTCATTAGGGTCTACAGATGCTACGTGTTTTGACAATGCCCATCCCTCTTTCAAGGGGTCCCCTCTTTTAATGTGTCATGTGTATAAATGTGCCGCCGTAGATTAAAGACACCCAGAGTGTGTGTGTGTGTGTGGGGGGGGGGGGGGTAGGGGGGGAGGGTGTGTGTGTGTGATGTTATATTTGTATTTCATCTTAAACACTTCAATATGCCAAAGCAGGCATCCAAAAAAAGTACAGGACAAACTCACCCCCAAAAGAAAGAGAACTTTTACAGTGTGAAACTGATGCGTTTCAGAACGCTGCTTCACTAATTCAAGGGAGGCTGGAATAATGACTCCCAGAAAGGCTAAAACTTGTCAAGTTGAAGCCTGCTGAAACAACACGCAGGCCAGCTCTGTGTTTCACAGGAGATATACCTCCTTTCGCATGGATACAGAAACCTCAGGAGAAGAAAAAGCTTCCACTCAACAGCCAAATGACAGACTGAGCCCAGGACTGACCAGGAAAACTAGAGGGAAACAATGCTTTTAAAGTACAACAAAAATGCCACTGTGTAATTACAGCAAACAAGCCATTCTTGATATACACAAACAGGACGGAGAGGACGGAGAGCTTTTGCTGCGTTAACTATAACAAATATTTATAATACAAAAAATATTTGTGCACTTTGAAGCTCTTATGGGGAGGCGAAATTAGTCGTTTCACAAATTCAAACCACTACAAAATTCCCTCTCACCTCTTTTCTTTCAAACAACTTCTGAAAATGGAATCTCTGTGATTTAATGATCCAGAGCTAAAAACTGAGAAACAATATAAAGCTAGCCTGCTAAAACATTCCATTAACGGACTATAAATGGACATAAACACTATTAAGGCCGCTCCAGCGCTCAGCTCGCGTCTTGCTATGATCCAGTTTAGTAGATCTTGCCGTTAAATAATGTGAGTTTACCCCTAGAAATGGATGTATAAAGTCACAACAGATGCCTAGAGGCACACTCCAAGAAGAAGCCAAAAAGTACATGGTGGTTGTAAATTTGGAATGAGATCATCAAGCCTGCCTAGTACAAGACATCGGTATTAAAAAAACACATCATAGAGAACTCTACCCCCAAAAAAGCATTCCCCTCTCTGTCCAACACAAACGAGCATGTTCCCCCAAAAACCCCAGTCGGCCTTCCACTGCTCCCGGAGTATCACACCGCGTCAAGCCGCAAGGCAACGGTCTCCAGAGGCGCTCGGCGCTCGCTCGCCTCCACAGCCCACAATTACGACCCCCCAAACGACTGCCAATAGAGGGGGTGTACGGGGGGTGGAGAGGGGGGTTTGAGAGGTGGGAGTGGGGGTGGGGGGCTTTCTGCTGTTTCATGATCAAAACCAGCTGGAAGCCCCGCTTACGAGCAGGCCCAACAAATTAAGCATCAGAGGGAGAGAGAGCAGGGAACACAGAGAGAAGGCGACGGTGGGGGGTTGGTGGTCGGGGCTGAGGCGAGATCTGAGAAAAATGAAAGAAAGCTAAAGTTCCAACAACGAGCCCCGAAGAGAAGCAGTGAGAGGCAAGGGGCACAGAGGAAAAGGTAAGAAGAGAGAAAAGGGGAGAAACCAGGCCTGCTGCCGCCGCCGACCCCCAGGAGCCTACCTTGAACAGGTACCCTGTGCTCCACCTCCAGGCCTTTCCGATGGAGGAGAGGCGTCTCCTTAGCGAGCCGCCAGGGTTCATCGCTCGGAACGAGCTCTTTCTCTCCCGCTCCATGTCCCCTATAGCGCTCCCTCTCTTTCCCAAGGCAGAAAAAGGCCTCTATTTTGGGCTTGAGCCGCTTACAGGATGCCACATGCCTGGCGTCGATCTCCGCTGGACTCCAGTTGTTTTTCTTCAACTCTCTTCTAGCTCCCTTGTTTTTCTCCCTCCCTCTCTGTCTCTCTCTCTCTCTTTCTCTCTCACCCGACCTCCCTCCTTCCTAACCTCTCTCCTCCCTCCCTCCCTCCCTCCCTCCCTCCCTCCTTCCCCCTACCGTATGTCAGAATCTCCTTCAGTCTCTTACTCACTCTCTCTTCCCTCTTTCATGCTGTCTTCCAGCCTCCACCCTAACTTCTCTCAACCTCTCTCCTCCCTCCCTCTCTCTCTCCCTCCCTTTTTCTCTCTTTCTCCTACCCTTGACTTGGCATCCACATTTGTTTGGATCTGTTCTCCCCGCTGCTGCCCCGCGGTGCCTCAC
>NC_137924.1:10311387-10323887 GCF_963457725.1 Sprattus sprattus
TTCCGCTCTGCGTCCGTTACATAAGAATCCCAACTTGTGATCTGAGAGTTGCTCTCTGGGGACCTCTAGAACTCCATCTAAACAAACAAATAGACCTGAGAGGAAAATAGCCATACTGGCATGCTCTCTCTCTCTCTATCCCTCTCTTTCTCTCTCTCTCTCTCTCTTTATCTGTCTGTCCATCTCTTTTTCACTTTCTCTCTCCCCCTCTAATACACACACTCCTTCTCTCTTTTCCCTGCTCTCTCTCTCTCTCTCCGCCTTTCGGTCTCTCTCATGGCCTATTATGGCTAACATCGCTCCAACAATGACTCAGCATAAACAACACTAGATGATGACAGTGCTGCTGACCAGCTGCAGAGAACACACACACACACACACACACACACACACACACACACACACACACACACACAAACACATACACACTCACACACACACACACACACACACGCACACACACGCACACACACCCACACACACTCTCACACACACACACACACACACACACACACACACACACACACACACACACACACACACACACACACACACACACACACACACACACACAAAGCTTGACCAGATCATCAGCAAATTTCCCCTCCCTCCCTCCCTCTGCAGATATAAGCCATGTTCTATAGGCACTGTGACCCCTGCATCAGTGGACCCTGGCTGGGTTGGTCAAGAGCGACTGGCAGCCCATGGGCTTTGGCTGTAGCCATCCTAGGCATGTGTGTCTGGGGCTCACGTCAGACCGCGGGCACATTCATAGGGGGCGCATGTCTATTATCCTGATTACTGCGGCTAAAAGAGCTCCGCTCCGCGCCTCCCCAGCTGGCATGGTCATCCAGGCGAAGGGGGGGGGGGGGGGGGGGGGGGGGACTTACTCACATGGACACTCATGCCTCGCAGATAAAAATCACATACCCGTTATTGAATACTTGGCATGCTCTCGTATACACAGAATGTAACAAGAGTAAATCAGTGAAGCATGTGAGGCTGTAAACATTCCACCTCTAATTGAAACGATCTTGCCCATCTCTCTGCCACGCAGTTAAAAGTCATTAGAACGCGAGGCACTGGCGCCCCCTTGGCCTCCACGCCAATTTAGTACACGGCCTTACGTAAGTGATGGAGTGATGACGGAGGAGCGGAGGGGCTCTTAAAGCCACAGGTAAGGGCAGGTGTGGCTGAGAGCTGTCAACGGGAGAACTGGAAGTCTAATGAGGGGCTGGGGGGCAGAGAGGCCGACAAGCAGAGAGAGAGAGAGAGGGAAAGAGGGAGAGAGAGAGAGAAAGAGGGAGAGAGAGAGAGAGAAAGAGAGAGAGAAAGAGGGAGAGAGAGAGAAAGAGAGGGAGAGAAAGAGAGAGAGAGAAAGAGGGAGAGTGAGAGAGAGAGACGTAGTTCCATGCTCCGTATTTGGACCTGACATCTTCCTGCCAGCCTCGCTCAGACAATCCAAACACTCCTGGCAGATACGCTGTGAGCCAACATGAGGGCACGTCTGAGGAATGCATCCTGTTTTCCTGTTGTTGCATGAGTGCACGTTTCACACGTCCCAACCCATGGAAAAGCGCCCGCGCATAGTCTCCACAGGCCCCAGACAACAGTACAGACAACAGTACAGACAACAGTACAGACAACAGTACAGACAACAGTACAGACAACAGTACGTGTGCTCTTGACAATCTGAGCTCAGGTACCTCTCCCTGTGTCTCCCTGATGCCAGGTCTCAGCCTCCAGGCTAGATCTGCTCAAGCTCAGGCGTCTATTCCAAACCGCCATCATCCTAATTTAAGAGCGAAAATATGGTCCATTCGATTCACGTTCACAGCTTCAAGGTTACCTGACAACATAGCGTGAAGCCTTTAGCAGAGTTAGAATGCCATGCATTCTGTTCCCTTTTTGAATTTGCTTTTTTGTTGATGCAATTTATGGCTAGCGGTCCACCTCGCTCTGCACCTGATCTGTTACGAATAGTAAATCACAGGCGCACATGCTGGCTCCTCGGAACACAGGAATTTACCAAACATGGAGCTAAGAGAAGGGAAGAGAGGAGAGAGGAGAGAGGAGAGAGGAGAGAGGAGAGAGGAGAGAGGAGAGCCTTCGTAGCCAGAGGAGAGGTCTTGTCCAGAACCCCTGATCTTCCTTATCCCGCTTGCACATTCAGGCCCACATTCTTATAAACAGTTTACCTATCAGCGAAGCCCTTTAAACCCAGTGCAGATCCTCTCATGCAGTATGTTTTCAACTTCCCTGAGTCTAAAAGCGAAGAGAGAACTGTGAAAGTGAGATTAATAGAAAGCCCTGAAAAAGCAGAGTCGGTAGAGGAGAACAGAGGAGAGGAGAGGAGAGGAGAGCAGGGGGGAGGGGATTTGAGCGTTCGGGATGGAGGAGCAAGTCAATGAACCATGCCTGGAGGGAGTGAGCAGAGTGGTTAAGAGAATGACCATGGAGTAGGGGGGAGGTGATGGAGGAGGTGCTGAAACTGCACTAAAAAAGAATACTCATTGGGAGAGCGGGCCAAATGCACACTTTACATCTCTGGGCTTTTGGGCCAGGTGTCATTGATATGGTTGCCAGCATTCAGCTTTTATGCACATTGAAACCATCGCATTAATTTAAGGCAGTTATTTTAAGTGCTCTTACATAAGCCGGTCAAAGGAAGTGATATCACTGTCAAGGGTATATTTCCCCATCTAAAGTGTGCTGAAGGGGAGTATGGAGCCGATATTGTTTGAAACTTGTACACAAGCCATAAACACAGCCACCATTAAGCCCTTGCAGGTGCCTCCGTTACAGCCACTCCTGCCTGCAGTTTCCCCTCTCTGACAGCTGGCCTGTGTTTCCTACCGTAAATATGGCCACTGCCCTCCGTCAGTGATTGTGTTTGTTTTCACAGCTCGCTGAAGTTCGCCTGTGTTGTCACCGGTATTGCGCATTTTTTCTCTTTGCGTTTGTTTCAAAGCTCATCGTGTCATACAATCGTGCAAAAGCTGTCAAACGGTTCCGTGTATCTGGCTTGGTCGTGTTTACCCGGGCAGCCAGGATCATTAGCGTGTGATCGGGGAGAGAATCTTCTGGCTCATCCCAGTGACTGGGAGGCAACCTGACAGCTACACTCCTTTATTCCAGCCTGAGATTACACTCTCAGCATGGGGGGACTGCAGCCATGCACATTATCTTCACTAAAACACAGACAGAGAGAGGAGGAATTAACACTCTAAGGTCCCAGGCCTTTTAGACTTTTCTAAGTTGACTGACATGCCTTGATGTTTTTGTACATTTTGCTTAACTAAAAACATTGATGCACAAATGGAATATATGATTCTATTCTAGAAGACCTCAGCAATAATATTAGAAAAGGGTTCAATGTTTCCGTGGTTGTTCTTTTTATGTCTCTCAGACGAAAACTAAAAAAAAAAAAAATCCCGGACGAGGGATATAGACCTTTGAGTGTTAAGCAGAGAAACGAATGAGTGTCCTTGACTCAAAAGGGCACATTTTCAGTACGCTGGGGCAGCACTCAGGAGAGTGAGGTCCAAATTTAGGCATTGATTTTTTTTTTTTTTTTTGCAGGTAATGGTCTCAAAAACTCTCTTTGTCTTGCTGCGGATAAAAATACACTCGGGCACTGGACAAGCTGAGAGAGGGAAAGTGCTGGAGACATGGAGTACATCTTTGGTTTAGACCAAATAAGGAGAGTGAGGGCTTAGCACAACTTTCTTTTTTTTTTCAAACGTTCGCTTACGAGCTCATGAGAACTTGTTGAAAGCACGTCTTGAATGTACGCTGCTCTTGTTTACAGAGCAATTTACATTGTAGTATAATCCGGTTCATTTACGTTGCCAAAAAAGAATCAATCTGGTGTATTTATTACATCTGGCTGGAAACCAGGAAAAAAATGAAAAATGCAACAACAAAATGAGGATTCTTACCAGTTCGTAGTTAGCAGCAGGGACACAAGATGTAGAAACCTGCAATTAAAAAGAAAGAAAACATTTAAGACTTATGCCTGACCTAAGATTCGCAGATGGCGCAGGCAGTGGTTATGAACACTCCCCACTCATCTGCACAGAGCAAGGACACAGCTTGTCTTGTAATGACATGAAGCAGGCTGATTGTTCTAGAAGCATTGCAATTCTCATATGATACATGTTAAAGGGGACCAAATTACATTTGGCAGGACTTACAAAGACCTAACAAGATCTGTACAGGAAACAGTCACAACCTCTGGGGGTTAACTCACTGGAATGCCAAGAGACACAACCATACGGGCAAACAAGTGGAAACAGGCAACGTCATCAACAACACACATCCCAGATATCTATGCAATAACAAAAAAAAAACAGCCTTCCCACTGATATGAAGTAGATTGGGGAAGTCAGTGAGGTTTAAAGACTATTTAGCGTAGGGCTACGGGAACCCATGCTCTGCTGAGGTCTGGAATAATAGGATTAGAACACTGGCCTCTGCCACAACCCATCGCCGGACTCCCAATGAACAAATGACGCCTGTAGTGAATAAACAGGATGGAGGATGATAATCACTGACTCATAACAACAACATTAAGACAAACAACATCCAGCCGATCTGCATAACTTGCTTACTTGCTGCACACATCCACCCGTCCACGTCGCCAAAATAGCACGAATTCCCCAAACAGCATGTTTGACCAGGGACATGTGTAAACGTCTTGGTTATCTTAATTCTCTTGGAGTAAATCATGTTCAAGGAAGTGTGGCCATTATCACTTCAGAATTCCAGTCAGGACAAAGTCACTTGAGGGCAGTTTTTCTTTTTCTACAGCTGGACAGCATCAGCAACAGCAGCAGAAGACAGAATCCTCGAGCAGGTGAATCAGGATTCTCTATAGTCTTTCTCAGATCAGCACACGGCTATAAGTTTGACAGCTTAATGCAGCCATAAGTACTCTTTAAGGCTGTTTGTTGACCTAGCCTATTTCCGTTCTCTCCTCTTTAATGCAGAGTAGTAAATTAGGTTTAGCAGAGCTTTTTGACCTCTAAGGAGCTCCAGCAAATGCACAAGGCCTTCACTGTTCCATTCCTCACAAAGATCCAGGGTCCCAAGACCTGTTCATTTAAAACAAGATGGTGTCGTAATTATCATGCTAACGGTGATGTGTACTGTTGTTTAACAGATATGATGACAAAGCAGCAGACTTTATCCATAAAAATCACCTTTTCACATCAGACAAATTCAAATAGTTGATTCATGTACTATGTGGTATCAGTTTGAAGATGTTCACTTTAAACTCTGGGAGTGTAAACAGTTTGGGTAAACATACTGAACGGACAGTCAACAGGATGTTTACAGGCAAGAGCAGGAAGCTGTGAACTCCCGGTGACCAGCACTCTGCTTCAACAGGGGGGGAAACCAAAGCATAAGACGCATTTGAAGGGACGGTGTTTATTTACGAAGAACTTCCAAGAACAAAAAGATCCAGTAAAGCCCATGAAGTACCACATGAAACAGCTGACAACTTTCATCTTTACTGCATCCAAATTCCCTTCAGCGTTTTAAAAATAGTTGTGATATGGAGTATATAAATCTGTGATGCCACAAAGCTCTTAACTGCATTACCATGCATCAGTGCTACAACACCGATATCTAAGGCAGTGATAGCTATTTCCAGAGACTTATTCACCAAATCACTATCATCAATAAATGAGTCAAAGTACTCTACTTGGCTGCCTCCCCTTCCACTCCCTCTTCATCTCTATCTCTTTCTTTCTTCCTCTCCTCCCCTCTCTCCCTCATACCATTCCCTCTCTTCCAGCCCCTCCACTCGCCCTCTTCTCCTCACTCCTCACGTGTTCCTGTAGGGCTGCCCCACCTCCTGTTTCTCAGTGACGCTCCTCCATCCGCTCCCCAGACCCCAGCGCTCCCCTCCCTAAGCTCCACCCTAAGAGGCCTCTGGAGCTCCTCAGTCCTGTCCCACTCCTCACGTCTTCTCTGGCCACAGGGCCTGGTCTTTCTCAGCCCAGGATTCCATCACCTGGCCCCCCGCTCTGCCCTCCAGCAGCCACTGATGACAGCTCCTTCACGTGCAATCCATAACCATTCCAGCACCTTGTTTTTTTAAAACCCTGCACAGGACCTCCTCCTCCTACTTCTCCTCCTACAGAGCGCTCCTCCGCTTTGGCACTGCAGGAATGTCCAGCATGGGCCTATCCTGGACAGTGTTCATACCAAGGTCAACGTGAAGGGGCATATGGGATAAGACTGGCATTGAGTGTTTGTCAGTTTAGGACGAGGAGAGATGTCAAATGAATAACACAACCTACGCCAGCAAATTGCGAGGGATGTTTTCACCATAACGCTCTCTTTAAACTAATTTCCATTTCGTTGAATGTGTGGCTTTTAAGAGAGTGGTTTTGGTTACAGGCAACAACATAACAGCAGACTAAAGGGGCCATTATACCAGTAAACAACACAAGCAAGACAGTGCATGAAAATGGATGAAGTTCACAGATAATGGCCTGGTTTGTTAAGTGCCGGGTGACCACAAAGTTTAGTGGCCAAAAGCTGAAGAACACTGGACAGAGGATGATGGAGAACATATTCATACGGAATGACATTGAGCTGAATCATACTGCTGCATATGGAATGACATTGAGCTGAATCATACTGCTGCATATGGAATGACATTGAGCTGGATTATACCACTGCATATGTAATGATCAGCCCTCCACCTCCTGCTTTGTATTCATGAAAAAAAAAAAGGAAAACTATGGAGAAGAGAGAACAGCGTGAGGCTATAAAATACTCAGACATGTGGGAGTCGCACCCACAATCAAATATTTGACATTCTGCCCCGTTTTTTAAAGTGGTCGGCTCTCTGGGTACCCCGACACTTTCAACCGTGGTGCTCTCACGCTCTCAAGCCTGGCACAGCAGCTCCCTGCTGGGCTTGGCCGCCGCTCAAACCCCCTCGGCCTCCCCTCCCCTAAACCACAGGCTGTGTTTATCTGGACAGCCAGGCAGGTGAACCCTGAAGACAGAGCAACCGCACGTCCAGTGGTGGGCAACCACGCCGGAGAACAAGCGCCCCGACACCCATCGTGTGGTCAGCCCACAGGAAGACGGGAAGTTGTGAAGTCAACGCAGAGAAAGGAGAAGACAAAAAAGGAAACTTCCGGGGCTTTGGCTGTTGATAAGACTCCTTGACTAGGCTAGTTGTGTTTACGCTAGTTCTACAGGCTTCAGGCACTTCTACCTGACAGCACAGCACAGGCTAGCTCATGTACAGACACTGCCGTCCCTGAGGCTTCTCAACCATAACTTTCATTTAAGGGCGTCTATCTTCAGCGTCTGGAATACAAATCACTAAATCATATTAAGCCAACTGCTCTTGACCCGCCTTCCCTTGTTCTACCAATGACTACTTAAGGTACATAGTGTGGTCAACATTTAAATACAAATCTCCAATCAAAATATGATACCACTTATAGTGCAACCCATGACAAATGTTTGCCTGAGGTGTTCTCAAGACTTCCAATACAAGAACATGGTGCCTATCTGTCATGTATCTAACGTCGTTTTGGACTGGTACCTACAGTAACATGAAAGACGTTTAGATAGCCGAGTGAGGTAGTACACGGCCTTAGAGACTCCAGAGGCCCTTGCTGACTCTCAACAACATGTACCGCTGAACACAGACAAACCTGCAGTATGGCTATGCTCAAGAATTTCCATGTCCTTTCCTCCTTTTCTCTGGAAAGACGTTTAGATGAAAGACGTTTAGATAGCCAAGTGAGGTGGTACACAGCTCTAGAGACTCCAGAGGCCCTTACTGACTCTCAACAACATGTCCGCTATACACAGACAAACCTGCAGTATGGCTATGTTCAAGAATTTCCATGTCCTTTCCCCCCTTTTCTCTGGGAGCCATTTAAGGATTTCATTTATGCGTCAGCAAGATGACTAATCAGATGTGTAGGATCAGGAGGGGCTTTCAGCAGAGGGGAAAAGAGAAAAAAAATATGGACAAAATCCTTGGCTGGCATGAGGGGGTTACACAAAGCCTCTGTCAGTGTGCTCTTTGTGTGAGAGCAGGGGGGTGGGGGGTAGTGTTGATATTATCAGAGGGGACAAATGAGTGTAATATAATAAGGGCTAATTGTGTTTTTGCATTCCTTACATGCTTGTGTTAACAAAATTAAACCGAGATCCATTACACTATATTTCATATCTGACAGACTGACATTCTGCCTCTCCCTCTCCGTGAAGAGACTAGAGAGAGTGCTTGCCTTTTCTTATGTAACGTATGACTGGCCATGATTTATCATGCTAGTAACGACCACATTATTAGAATATTGGTCAATATTGTTTGGGAGGTCTGGAATGAACAAATATTGATCCTGCCTTTGAGGACCTATCAATTGCCGTGTGCTGTGAAGTAAGACCACTGGTCAGCGCTCCAAACTGGGGCTCTTTTATAAACACTCGGCCACGGTGAGTGCTTTCATGTTTATCCAGCGTGGAAAAAAAGACTCCATGCATCTGGCACGTCTAAGCGGAGATCTGCAACGGGGCGCAATATCCAGTAACCAATAACAGAGCGCTTACCCAAACACAGGTATTTGCGAGTGCCAGTCCGACAGCTCGTATGGACTTATTGGGTATAAACAACAGCGAGAGCGAGAGCGCGGAGCGGAGAGAAAAGCCCGGATCCAGGTGCCCACGCCTGCACTCTGTCAGAGCGCGCTGCTTGACTGACACCCTGGCATTCCTTTAACTTTTCTTCTCTTTTTTCCCCCACTTAGATCTCTTTCTCTCTCACTCTCTCTCTCTCTCTCTCTCTCTCTCAATCTCTCTCTCTCTCTCACTCTCTCTCTCTCTTTCTCTCTCTTGCTTCTCTTGTGAAATGAATAACATCACTCACACACTGCCTCGTTTTAGATCCGCCATGCGCTGGAGAGTAAAGAGAGCTCTGGACATGTCCCGATGTAAACAGCAGCGCTGCCTCCATCCATCCATCCCAAACTCCTGTGGCTCCGTGTTGCATAGTGGGACACTGAACATGGACTCAGGCTTAGGCTAAACGTGCTCTGACAAATTGCACGGCGCTCCTTAAAATACTAACACTGGCCATAAAGCTGCAGAACATTGGGTGAGAGATGACCCCTGCCAGATCAGAGATAACCAGGCGCTGCTCCGAGAGGTTTAACGTGTTCCAGTCAGAAGATTTGGGTGAAGGTATGGGAACATAAACAGAAGAGAGGGGGGGGTTTGGTGCTGTGACTAGGCACGGGAGAGGGGGAGAGAAAAAGGCTTGAAATGTAGCAGGCCTCGAGGCCCTCCATATCCCTGCCGTGTTTATGCTCCTCGCTGACAGGATGTAAGCTCAGTTAGGCTGCTAACAGAAATTCCAAGCTCCATGCTGCATTCACGGTCATGGAAGCCCGAGACAGATATGTGTTTGCCTTTTTTGTTCCGCACGCCACTATGCTTCTGTACGGTGTTATTGTCACCAGGTTATACGGTTTCTCTTGGAAACGTGACGGCGATGTTGAATTTTCCACTGAAACGGTTTTCCACATTGTTCATGTACCCTTCGCAAGAGGATGATAACAGGAAGAATGTAAAGCAAGTTGAAAGAGAAGCCAAGGAGAAAAAAAAAAGGTTAGAGTAGGGGCAGAAGACCCAAAGGCAAAGGTTAATCTCCAATCACGTGGAGGACTTAGAATCAACTCGGGAGTAATTGCTGAAACCCAACCCCATCTAAAACAGCATGACTGAACAAAGAGAAAGGACCATGTCAAGACAACTGTTTTCGGAGACACTGTACGGCGACCAGATCAGACGACCCTAAACTATTACAAAATCCCCCTAAATGGCCATTTTAGGAGAGAGACAAAGTGCGGGGCAAGTCGTTCATATCTTTCGGTCCTCTGTGCCGATCTACTGGCCAGTCTGGGAACGCTCTGTGCTGTCAGGGAACTGTGACAGGTTGAGGCAAGCCAGCCATTCTCAGCCAGTTAAGGTGGCATTTAACACGTTAGTGGTTCGAAGAGTTATGGGGCCCTCAGAAAAAGCCCCTTCACAAGCAGGTGAAGAGCTGACGCGCTAGGGGTCTACTTTTGGAGATAATATAGCAGTAAGCTCCTGACATCCACATGAGTTATCTTCTGCCTCTGAAGGATGTGGGGTAGTTATGATGGATGGCTTCTTTCAAAAATCTTTTTTTTCTCCTCATTTCATTTCTCTCTGACACAAAAACCTATGCACAGACATGAAACTTTCTCTCTCACACATACACACACACACACACACACACAACCTCCCACAAATGGGATACATCAACCACTTAGCGATTTAAAAATGTGATAGAGTCTGTGTGATGTCTCAGAGCCCTGTCATTTCTCATAGCACCGATCACATTTGGTCTTCTGGGGGAATGACTCACCCCTGGGTTATGTGCAGAAGGGCAAAACCACACAGTTTACCCTGAGGCAAGGACGACGAAAGTCAACAGCCATTTTGGCCGTTTGGGCCCTTTTCACAGCTCTGGGTTTAAAAAAAACCCAGCTCCCTCGCTTTAGCGTAGCTGGATGTTGTATATTACGGCGCGTTGGGGCCGGGCGCTGGGCTTCCTGGCTTTATTTCACTGCCCGGGCCATAAATCAAACGCAAAGGCAAACACGAACACAACAGCTCTGTGCCGCGGCTGTTGAAACGAGCCTGCTTTCTATAAACATTCCACAAGGAGACTGGGGCCTGATAAGAACTCATGGGGGAAGAGGGAGGAGGGGGGGGGCAATCTTCCCATGTATCGCCCCCCACCCCCACCCCTCCCTACTTCCACTCATACACACAGACACACACACACACACACACACACACACACACACACACACACACACACACACACACACACACCTCCCCCCTGCCCTCTTCTCTCCATTACTGGCGTGCGACCAGTGTTCCCAGAACAGCAAAAGAATATTTCACATAGTGTTCGGGAGCCTGGGGAGGGGCACGGGTTCGCACGTGCTAACCGATGCGCCGATCCCAGGGCTCAGCTCCAGAGGATAGGGATGGGGGGGGGGGGGGGCCTGTTCTGCAGCCTCCGCGGCCCACAAAGGGAGCCTGATCCCGGGGAAGGAGGACCGGGGTGATCCGCGGGCATCGGGCCTCAGGCTCTCTGGCCTGAGTTGAAAGCACATGTGTGATGCATCAGCACCGCAGCCCAAACACAGCTCCTCGGAGAGAGAGAGGGAGAGAGAGAGAGAGAGATAGAGAGAGAGAAAGAGAGAGAGAGAGAGAGAGAGGGAGAAAGACAGAGAGAGCCCCCATAAGCTAACCAAATCTCCAGCAGTCAGCCCCTCACCTTCATATCGGCTGATTTATTGCAGACACCACTCTGGAGCTCAGGCTCTGTCTGGAGGGCTCTTAGCCGGGATCACGATGGCAACACACTGAGGGAAATGGTTACTGTACTCCAGCGCATGCAGGCACACAGAGACACACAGAGACACACAGAGACGTACGGACACATTTTTTAAACCAGAGCCACAGACTCATTTGACTTCCAAATGCAGAGGTTAGTCTTCGTCAGCGCGAAGAGAACCCCTGAGTGAGTCTGATGGGTTGTGACAGGTTGTTCTTTTTCGAGCCCAAACGCGGATCTGGCAGCGCGGACTCCTTTGGGGCTTCTCACCGGCCCGCTGCGCGTTTGTGCTGATGTGTTAACCACAGGGTGACTGGGAGAGTGCACTGTTTACCCCAGGTGTTCAGGCGCAATAACAAACACACAGGTCGAGCGCGGTGGCCGTACTGTCAACACGGCGCGGGGACAAACACGCACAAACAGGATGCTTCTGGAGCTCCGTTTGTCAACTGATCTAAAAGCGGTCTGAAAAACAACACACCGGAGGAGCCCGAGAAGCACTCATTTTGATGCTAACTGAGGCAGACATGTTAGTGGTATACCGTGTTAAGAGGACAAGGCACTGACCTGAGCTGTGCCCGACTGCAATTTGAGAGGGATTCAAACATGCCACCTCTCCTCAGCAAGAAGATGCGTGACCTTCTACCACTGAATACAACTATATATGGAATCTGAAGTGCGTGCCCCCAAAATTGTAGCAGAGCTCAAACACGATGAGGCTTTCAAGTCTCTGAATCCCTCCTTACAGTCCATTACATTGTGACCCAGCCATAGCGAGAGGCATTGGCGTGGTGTTCCAGTGTGTTGATGCAATAGTGGTCAAGAGTCCCTCCAAACCCATACCGACCTCACCGGGTCACTGTGACATCATGCCACAATGGTGGTGGGATGTGGGGAGAGACAGGGAACATGCAACTGATCCATTCTGACAAGACTGGCAGACTCCATGCCTGGTATTTCGGAGTAATTACTAGGGACAATACTATGCTCATAGCCGCAAATGTAACCCCCCCCCACCCCACGCGCACACACAACACACATACCCACACACAAACCCCACGTCAAAGACCCAGGGGAAGAG
>NC_137924.1:10328887-10351387 GCF_963457725.1 Sprattus sprattus
GAGAGATATGGTTCTTCAATCCAAGTGCACACATTTGGGTCTTTCTGAAGGAGCTATAGACAGATGTGACCCATTGGTTTGCCATGGTAAGACTGCTGGGGGAACAGCTATGGTTGAAGGCTCTCAGGAAAGACTGCTGCCTCCTGTCAGACACATTCGCTCCAGAGGAGAGGGAAGCGCGTGCTGGAAGGATGCGCCACTTCCAGTCACAAATTCGAGGTCAAGGCTACCCGCCGTGTGCGAGGGCAACACACACACTCTCTCTCAGTCTCGCACTTTAACAGCTCACATCAGCACTCACTCCAGGCAGCTGCACAGTGACTTTCCCTCTCAAGTTTGCATATAACAAATAAGTTCCTGCTGGCTTGTTCAAACATTACACTATCACACTATCAACATGTGATGAAATTCAGAGTAACCGGGTTCTAGATACAACATCTAACACGTACTGCTAATTCCGTCAGCACGCTCTGATAGATTCATATTTCCAGCCACCAAAAACACAACTTCCGACACAAAAAAACGTACGCCAGCATGCAGTGTCAAGCACTTTTCTGCCTCTAACTTTATCTTGGTGCACATGAGGAACCTTCCCACGCGCTCGAGCTCTGCGGAGCCCCATCTTCACCCTCCCACCCCAGACCAGTCCAGAGCAGACCACACTCTCCTCTCCCCTTCATTACTCACATCTGAGAGCATTTAGGGCACCGGCTCGCTCGCCGTGGCTTTACATAGAACATGCAAACGAGAGCGCAGCAGCAAGAAACAACTGCAAGGGCAGCATTACTCCTCTACGAGAGAGAGAGAGCGCGAGATAGAGAGATAGATAAAGAGAGAGAGAGAGAGGCTCAACATTCCTGGCATATCTAAGGTGAGAGTTTCTCACCACAGCCCCCCCCCCCCCCCCCCTCCTCCTCGGCTTACCTGGTACAAGACGGTGGTCATCCTTCAGCCATACGGTGCTCTCTCTGCTCTAGCACCGCATTCTGCTGCTGCTTGTTTCTGCTGCAGAGGCAGAGCCGGGGAGCGGAGGAGAGCAGAGGAGACGTCTGTGGCTGGCCGAGGGGAGGGGTGGACCTCACACAGGACACACACACACTCGCACTCTCGCGCACGCACACACACACACCTTCCTGGAGGTGCGCAGGTCGGGGGTAATCCGAGAAGTAGCGTGAAGGAGAAGGTGGGCGCAGTAGTGCCTCTCGCTTCAGCAGGCTTCAGGCTAAGACAAATGGCTTTTTTTTCCCCTTTCTTTCTATCTTTCTATCTCTCTCTCTCTCTCTATTCCACTCTGTCTTCTTTCTCTTCGTCTCCTCTCTGACCAGAAGACAATGATATATATATATATTCTATGTATAACCAGGAGCACAGCTGAGCATCAACTTGAGCTGAAGCACCCGAGGACTGAATGAACGCGCGGCACAAAAAATCTGGGAAGTCTGTCTGCGGGCTATTGCTATTCGCCTTTCCCTCTCTCTAAATCTCCCTCCCTCCCTTACTCACTCTCACTCACTCTCTCTCTCTTTCTCACTCTCTCTCTCGCTCACTGTGAGCAAGCATGCATGTGAGAGGGAGAGGGGGAGACAGAGAGTGAAACAAAAAAAAAGGAAAAAGGCAGCCAAAAGTATATACAGCTGAAATTCCCGAGCAGCTCAGGGGGCTGGACTTGAATTTGACAGACAAAAGCCCCCCTTTCCTTGTTTCTATGCCCCTTCCCTCCTCCTCCTCCTCCTCCTGCTTCTCCTCCTCCTCCTACTCCTACTCCTACTCCTCCTCTCCTCCATCCCCTCCTTCACTCCTTTACTCCCTCCCTGTTCTCGTTGTTATCAAGTTCTCAGTTTACAGGTTAAACATGAGTTGACAAGCTCAAAGCCTGCCCCCCCCCCAGCAGGGAAACAGCCTGCTGCTCAGTATGGGACTGCATGCCGCCACTGACTCCAGATCAGACCGCGCCGCTGGCTTATTTATGCAACACTAACGCTCCTTTGCACACTGACAGGGGATATCAAACAAACTACCTTAATCCCTTGAAATAGCAATTACCTCAGCGGGCCACACGGCGTCGAGTGAGTGTTTTTCCAGTGGATGTCACCCCACTCAGGGAGAGGGGCGAAAGGCGGCCCTTACCCACCAGAGAGAGACTTTATGAGCCGCGGCGGTACCAAACAGAACGACGGCCGCTGCCAGCTCGGATGAAACATAATAGGAAAATTGATGAGATTGGTTATGTTTTGCTGTTAACAGATATATGGAGTCAAGCCTCATGTAACTCTGTCTGGTATGGGAATCACAAAGAAAAACACAAACTTTGGTTTGAAGGGAAGTTATGCGGCGGTTATTTATACAACTTGGGAATCGAAAAGGCAAACGAAAATGACGGAGTGACTTTTTCGAGAGATCTCATGAACAGTTGGAGGGTTTTAAAAAGAGGTCCTCTAGGAGACAACCTCTGTTGTCTGTCGGTGTATCATTATGTTGTCTTTCATGATGTACCGCAAAACAGCCGCAAATGTCTTCACAATGTTCTTCATATTTAATTTTTGGATTATGGTGAAATACATTTTTTGGGAAGGAAAAAAAAACTACTGGCCCACAAAGTCCCGAAACATTGTTTCATGCGAATAAATAAACTCAGATGTCGCTGGCAGATAGCAGTGCGGTTTATGAAAAGTGTAACAAAACCGTTAATAATAAAATATACGAAAAAAAAAAACCTCACACAGTCTATACTGTTCTCAATGGCCAGGTTATTCCCTCCTCAGATGATTCCCGCGGGAAGTCACCACGGACACTGGAGCCGCTAAGGGCTCTTTGAAGAGTGCTGTTTGCGGCGCGGCACAATGTGCTCTCTGTTGGGGCCCGAGACGAGAGTTTGTGTTCACATTACCCCTGCAGCAGCACACCCCCCCCGCTATACCATCCCAGCCTACACTTCTACCACAGGAGGGTGGAGGGTGGGTAGGTGTGTGGTTATTTGATCAGTACAGTCACACAATATAGACAAACCGCGCTTGCAAAATACACCCTTGAGATTTGTTTGTGACTTTTATCGTGTTAAAATACCTTAGGTCGCAATGGTTAACAAAGACACGTCATGTCATCTTGTTGTGTTTGTGACAAACATACTTGAGACGGCCCACTGGATGAGGTGAACCTGATTCAATCGCTCAGGCTGAGCTTTTTCTGTGGTGACGCTTTATTTCCATATCTCACAACATGCAATCAACCACAGCAACTACATATTATTTCCTTTTATATACAGAGGCAGTTTCTAAGGCAGTTCTAAACAAAACACATGACAGTTAGTGTTACAAATGGAAAATACTTAGCTATTTGTATGCTAATACCAAAGTAATTACACACAAGGCGTCCTCTTCAAAGTGAAGCGACTGTTGCGTCTGTTCCTGCCGTTGTGTTAACCAGATGTTTGGTACGGCCGTGAGATCTGGTATTAATGACAAGCTGGCGGAGAGGGGTGTGGCAGGACAACAAGGTGATCCGCTTCCTTGCTACACTTCAAGAGACGCGCCCGCCACTGCACTAAAACCTAGGCTGCCCTCAAGACGGGACCCCATGCTTGGGGAACTTCCCTGGCTCGAGGTGTTTGTGTCTGCACCCGGCCGGGCGGATCCATGAGAACAGTGTGCCCTGGCGAGGTGGTGCTATATTATGAGTCTGAAATATTTCCTGTGTCCTGGATTTTATTACCCTTTATTATGCCCCTGCTGTTGCCTCTAATAAGAATCAACATGGACCATAACTAGCCCTCAGGTAGATATCTAATGTGTGCTGTTATGTGCCAGAGCAAAAGAAAATAACAAATACCTGGCTGGACATTGTGCAGTAGTGCAGACAGGCGCGAGCACAAAGAGAAGTGAATCACGAAGCATGTTATGTTACGCAGGGCCATTCTGGGGATTCCAGAGAGTCCGGAGAGTTTCTTAAGTCAACTCACATGACTCTCCGAGAGGGAGGTCGGAACATCCTGCCGGAACACGCAGGGGCCAATCAGAGCTCCAGCCGGGAGGCGTAGCGTATAAGGAGCCGGGCCCGGCAGCCTACCACAGCGGACCACTCCTCTCACCCCTCTCACTCCTCTCACCCCTCTCACCCCTCTCACCCCTGTCACTCCTCTCACCCCTCTCACTCCTCTCACCCCTCTCACCCCTCTCACCCCTCTCACTCCTCTCACCCCTCTCACTCCTCTCACCCCTCTCACCCCTCTCACTCCTCTCACCCCTCTCACCCCTCTCACTCCTCTCACCCCTCTCACCCCTCTCACCCCTCTCACTCCTCTCACCCCTCTCACCCCTCTCACTCCTCTCACCCCTCTCACCCCTCTCACTCCTCTCACCCCTCTCACCCCTCTCACTCCTCTCACCCCTCTCACCCCTCTCACTCCTCTCACCCCTCTCACCCCTGTCACTCCTCTCACCCCTCTCTCAGCACAGAGTGCATACGGAGAGCACACGTCCAGCCTGGGAACATCCAGCCAGTCTGTCTGCCATAGCTCAGGCACTGTCCTACTCAATGCTTAGGTTCACCATGTTAAATCAATAGCATGTCATCGTTGTAAATCTATGGCAAGGTGTGATGTATTGCTGTCAAGCGGAGTGCCAGCAAATATTGTGCAATTCTGCAATCCAAAACCTCTGAAGGCGTCTCAACTGAGAAAGGAGAGGATCTATATAGTAACCCCATGACACCTTCTGCAACATTGATAGCACTGGTACCATTGTGTGAGGTCTCCACTTCAGAAAACTTCAGAAAAATTACCTCAAAATTGTATAACATGGGGAATTTGATCAATTTCCTTATTCTCCATCACTCTCTCTCTCACACACACACACACACACACACACACACACACACACACACACATACACACACACACACACACACACATAAAATATTGAGTTAACAGTTTAACTAAACATGGAACCTCAACAGAGAGTACTCCACATCCACATATTAGATTTCTGCAGATGCATATGCAAATACACTAATCACGAGTGTAAATATTTACCACAGGATAGACATTTCCGGATTTTGTCAAAGAGGCAAAGATTTGGCTCCCCACTCGCCATGAACTGGCAAATGCATTAATGAGCAAATCTCTCTTTCTCTCTTTCTGTCTGTCCCTCCCTCCCTCCCTCTCTCTCTCTCTCTCTCTCTCTCTGTCTCTCTCTCTGTCTCTCTGTCTGTCCGTCTGTCTCTCCCTCCCTCCCTCCCTCTCTCTTTCTCTCTCTCTCTCTCTCTCTCTCGCCGTATTGGATTACTGACATGGCAGAGTGAGTCTGCAGGAATTCTGCTGATTAGTCGATTCCTAATCAAATGGGGATGTCAGACGGGTCCCAGACAGACGAGCCCTTCTGCAGGGGGAGAGCAGCGATGCAGCTGCTAGCCCTCAGAGGAGAGAGGAGGCTCTCCCAGGGCTGACTCAGGGCCTTTCCCAGCACACATACTACAGTAGAGCCCGCCGTACTGCCGCAGCTACGGCCCGCTGTCGTCTGGACCCACCCCGTGTGGAACGCAGTGGGGTGGAGCATGCTGGGAGAAGGGGAAACACAACTCATGCAGGGTGTCATGGTGACCATGTGTTTGGAGGCAGTTAGAGACTAGTCTGACTCTCAACGCTGAGCTGTGACTGTAACTGTATTCCCCTGCATATCTGTATTAAATCTATTAGTCACTCCAAGAAAACTCCTCTCTAACTACTAATACGTTTCAGACTATTTAGTTATTAAATATTTAGTTGTCAAACTCAACCTCCAATGATGATATGAGTTTACAAAAAGACTTTCTTTGAGATAGGTTCTATCCGTTCGGTTTAAATTCAGTGAAATGCTTCCAAAACACCAAATCACTTTGGCCATGTCATTGTCCACCACAGCTGTCTGCTTCCAATCATGCTTTGTGGGATTGCTGCAGATTGCCTCATTCTGCCCTCTCTCTCCCTCCCTCCCTCTCCCTCCCTCCCTCCCTCTCCCTCTCTCTCTCTCTCTCTCTCCCTCTCTCTCAATGTTTCCCTTCTTTTCCCTCCATCCGCAGCTCTACCCTTCCACCAGAGACTAATGCTTCATACTGTTACTCACTTGGCCTGCTGTTTACATTCTTTCCAGTGTCTTGATTGCTCCATCTTGCCAAAGGTTGGGCGTCTCTGTTTGTTTTCTCGACTGTATCTAAGCTCGTGGCACGGAGAGAGTGAACAAGGAGAGAGAGATAGAGAGAGAGAGAGAGAGAGAGAAAAAAAACCTCACTGGTAATTGGAATGGTGTTTTTGTGTAGAGTGAGTGGCCACACCGTGTATAGAGAAAAAAGTGTGCAAAACCCTACCGCCATAATTCTTACACGGCGGCTGGACCACGAGCCAAAAGGAGTCAGGTCTTAAGCTGCTGAGCACTTTAAAAAGAGCTAATGATCTGCTTTCATGGGCTCGCTTTCTCTGAGCAGGCTTATCACCCCTGGAGCTTGTGTTCAAACAGCCCTGTCTCGAGCTCCCCTCCACAGCCACTCAGCAGCCCTCCCCTGGAGAGAGAGAGGGGGGCAACTCGTCAGGGCCAACCCCAGGACCGCTGCTGCTGAGACGGGGGAGGCGAGAGTTAGCGAGCGAGAACCCCCGGTACCCCCCTGCCTGATACGAATGTCCACTGGTTTCCCATATCAGCCGGGAGTCACGTGGGACGCGTCTGTCCACGATGCTGTTATCAAAAGCTCCTATGGGAGAGGTCATTTAAAGCAGCGCTGGATGTTTTGGGTCAGCCTCACCCTGGAGGGGGCCTGAACAAAGGTCTCCATTCCCAGCCGGCTGACCTTAGGCATGGGCCGTGTACACTTGTCTGCAGAGGACCGTGGGACTGTTTGTGTTTTTCTTTACGAGGGGGAGAAGAGCCAGCAGTATGCACCGAGTGCAGAGAGGGGGCTCTTCCCATCATCTTGAAGTTGAACCCCAAAACTTCACACTCCCATGATGCAGCTCACCATCTGTGTTGTGAGCACGCTTTATAAACGACCATGTCATACACTCTTTTTACAGAAAAAAAAAGAAAATTGAATCAAGAGGGGGGAAAAAAACCTCTTCCTTCCATACTCGTGCAGTGAGGATTGCATTACTCCCAAAATAGCCCCCCCCCCGTGACCCAGCTAATCATTGGAGATTTACCCCCCCCCTCCCTGACAAATTGCCCTCGCCCTTGAGAGCAGGGGGTGTGTGGGGTCAGACCATTACGCACTGCCATTCTATACCATGAAACACCGGGCACAAGGTAATGTCAACAAAATACGCATACCAGCCTTGATGGGGACCCAATGTGCAATATACCCCATACAGTATTTCCCCACGGAGGGACTCAGAAGAGGGCAAATGTTCATGTGGTTCATGAGCAACACACACACACACAAACACACACGCACACACACACACACACACACACACACACACACACACACATATCACACACACAGACTAACACACAGACTAACACACACACACACACACACACACACACATACACACACACACACACACACACACACACACACACACACACACACACACACACACACACACACACACACACACACACACACACACACACACACACCGGATCTTCTGGGTATGGACGAAGTGTAATGGATGAGGATACAAACAGCTGACCAAAACTGTAACCAATGAATCATGAAGCTTGTATCTGTTCAGACCAGAGGCGCTACCCAACAGATGAACAGATGACTTTATAATTGCATTGTCTGGAAATATCAAATGGTCGGAGAACAGATGGAACAGCCCAGATAATATCATAATGCCCTTCCCCCATCCACGCAAAAAAACCCAATTCAACAAGATAAATAACAATCCATCTGATTCATTTCGAGCCAATGAAATCCTTCTTGTTATGTCCAGAACAAAGTAAAAAAAAAAAAGGAAAGTTTTGGACAAGAAAGCCATGTCCTGTGACTTCTAATTGAATTTAATTCATTACCGTCCAGTATGGAGATAAATCGTCCAGGCTGTTCATTTGGACAGGCGACAGGGAATGAGGGACCTGGAGATTTACACGCAGGACACTTTCTCTCCTTCTTTTCTGCAGCCTTTTCGCCCACCTCCACTACCAGATGCACACACACACACACACACACACACAGTCAAACACAGACCCACACACACACACACACACACACACACACACACACACACACACACACACACACACACACAGAGTCAAACACAGACCCACACACAAACACACACACACACACACACACACACACACACACACACACACACAGAGTCAAACACAGACCCACACACAAACACACACACACACACACACACACACACACACACACACACACACACACACACACACACACACACACACACACACACACACACACACACACACAGAGTCAAACACAGACCCACACACACACACACACACACACACACACACACACACACACACACACATACACACACACACACACACACACACACACACACACACACACACACACACACACACACACACACAGTCATACACAGACACACACTCTCCCTCCCATCGAGAACAGTTTCACACCATTTCCTGAACAGCAGGAAGTCTCACTCCCCTCAGTCTACGGCAGCACACACAGGCAGCAATCACAAGAGAAGGAAGTTTACAGATTCTATTCTCAGATGTCTTAACTTTTTGACAGCTTTTCATTTGACAATGTTATACACAAAGCAAAAAAAGAACAGAGGGGGTCAGGTCCACAAACAGGTCTTGTTTGGCCCTCAGAAATACCCCAAAGTTAAGTGGGGGGACAGGCGCCTACGGCAACAGCCACAGGAAGAGAATCGGATGAGAGCGGTTCCATGCGAGCCGATGGGCACACCCTGATAGGAGGCAGTCCAGTGTGTGAAGGCATTGTTGGGCCAGGGGGGGGGGGGGGGGGGAGGACAGGGAGTGCATTGCAGGGTCTGTGGACGTGAAAACCTGAGCAGCACAAAGGCGAACTAGAGCCTGGGACTGGGGCTCGGGCCAGGAGGGGAGGACTCTGGGCAGCCGAGAGGGAAACAGAGGAGTCTGAACCGTGTCCGCCACTGCCAAATAGTTCCCCTCCTCCTCCTCCTACTTCTCTCTGTCTTCCCCACTCTCTTTCTTTCTCTCTCTCTCTCTCTCTCTCTCCTGCTTTCTGCTACTCTCTCTGCCTCTGTCTCTTTAAACCCCGCTTTTGTGAGTGAAATCCCCTGTGCTCGCCCCAATTTCCATGCCAAACCCAGATTCTAGCCTACACACCCCCATGAGAAGATTAAAACCGCTTCACCCATATTCTAGAAAAGACTCAGCTTTTCAATTATGCTCCGGCAATAAATCACCCGCTAATGACAAACTCTACTCTCTTTCTCTTTCCCTTCCAAAGCGAGTTTCCCAATCGGCAGACGCAGGAGCAAAGAAGGCCCGTGAACCCAGAGGGAGATGCTGCCGGGGGTCCGGGGGTCCGGGGGTGAGAGACGTCAGGCCCTCTAGGAGGGAGAGTGCTGCCTGCCTTCCCAGCCCACACTGCAAGCCGTGTGGGGGCGTGCACACCCATCCTGCTCCTAGACTCTCTCCATCTCTTTCTCTCTCTCTTTCTCTCTCTCTTTCTCCCTTTCATTTCTGCATAGTTTGAACACAGAGCAGGGGCGGGTAAAACGAATCCACTTAAGGAGAGCGAGGCCCACGGCATTAACACGATCGGAAATGAGCCGTGACTTATCATAGAGCGGATCTACAGACGTGCCGCAAGACTGAGAAAAGCACCGAGACGCGCTGTGCAGGAACACGTGAATTTTGGCTCCATAAAAATGCGTGTTGATAATGAATAGATAGAAACAAACACAACACACAGGCTTAAAAACACTTTTTTTCTCCCCTCCCGTAAATGGTTACATAACTAGAACTCCTTAACATTCAACTCAGTTATCTCAAACTAAACAAGAGATTACGCTACTTTGATTACCCCCACCACCCCCATCCCACAGTCTTATGAGCTCTTCCATCTTGCCATTGTCTGCCATAAAATGCCTACCTGGTTCGGCCCAAGTCAGAGAACGGGAAGAGCAGCAGTCCTGAGTTCAGGTCCAGAGTCCTCAGCGTTAGAGAGCAGCAGCAGCACTAGTGCTGTGGATCTCAGCAGGAGAGAGCTGTGTAAGGACTCACACCCTAGCACAGGAGCAGAGCGGCTCTCCGGGGCCAAGCCAACACACACACTTCCTTCCAGCCACTGACAAACTCCACCTAGCATGCTAATGTATTCCCATGCTCCCAAAACTTCACAAGGCACACTCCCCAACAACAATAACAACAACACAAGCCTCCGCCCTCCCTCCCTCCCTCTCTCCCTCCCTCCCCGTCTCTCTCCCTCTGCTCTACCCTCTACAGAGGCAGCCTTCTCCCTGAAGGACAATTAGATTATTACCCTTTCACCACAGCGCAGAGCCCACACTCACTTATCAAAGTCTAATCTCAGTAAGAGCCGGTGCATCCAGGTTGATAGCAATACAAATTGGTCTGCTGACTTTAGCCTTGTGGTGAGCCATTTTTTCTCTCCTTGCTCCCTTTTAATTACATTTCCATACGCCTCAATGTTAGGGAAGCAGCTCCAGTCCACATTCAGGTGAAACGTGTTTGGCTGCATACGAACAGATGGGTAAATCACACACTGATCTCCAGGTGAGTAGGAAGACAAGCCATGACAAACAGACTGCAGCCTGCTCAAAGCACCACTCGGAGGGCTGCGGTGTCTGGAGGTGTCGAAACCATGGGGGCAGTAAAAACCATGAAATAATGCCAGTATGCTGTTCTCATGCCAGGGGGAGGAGGAGGAAGGGAGGAGGAAAGAGAGAGATAGAGAGAGAGAGAAAGCGATAGATAGAGAGAGAGAGAGAAAGAGAGAGAGAGAGAGAGAGATAGAGAGCGAGAGAGAGAGAGAGAGAGAGAGAGAGAGAGAGAGATGAAGCGGTGAAGATTTCTTTCTTCTTTCATGTGTCTGTGGGGAAACATGTGGAACAGGCGCCCCGTCCAAGCGTTGGTTTCGGAGTTTATAGCCTCTTAGAGTCTCTGATCTCTGAGGAACACTCAGAAACCTGCTGCTGGTCAGGAGAGCTAAAGAGGAGGTGTGGGACCAGGAGGAGTTCTCTGAGGCTGAGGACTGGAAAATCACTAGACAACCCTCTAGGGGAGGCAGAGTGTATTTTAATATGAGGACGATTTGTTGTTGACCATAACAGACGTCTATGGTTACAAGTGTCTTTTCTGGGAGGAAACCAAAACTGTGACTCATGAGCCTGTGGCTCCTTGATTTTGAGGCCCATTGGCAAAACTCAAGTCCCTGTTGGCAATCTCCTGCACCTCTGGGCATAGCTGTGGGACCCACCCCTGCCGGACACACACGTGTTGACGGCACCAAAGAGGCTGGGATGGGAGCTGGCCTCCTCCTGTCAAGAGTGAGTCACAGCCTCCCACCCAAAAGTCTCACCACAATCAAGCCTGCCTGAGTCACTCTCCAGACAGATGCTCTCCCTCTCTCTACACAACGCTGACCGTTTTGGTAGTACTTCTTGAATCTACTGCCCACTGATTTCCAACTGACCTCTAGCGCCTAGCGCTTCATACCACCACAGGGGTGAGTGTTGTTCGAATACCATATTCCATGTCATTCCCCCCATAACTGCCAAAACCTCCAGAAGCCAAACAAAGCAAGAGCAACAGACCCAAACATACAGTGACTTGGCTCGGTGGACTCCGTCCCCACAGCCCCTACCACATCAGGCAGCGCTGCAGCTCCTGCAGAGGCAAGGACAATAAACACGGCGAGGTCATAAGTCTATCATTAGCGGCGGGCAGTCGGCAGAAACCCAATCTAAGAGTGGGCCCCACAGCGCCGAAAGGAAATGGATTGAGGCGTCACAGAGACAGTATTAAAACCGTAGGGGCGACGCTCTGCCAGTCCAAACAATAGCACAATTTTTATTTGGTCTAGGGCGAGAGTCAAGATGGACGTTTAGGGGGGTGGGGGTGGGGGGGGTTGTACAGAAGTCATGAAAATATATTCCTCATCACGAGCAGAGTCTGAGACTACGAGTCAGAGACACAGGAGTAACGTGATGATTAGAGACAACCTATGGCCCTGTTCTCTCACGCCGCTGTTTCTCAGGCCCTCGCTGCTCATTACTCTGAGAGCGTACAGTAGTTTCCGTCCAAAAACATGCTTTTTTTTTAGGGCCGGAGAAAAAACCTATGGGGCCCGCCGTTGCCTCGGTTTCCACACCGCAGGCAAGCAGTGGAGAAAGAGGACAACAAGACGCCTTTTGCATGATGCTGAGTCACCTATCCGTGCGATGGCAATGGTCAGTCAGCCCTACTGCTGAATGTCCTTTCGCATGATGCTGAGTCACCTAGCCGTGCGGAGGCAATGGTCAGTCAGCACTACTCCTGAATGTCCTTTGCAGTAATGAGGGCTGTGGTCGGACTCTGTGTCCTTAAACAGCGCAGATGCAGCATAACTTTGCACTCTTTAAAGATTAATAGCATTACCAATGGAGAGATTGCAACCAACTTGTACAAAGGGCCGCACGGAGACTTATAGAGAGTTCTAGATGGAATGGTTCTCAGACATGGAGCATTTTTCTTTCAGCTCGAGGCAATTTCATAACAAAATGCAACACAGAGGGCACGTCCAGCAGCCAACATATGGGGTGGGGGAAGCAGAGGTGCAGCCACGTCCTAATGTGTTTCCTCCCCTGTACGCATCTTATGTGCTGGCTCACACCACCTCCTTCAGTGGCTTGCTACTGGACTCTGAGTTTAATGAATAATTTAGCCTCCCACTTAACCTCACTTACCTATATTAACGATCACCCAGAGACAGACACTTCATTTTCCAGCCTCTTTTCGGGGAATGCAAATCAAGTCCAGCCACGCCGTCTTTCGCACTCAGACTTGCCTGCCAACGATCCGAGGCAAAGCGCCGAACCCTTCGTGAACTGTAACGCAATGCACTTATCCCAGGCTACTCGTGAAACCAGGTTATGGTGTCAAGGCAAAAAACTAACATTTTACTTGAGACGTAAGGTAATGAGGGAAACAAAATAGCACTAGTTAGGGGCTGCAGCCTTTCAGGAGTCTATACGGCAGTATGAGATATGGTGGAGAGGGACGCTTTGGCTACCTCCTGAGTGAACTGTGTGACCTGGAAAGAGTGCCCAGGCCAGAGCCTGCTTTTACCTTTCTCCGGTGTTTTTATAGCGTTCATGTGGGACATATTCACATTCATGCCATTTTTCCACTTTGCATGAAACTGCCGAGATTCGAATCTACTGTAAGGCTTCTGTGAGCGGATTACTCAATTCAGTCAACTTCCTGCATCTCTGGAGGGGAACACAGGCATAAAGAGGCCTGTGTGACTCCTTGTGTTGAAAAGGCTATGCCTACACTTAAAAATATGCAAATAGAAACAGCAGATTCAAATCAAGTCATTTTCAAAACCATAACATTTTTCAATAATAAGACTTAACGGCATTTGAGGCACAAATGTTCCCGTGCTATTTTTCTAAAGCCAAAACAGTTCCCTCTTAGTCTCCGGATGAAGTCATATCTGTGCTCAGGTGCTGTTTGCTAAGTCCCCACATCCATCATCGGGAACCAGGGCAAGTCACAAGGTCAGGGCCTGTCTGAGTTATACCAGTGGTCTGAGCATTTGTTTTTAGTGGCAGAGGTTACGCAGAGGCTACGTGTGAGTCTTATCTAAATATGGAAATAGAGATTTATAATGTAGCAAGACAGTGTGGAAACTGCCGGGGCTTGAATGATTACCCACTCGGATTCCAAATGGGGAAGATCATATATGACTAGCGTAGCACAGAGGGAGGAATGGCTCCCGTCCCATTCATTTCTTCAATAACTAATTCTATTCAGAGGAGCTTGCCCTTGGGTGATGCTGGCTTGACTGAATTCTGATTGTGATCAGACTTGCTCTCCGCGTTCTCTTTTATTTCAGCAATGGCCTCATTTTCCACCAAAGAAGGAATTGCGAAGAGGTTTAAAGGTTATGATAGATTAAGAAGTGATTTCATATGCGAAGCAGGTAAAGAGGTAGTTTGAAATAATAAACCGTAACTTCATAAAAGTGATAATCATCACATCACCGCCCAAAGCTTTATACACAAAACGTCGAGCTGTGTTCCATGGCAAGCACAATGAGTACTAAGACAACACAAAGAACGTTTGCTTTTCCTATAGCTCAGCTTCCACCAATTCAGACCCCCTCACCTTCCAATCATGCATGATACAATTTCCGTCTTCATAATCTGTTCATAGATTGATTTGGTGGAAACAGTGTATATTTGTTTAGGTGTGAGTGTCTGGCAAATGAAGCCTTAATCTTTGGGGGGGCGGTGGGGGGGGGACGCTGCAAGATAAGAGACCTGGGGAGGTCCTGTATACACACTATCACCCTACAGTTTGCAGCTTGCAACAAATAAACAACAGTGCCAACCGTTACCTTAAAATCCCTCTGGGCCCACGGGTTTGGGCATACCCCTACACTGAGTGAACCTCGCACCCTTGGTATTTCCTGAGGAGGCTGGCTACAGCAGCCCAGTGGGTAGTGGTGGGCGGCTGCCTTCCCCCGGCCTCTCTCCCCCCACCCAATCAAGCCAACACCAGCCCAATAATGGCTGCCAGATGGAGGTCTGACAACACCTTTCACTGTTTGTTTTTCTTAATGCCAACCTCACGCCCATCCCCACTACGTCACCATACAAACACACAAAGCCAGAGCTCCACCTTAAACCCACTCTAGTCAGTTCGTCTTGCTTCTCCACACTCCCCCTTAAACCCACTCTAGTCAGCTCGTCTTGCTTCTCCACGCTCCCCCTTAAACCCACTCTAGTCAGCTCGTCTTGCTTCTCCACGCTCCCCCTTAAACCCACTCTAGTCAGCTCTTCTTGCTTCTCCACGCTCCCCCTTAAACCCACTCTAGTCAGCTCTTCTTGCTTCTCCACGCTCCCCCTTAAACCCACTCTAGTCAGCTCTTCTTGCTTCTCCACGCTCCCCCTTAAACCCACTCTAGTCAGTTCGTCTTGCTTCTCCACGCTCCCCCTTAAACCCACTCTAGTCAGTTCGTCTTGCTTCTCCATGCTCCCCCTTAAACCCACTCTAGTCAGTTCGTCTTGCTTCTCCACACTCCCCCTTAAACCCACTCTAGTCAGCTCGTCTTGCTTCTCCACGCTCCCCCTTAAACCCACTCTAGTCAGCTCGTCTTGCTTCTCCACGCTCCCCCTTAAACCCACTCTAGTCAGCTCTTCTTGCTTCTCCACGCTCCCCCTTAAACCCACTCTAGTCAGCTCTTCTTGCTTCTCCACGCTCCCCCTTAAACCCACTCTAGTCAGCTCTTCTTGCTTCTCCACGCTCCCCCTTAAACCCACTCTAGTCAGTTCGTCTTGCTTCTCCACGCTCCCCCTTAAACCCACTCTAGTCAGTTCGTCTTGCTTCTCCATGCTCCCCCTTAAACCCACTCTAGTCAGTTCGTCTTGCTTCTCCACGCTCCCCCTTAAACCCACTCTAGTCAGCTCTTCTTGCTTCTCCACGCTCCCCCTAAAACCCACTCTAGTTAGCTCGACTTGCTTCTCCACGCTCCCCCTAAAACCCACTCTAGTTAGCTCGTCTTGCTTCTCCACGCTCCCCCTAAAACCCACTCTAGTTAGCTCGTCTTGCTTCTCCACGCTCCCCATTAAACCCACTCTAGTCAGCTTGTCTTGCTGCTCAACGCTCCCCATTAAACCCACTCTAGTCAGTTCGTCTTGCCTCTCCATGCTCCCATGCTTCAAAACACCAGTGGCACTTAGAGAACCTCGAAGACGAAATGCAGCAAGGGGTTTATTTTTAGAGTCGGTTGATCATGGACAGGCGGGGGTTCGGCCAAACTAAACACATGCCGGGACAACGTGCACTTGTTTTGAGATTCTTCAGATTTCCAAACCGCGGAGCCTTGTTCCAGAGTACTCGTCCCCATCATCAACACAGTATTTCCTTTTTGATAAGATTTGGTCGCTTTTAAAGAAAAGGGAGGGGGGGAGGGGTGATGCATTGGATGGCTTAACAAAGAATCCGAGCGGCGGAGCAGACATGGACATTTTTAAAAGGACCTTGCAAATGGGCACGTTCCCAAGAAAACATAACTTTGTGATTTTAACCTCATGGCAAATCGCTGTTATCAGGCTGCATTCTTATTGATTGCAACGAGCCAATAAGTCAGTGAGCTAAAAAATGATTTGAAATGAGTCTTACCTTCACCTCACATTTCGTATGGCACGTTAACCGGCACACTGCAAAAGAAGCAGAGAGAGAGAGAGACAAAAAAAATGTGTTTAGCTCCACTTTCCTTCTTGTCAGCAATGCAATTTAACATTAAATACTTAATACCTTTGCAAACATTAACATCCAACCGTGGCACTGCATAATGAAATGTGCGTGTGTGTGTGTGTGTGTGTGTGTGTGTGTGTGTGTGTGTGTGTGTGTGTGTGTGGAATGAACCAAACGAGGCTATTCAAGTGCAGGGCTGTGGCCAAGTTCCACAACTTGTTTACCCTCAGGTCAAAGTCAAATATTATTTTCTTTAAGGGCAGTGATGTTGCCCAGCGGTCTGGCCCCAGACAGCATGTTTCTGCTCACAGGCTCTGGGTTTTGTATCAGAGGGCGGTGCTCTCGCTGTGAGTCTGGAGCCTTCACTGGGCCTGAATTATCCTTTTTTTTACCCCAATCTGGAGTCCCAGCTGTCTGCAGCTCATCAGTGCGATGGCTCCCCAAGATGCTCTCTGCACCGGGGCTATGCAGGGGTGAGATGACGGGTGTGTCTGAGTGTGTTTCCTACATAAAGCACACAGCGTGTGTGTGAGTGTGTATGTGTGTGTGTGTGTGTGTGTGTGTGTGTGTGTGTGTGAGTGTGTGTGAGTGTGAGTGTGAGTGTGTGTGAGTGTGAGTGTGTGTGTGTGTGTGTGAGTGTGTGTGAGTGTCAGTGTGAGTGTGTGTGTGTGTGAGTGTGTGTGAGTGTGAGTGTGTTGCCTACATAAAGCACACAGCGTGTGTGTGTCTGTGAAGAGAGGGAGCCAGCCACACACATACTCTCACAGGTGAGGTGAGAGAACACGGAGACAGAGTGCCAGTGACCATTGCCCAGGTGGTTGAGCCCCAGGTAGGGGCAGGCATCCAAACACACACACACACACACACACACACACACGGCCACACACACACACACACACACACACGGCCACACACACACACACACACACACACACACACACACACACACACATACACACACACACACACACACACACACACACACACACACACACAGTTCCTTCTGCCCTCACCCAAAGAGGGAGGAGCCTCTCTAACAGAGGCCTTATACAAGAGCTCCTGCCCTTGTTTCCATGGAAATGAAATGTCACCACCAGCACCCTCCAACACAACCACCCACCACCCCAGACACACCCACCTGCTGGGTGGGATTGGGTTTCTGGGCAGGGAGTGGGGCGCCCAGGTCTCAGTGCTGAGTGAGTAACTACAGTGGCTGCAGCTCCATTGAAGTCTAAGCCTCTTTCTCCACGGTCCAGCCTCTCTCTCCTCTCCTCTCTCCCTTCTCCTCTCTCCTCTCTCCTCTCTCCTCTTTCCTCTCTCCACTCTCCTCTCTCCCCTCTCCTCTCTCCTCTCTCCACTCTCCTCTCTCCTCTCTCCTCTCTTCTCTCTTCTCTCTCCTCTCTCCTCTCTCCTCTCCTCTCTCCTCTCTCCACTCTCCTCACTCCTCACTCCTCTCTCCACTCTCCTCTCTCCTCTCTCCTCTCTCCTCTCCTCTCTCCTCTCTCCTCTCTCCCCTCTCCTCTCTCCCCTCTCCCCTCTCCCCTCTCCTCTCTCCCCTCTCCTCTCTCCTCTCACCTCTCCTTTCTCCTCTCTCCTTTCTCCTCTCTCCTCTCTCCCTTCTCCTCTCTCCTCTCTCCTCGCCCTCCTCTCTCCCTCACGGCGGACTCACACTGTGGCTCCAAATAGCGGTCACCGGAGGGAGAACACCTGGTGCAGAGGGTCATAAAGTTCCAAGCCCGGCTGATTCCCTCAAAAGAGGCACGAATCAAAACAGGCTTTGAGAGAGAGCTGTGTGAAGCAGGAGGCTTTCAAAGCAGAGGTAAATGGGGAATGCTTAACTCTGGAGCACGCCGCCATAGGCCCTACGTAACGCAACGTTTTCTTCCCACCTCAGATCACATTTTTGACCGTGAGTGTAATATTTATTATGATTGTCGTGTTTTTTTTTTTTACTCTGAGTCACCGCTTTAGCATCTGAAGGACTGAAAACAGCACATCCTCTCCACTTAGGGTAAGGTTCCCAGGCTCTGTGAATCAAAAAGGCCCGGGATGTGTGTGTGTGTGTGTGTGTGTGTGTGTGGGGGGGGGGGGGGGGGGGGGGGGGTAGGGGGAAGGTTCGAGGTGATTTTGGCCGGGGGGCTAACATACTTCACGGCTTCGCAGGATATTTTCATTAGCATGTGAGCCTCCTTCTGGGCCCGGGAGCACAGCGGACGGAGCTGATGCCCGTCTGACTTCCACTGAGCCGACTTCAAGGACGCTGAGACAGAGCAGCGACCAGTGCAGTCCAATTCCCTGGACAGAACGTAATGAGCAGCCCCAGAGAACAGGCTCACCCGTCTCACTCCAATTATACACATCCAGGGACATTACACATGCCCAGTGGAGAGAGACGGAAAATATTCATTGGAGATCTTTTTTCTGCAACTAAGCGGTGGAGAAAGCGACTATAAATTTGCCATGGCGACATCCTTTGAGAAGTGGAGTTGAGAAACCAAAGATCCCAGGGGAGTTCCTTTTTTAACAGCAGTGGGAAGGGGGAATAAAGCCTTTGTGAAATCTTTTGTGCAATTAAGTCGCCATATTTCAAAATGTCATGTCATTACACTGCACACTTCCATCCTCCTGGAGGGTAAACGCATAACTTTTTCCGTCACAACAGTAGTATGCATCCTTGTCAGGCGAGAATTTACATAATTGCAGCCTTCGTGGTAGGCATGTTTGTTTCATTATATTTAAGCCCAAAGTCTAAATATGCACTTGAGAGGGCTCAAGAAGAGGCGGGGGGGGGGGGGGGACGACAGCCAGACTGTTTCAGTCTTTAATTAGACAGCTCTTTATGATGCTGAAGGCTCGAAACCCTAACACGTCAGTGCCATGGAGACTTCTTCACACTGGTACATTCAAATCAGAGCTCTACTCCATGAGCCATGCAGTACATGACATCAGATGGTGCGGAGAGTACGCTCTCAGAACGCTTTTTTTCTTTTTCAGAAATTACGTCCCTGTTGCCCAGCCCCAGGAACAGACAGCGATGACAATATTGTTGCTAGGGCTAACATCTGTATAGAGAACTTGTAATGCTCCCTCTGAAGACTCTGAAGACTGGGTAAAAACAGCTATGGGTCTTCGTCCACATCTGTATAGAGAACTTGTAATGCTCTCTCTGAAGACTCTGAAGACTGGGTAAAGACAGCTATGGGGCTTCGTCCACATCTGTTTAGTGCTGAAGGAGTTGTCGGGAAATCATTCCGAACACTGCAGTCCGATTCGTCCCCTCGTTCGTCTCACACCCTCGTCTGTCCAGTCTGCGTTTCATCTCACAGGACGGTCAGAACCAGAACGCAGGGACTCCAGTCCCCATTCCCCCCCCGCCCTCCCAGTGGGGCAGACAGCTTAAACCCGCAGGCCTGTGCTCTCCAACCTAAACACGTTTCTGCACACATGAGCCATGACTGTACAAACTCTCCAGAGTACAGTGCGGAGGAGGAGGAGGGGGGGGGGGTTACAGGAGGAGAAGGAGGAGGAGGAGGACTGCCATATTGGGTGTGAAAACAGCAACTCCGTGGCCTCTGTCAGCCTTTGCCTTGTTAGGAAGTCAGGTCTTCAGTGCATAAACAGAACAGGGGCTGGAGAGAGAGAGAGAGAGAGCGCGCGAGAGAGAGATAGAGAGAGAGAGAGAGAGAGAGAGAGAGAGAGAGAGGCAGGAGGAGTGGATTAAGCCCAGAGTGGAGCGGGGAGCAGACCGGAGGGCTGTGTCGTATCTGACTCAGGGGAGGAAGAATGTTCTTGAGAAGAAGAGAGGGGGATGAGGGAGGGAGGGAGGGAGAGGAGAGGAGAGGAGAGGAGGACGGGGGGAAGGGAGGAGGGGGTGCAGGCATTTCCTCACCCTGGCCTTTTGTAATGGGTCTGGGCTCCCAAAGGGATGGGCTGGGCCTCGCTACAGAGGGAGCACAATCAGGAGACGCACACACACACACACACACACACACACACACACACACACACACACACACACACACACACACACACACACACACACACACACACACACACTACAGAGGGAGCACAATCAGGAGACGCATGGGCTGGGGCACTTCCTCCCGCTGAAACGTGCGCTCCCATACACACACACGTGTGGAGTGGATGCATAGGCACAAACATGTACTCGCACACACACACACACACACACACCCACACACACACACACACACACACACACACACACCCACACACACATACACACACAGGCAAAACCTTCAACATGATCAAACACATGAACGTGCACACACACACACACACACATCCAGCACCACCCATGGTGACTGAGTAGTTAGGTACTCCCTAATTCTCACTACCTTCCCCCTCTCTTTCAGACCCTCAATGGCAGTGGAAGTGACAGACATAAAGACACACACATGTATGTACACCAACATATATAAACACAGGCATGCACATGTGCACATAAACACACACACACACACAGACACACAGACACACACACAGAAAAACTGTACTGTCCATGGCCTTGGTGAGGGAGCAGTCTTTTTCTGGTCGAGATGTACCCTCATATCCCCCTCTTACACACACACACACACACACACACACACAGGCCTATCTTATATGCACATGTCTCTCCCTCTGTCCTCCTAAACCATGTGATTTACTCTGATGTGAAACCAACAAGCTCTCCCTGTTTCCACTTAATCCTTTACAGGGTCCCACCTGCAGACCAGGGTGTAGAAGCCAAGCAGTGCCTAGGCCTGTCCTAATCTGCAGTTGAACTCCATCAGCACGTGCCAAAGCACCCAACATGCAGCTGGCACCACCAGGGCAGGGCATCAGTGTGGGGGTGTGTGGGGGTGTTAGGGTGTGTGTGTGTGTGTGTGTGTGTGTGTCTGCTGCACAGTGTCTGAGTGCCAACGTAGTCCCTGGTTAAACAGATGAGAGCAGGCTCTGATTTATAGCCGTGTTTACAATATCTGTTTCTTCCCCCACAGGTTGCCACACACACCGTACACACACACACACACACACACACACACACACACCGTACACACACACACACACACACACACACACACACACACACACGCCAGACCCATGTGAGGCCCATTACCGGTGTTACTGCTGTGCATGGACACACACAGCCCACGGAGCGCCCAAGCAGGCAGGGCATCTGTTTCAATAAGCACCCAGCTGTCAGAGGTCCTCACATGTGATGAGACACACACACACACACACACACACACCTATACACACACTTATACACACACACACACACACACACACACACACACAAACACCTATACACACACTTATACACACACACACACCCACTCACCTATACACACACACACACACACACACACACACACACACACACACACACACCTATACACACACACACACATACACGCACACACACGCCTGAGATAAGATGCACACCACCATCAACCCACTTTAAATGTTGAGAAATTGTTGGGTTGGGAATGCCTACACCTCCTTCGTTACGCACATGAAGTGTTTCTATAGCAAATCAATTCCGTTCGCTCAGCAACAATTTTACAGTACATCTGAGTAAAAAAAAAAGTTTATTGGACAAAGAGTGAGCTTTTCCCGTAAAGGCATTTAGGGTAAGTATAATATCCTGTGTGGAACAAGTCTCAAAGCCACTAGTATGCTCATCTGGTCCACACTGTGAGAAGCAGGCAGGGCTCCAAGCTCTTCAGCCTAAGTCCTCCGTAATAATATCTGAATTTTGAGGGATTAAAAAACCCACTCCAAAATCTGCATGTAAGCACAGAATAAATCAAGAAATACATCTGTTGAAACAGCTGCTCCACTTGATGTGTGACACGGTACATCCCAATGCTGACTTGAAAGGGATGGTGGTCCATACAGGAACTCTTCTGGGGAGAGTGAGGTTAGGCAAAACTTTAGTCTCCCATGGCATGGCTAAGACTATTCATCAAATCAAAGTTTCAGGTTTGGCTTGCATATGCAGTGTCTGACTCAAAGAATCCAAATCATGGATGAGGGAAAACATGGTTCTTTGGCTTTTGGGGGAACAATCCACTGTCCTCTATCGCCCTCTAGTGGTAAATGA
>NC_137924.1:10361387-10363887 GCF_963457725.1 Sprattus sprattus
CCCTCGGTGTTCATCTCTCCCCTGAACGCAGCCTAAACAGACGGCTTTTGGTGATTCAGCCTGAGTGACATCACTTCCTGCTAGTGTTTGCTCAGCTGGCTTGCATTTTACATTTGGCTAAGGGAAGACAACAAAAAAGCCTGAAACTACTTTACTAAGGAAAGCGTGCACTGACAAAGCTAGTTCACATTTACTGTACTAACAAGAAAGTAGACTTCATAGCTGAACTCAATAAAAACACACTATAAAAAATAACAGACATTAGCAAAAATTATATAAAAGTTCCATATAACTATATTCCAAGCACAAATCCAAAATGAATAGCAAACGCAGATGAAGGCTGTTCAGAATATGGAAAACTCGCCTCAAGCCACTCTCTACCAAAGGAGACAGCCCTGTGAGTCTGTGCTGGGCTCCTGCAGACCACATGCAGAAAGGGGTATTTATATATAAAACACTGCTGAGGCCGCATTGAATTCCTAGCTGGCCAGGGAGCCCCGTCCAGAGCCAGGCCTCTTTCTCTCCTTTTCCTGTCGGGCATCCGTCCAGTCGGAATACGAAGCAGCCCGCTGACATGGCATGTGGCTGGCACATTCAGCACCTAGCAGAGGGGGGCTCCCCGACTGCCTGCGCGGAGGCCCCTGGGTGGGTGAGGAGCAACTCGGGGATGGGGCACCGGAGCGGAGCAGTGGCGCTGCCATAGTGGGTTTCCAGCCGGGCCTCGCGTCAGCGGTAATTATGTCCTCATCGTGGCACGGAAATAAAAAACGGGCCAAGGGCCTGAGATCCTAGGCATTCAGTCGCGCGGCAGGCAAAGCGGTTTTGCAGATGCTCCTGGGCCGTTGGCTGAGCCCGCGCTCAGCACTGGGGCAGATTTATGGGCTGAGTCGTCGGGCGGCTGGGGCAGGAAATCCCCGAGTCTGGTTCTCATAGGACGGCAAGTCTGGTGTGTCGTCCTCGAAGCCGTTCTCTCATGCACGCTCTCTTTGTTTCTGCTCTCTTTGTCTTACTGTCTTTCATTGTGCTCTCACTTCCTCTCTCTCCCGTGGTCAATACGTATTATTATTCTCAGCTTCACTTCTCTTTCTCTCTACCTATCTATCAATCCATCTGTCTGTCTGTCTGTCTGTCTGTCTGTCTGTCTGTCTGTCTGTCTGTCTGTCTGTCTGTCTGTCTGTCTGTCTGTGCTTCCGTTTGTCTGTCTGTCTGTCTGTCTGTCTGTCTGTCTGTCTGTGCTTCCGTTTGTCTGTCTGTCTGTCTGTCTGTCTGTCTGTCTGTCTGTCTGTGCTTCTGTTTGTCTGTCCCACTCGTCACCAGCCGTGTCTCCGTGTGCACTGATCACCTACCATCCCACGCATACATTAACAGAAGGTCAAACACAAATGCAATTATGGACCAAAACCTGGACACAGAATCACTAGTAAGACCTTCCAGGAACCTGAAGTGGGATGGACTTCTGCCAGACTGTGTTAGTGTTCTGGGTGGTGTCAACACACTTAGAGTCCACTGACCTCTGCTGCACCTGAGCTGCGTTCTACACATGGGTAGTGTGTGTGTGAAGGAACAGTGCTGCTGCTACACATGGGTAGTGTGTGTGTGGAGGAACAGTGCTGCTGCTACACATGGGCAGTGTGTGTGTGAAGGGACGGTGAATGATCTTGAACGTGATGTGGCAGCAGTCACACAACCACCCCCTTCTTCCTGCGCTGCCAGCCAGGCTATGCCTCGGCACCACCAAATGTGATTAGCCTAATCTCATTAGGCCTAAAACAATTAATTGAGCTATGCGTGGGCCTGTCCCTGCAGTGAGCGCCCTATCACAGGAGACGGTGCAGGGGGAAGGAGCCAGGCTGGCATCTCTGACGGAGATTAGTTTTCCGCCTATGCCAAATTTCAGGCTATCACCTGCTAGGGGTCTGTTTATTGCTTGGCTTTGCCTGATATGGTCTCTCTCTGCGTGTGTGTGTGTGTGTGTGTGTGTGTGTGTGTGTGTGTGTGTGTGTGTGTGTGTGTGTGTGTGTGTGTGTGTGTGTGTGTGTGTGTGTGTGTGTGTGTGTGTGTGTGTGTGCCCTTCAGTTGTAACACATAACTTGAGGAGTGCAGCAGGGAATGTCCCATAAAAGAGACCATTCAGGAATACCTCCCCAAAAAGTGCAACAGAGGGGCTATTTTAAAGCAGAATTCTTCGGCCTGGTCTTAAAGCAAATGGTTTGTAACAAGGACTTTCAATGGAGCCTTAAGCCCGAGTGTATTTGTGGAAGGAATGTCCGAGTGTTATTGTACGCAATGACAAGAAGACAAACAATACCAAACAAATCTGCACAAAGACACCTTTACAAAGATTTCACAACCGCCTACCACTATTATCCAAATATTACTGTAAGCCACAGATGTTATGACTCACGTGCTGGACTAGGGGTTTTGCACATTATGCCAAAGTTCACGAATAAGTCATTACAATTATTTATTGTTGCAATGTACACATCAAAAGCTACGCTGG
>NC_137924.1:10368887-10383887 GCF_963457725.1 Sprattus sprattus
CATGCTGGTTCGCAGAGAGAGCGAGAGAGAGAGAGAGAGAGAGAGAGAGAGACAGACAAGGATTGTTACAATACTAAAGTTTTTGTTTCGATACGATATCAAGTCATGAATTTCAAAATAGAGTGTGAAAGTTGACCGGAGGTTTGAAGTTTCTATAGCATTTAAAACATTTTAAAGAAAAAATCGCTATGGAAAAAGTGGTTTCTCGCAAAATCTGTGAAAATATAGTGTGAGCGAAACAACGCCACTGGAAAAATACAAAATGTTGATTTATCTATCAGTCTGCCTTTTGTTCGGCCTCACTTAAAATAATATTGCTTCCAATAGGCGAACGCAGAAAAGAGATGGACTATAACTCTTAACCCCCACCCTGAGGTTTTTTAGCTAGCGCTTGTGGCTATCAAATCCTTAGGTAATCAATGTGTTTACTTACGTTAACTGATTGTTGTGAGAACACTTGTGATCCCCGACTGGTAAAGCCAGGGATCGGTGATGCAATAGCTAAGTGACTTGCTTTGTTGTCCGTTGTTTTTCACTGTTAGCAGAGGGATAGCGACGGACATGTTTTAGAGATATAGCATAATGGGTCTAAAGTCTGTACGGAGACACCATACACATGCATTTTATTGAGCAGAATAAAGCAGATATTTAACCAACTGACACCATGCTTACACACACACACACACACACACACACACACACACACACACACACACACACACACACACACACACACACACACACACACACGCACACACACACACACACATGGGGTTGGTTGGTTTTTCCAAAACCCCATACCTTTTCTCATACTAGAATGTGCAAAATTGCTAATCCACAGCATAAAAAATGTCAACGGTCGTTTGCACACTCCATAGCCATTGGCATAATAAAACTATTGTTGTTTTTATTGTTGTTTTCTAATGCTTATTTTCAGCGTTATACATACAGTGCAACAAACCACACACATATTTCAAATAAGCCCTGATTAATTTTATTCCACAACAACCCATGACACACAAATAATTGCCTCCTGTTTGAAATCCTAAAACAATTTACCGTTTGTAAAACACCAATTCTAGTCTTGACACACTAAAATGCTTTTCAAAAATAAGTGCTTCAAACGGCCCATGAGGGGGTTGGGTTTCCCCAACCTGCCCTCAAACCTCCTTACAACACATCTGCGCTAAAGTCGCTAAAGTCGATTGCAGGTCCTTTCATTCGAGCAGCAAATCATCAGCCATCCTCTGGTTGAAGCAGAGGCCAAGTGCTTTTCCACATTTCCCCGTGTTAACACGATTGTGGGAAAGGAGTGCGGTAATATAGGTGCACCGCTTTGTTCTTCCCATCCTTCACGTCCTTGCTACCATCTGCATCGTCCTAAAGTAGATGGCAGCTTCCAGTCCCTGGCAGCAAAGCCTTTTATCTTTCATCTTCATCCTCTCTTAAGAGGAGCGGTCCAAAGCTCAGCAATATAACATGGCATTACATAACAGCCTTTCATAGTAATTGGCATTTAAAGCATGAGCATAAAGCCTAGGGCGCTAGCTAAAGCCTATAGTGCTCTTCACTGCTGGACTGACTGAGCCTCAGTCTTACCAGGCAGCAGCATCTGCCCACGGCTCCCTCTCGTCCCCAACCCAGTGGGCCAGCCTCGCCAGACCGGATGCTCCTGATCCCAGCAGGGTGGAGCCCCCCCCCCATCCAACCCCCCCCCCTCGGAGCAGCGCTCGGCATCTGGGACGCCATGTGCACAGAGCCACCAGCAGCAGGACACACACACACACACACACACACAGACACACACACACACACACACACACACACCCTCTGCATCTGAGACGCCATGTGCACAGAGCCACCGGGGCAGCAGGACACTGAGTCTGCTGTGCTCCCTCCCATCTGCTGAGACGGCGGGGCAGGAAGGGAAGGGTGAAGCCCCCTAATTTACCTGAAAGCCTCAATCTAGAGCAATCTATATGTATATGTGTGGGTTAAGTCATCATCCGGCCCCCACACGCCCCTGTCACCACCACCCAGAGCGCCCACCACCCCTCATCTTCCCTAGCACAGGCCTAAAAGGGGGCCGGCCTCTGGGAAGACATCACCACCACCACCACCCCCACCTCCTCCTCTCCATCACTGTGTTTTCTTTCACAAGGCCGCTATTCTTCGGCTCACAAAACATTACCCAGCAGGGGCGGCTCCCCTTTGACCTCGCCCCCCTCCCTCCTCTTCCCCTCTGCCCGACCCCACAACCACACGGACACGTTCAGGATGTCTAACCCTCATCCCTCTCTCTCTCTCACTCTCTCTCTCTCTCCCTCTCACTCTCTATCTCGCTCTCTCGCTCTCTCTCTCTCTATGTCTCTCTCTCTCTCGCTCTCTCTCTCTCTATGTCTCTCTCTCTCTCTCTCCCTCTCTCTCTCTCTCTCGCTCTTTCTCTCTCTCCCTCTCTCTCTCTCTCTCTCTTTCTCTCTCTCTCTCTCTCTCTCTCTCTCTCTCTCTTTCTCTTTCTCTTTCTCTCTCCTCTTTCTCTCTCCCTCTCTCTCTCTCTCTCGCTCTCTCTCTCTTTCTCTCTATGGTCATGTGATGCAGTGGAAGCCCCCACATGGTGTTGTGTGAAATGGGATCCTGAGTGGGATGACCGGGGATTGTCTGGTGATAAGAGGATCATTAACATGGCATTGAGGAGCACTGACCATTGATCAGCGACGGAGCCTATGAATTCATTGTCAAAGTGAAAACAAATGTATGCAGAAATGGGCCCGAAAGGTTTCAGAACTGAAAATCTCCTCAGAAGGGTATTCTAGAAACACAACATGCAGGAATTCCTGGTGCGAGTCAGCCAGTTGAAAAAGAAAACAACTGTTGCAACTTCAATCGTAAATGTTAAACCTTTAATTTCCGTTGGTACACTAATACATAGAGAATAACGCCTTAACACAGCCTTAATTTGAAACACATTTTTGTGTTTCGTTTGTCATGTGTCAGGTTTTGGCCTGATTCCAGTGTACGATTACGATACGATTTTCCACAATTACATGTTTCATGACATCCAAAAAATGGTGGTGGTTTGTGTATGTGTGTGTGTGTATATACGTATATCTGGTATATGAATCTGGTATCTGCGAATGAGTTGGAAGACATCCTCTGTTGACATCATCTGAACCCTAACGTTGGCCTCTTATCAAACCATTTTCCACATGTTCACACAAACTGAGACCCCACAAGCAGAGCCACGGCGTAAGCACTGACAACTGCTGAAAACATAATGACTGTCATTTACAGAGCTGCATAGAGCTCAGTGTGATCTTGGAGAAAACTGCTCCGAAAACAAGCAAGAAACCGTTTGTGTCAGCAAACTTGGAACTCTTTCCCTGGCTTCGCTTAAAGGAGCAAATGTTGTCTGTTCATTCAAAAAGTTTCAAACAAGGACCGTAAGGAAAACAATGTCCTTCCCACATCTGAATCTAATTAGCCCGCTATCAACCCCCAGTCCAAACAATCCGGAGCACCGACATGGCCCAAACATTTATATTACGGCACTCAGGTAACACAAGGCACGCAGACGATTTATTATGATTATTGTGTTGACTCAGCTCCAGGTCCAGCTCCAGGACCCCAACGGACCACCCTCCTCCCATAAAGCCCCCCGTTCCTCAGGCCTGGAGCCCCTCACCGCTGCTCTCTACCCTGCAGAGCCCAGACTGATGACAGCCTGATACGTCCTCCCACCATGGAAAGCTGTCTGACAGAGACAGAGATCTGCTCCCCAAATGCAAAGCCTTTTTTTGTGCTCTCTATATATCTGGCTCTTACCCCGTGGCCCTGTCTAAATGCCGTCAGGGAGGACGCCCTGCTGACAAAGCATGGCAAAATCATTCCACATGCAGTTTATTATGGACGGGTGAATGGGCAAGGGGGAGAAGGGACTGTCACGTTCAAGAAACTAAAAATGTATCCAACAAATGAACAAAACAGGTGAATGTGCCTGACTGCCTGAAAGTAGCAGAGTGCAGCTACGAGAGCCTCATCCTCTACTCCACTTCAAAGTTGCAGCCACGACTCCAGCCTAACAATGCCCTCACACACACACACACACACACACACACACACACACACACACACACACACACACACACACACACACAACACACACACACACACACACACACACACACACACACACACACACACACACACACACACACACACACACACACACACACACACCCACACACAACCCTCCCCCCAAAGCCACACACACACACACACACACACACACACACACACCCTCCCCCCCAAAGCCACACACACACACACACACACACACACCACACACCACACACACACTCCACACTAAACCCTCCATTGACCGGATGGCTCTCCAGTCCTCATTCACACGCTGTCTGTGGCACCAGGGTGAACATAAATCCCCTCCTTGAAGCCGTGGCCAAGTAGAGAGCAGAGCGGCCACTCCGTCGGTTCCCACAATGGCCGTGTCACAGGCTAGGGCGCTCGCACCGCCGCTGACTGAGGAGCCCGCTCTCCAGATCAGTGTTTGGACAAGCCCCGAGGCATTGTGAGAGGATGTCAGCCGACGCTCTTTAAAACAAGGTCCCTTTGTCCCCGCGCAGGGGAAGCGTTGGCTTAAACTTTAATTGGAGGTCTTGACAGTGGTAGCCATGGCTGTTCGAAAAAGGGCTGAGTCAATCCTCCGAACCTACATATTAACATATTAACCTAATTGTTAGCATGCTTTATCAATATATCAACTGTGCCAATGGAAACGGAAAGCTAGTGAAAGACAAACAAACGTTTGTCTTCAAGACAATGGATGAGACTAGACGGTTGCTAATGTGAGGGAGGATCAGGGTCATGTTTGGCGTATCCAACCCAGTAAAGTGAAAGGCAAGAGGAGGCGCATGCAGGCCTGAGCGCAGAGATGCGGGACGCATTAGTGGGGTGGGACGGGACTGATCGGGTCGGCACTGAAGGAGAGAAAGGTGGCCCGTCATCGCCTCCCTACCCCTCAGCTTCACAGAGGGGAGCAGGAATGTGACCCCTCCGTCCGAGGGCCTCACGTGGGACCGTCACCTGCTTTTCATTTATGAGAAAAATGCACCTCAGGCATTCAGGCAATTCCTCTCTCTATTTCTCTTTCTCTTTCTTCCCCCCCCCCCCCGCCCCCTTCCTTCTCTGATCCTACATCTATTCAAAATGCATTGGAGTTCACGGTAAAGTATTCACAGGAGGAAATGACTCAAGTCATTTAAAAGTCAAGCCGGGAGCCAGAAATCCCTCTCTTTACACGAGCCATCAGCATCCATAAAGGCAAATAGAGCCGTCGCCAAAGCCAGGGGCGCCGGAGCAAAAATATACGTTAAATCTGTCCAAAGCATATGCCCGATGACTCTTTGATATGAAAACCTCATATACTGTATCTTTGAAGTTTGGATTGCTGCATGGAGTTCCCACTGTGGGCAATCAAATAAAATGGTCCCTCCTGCAGGCAAAAGACATTTTTCTTCTTCCACTACCCAATCCTTTGGGATTTTCGTACTTTCTAAAAACACATTGTTTTATACCCCTGCCTTCAATTTTTAGTTCACCGTTAAAGGAGCCAATAGATCTTCAATAGATTGAACTTGAGGGCCTATGTAGTAAAATGTGATGAAACATGCCGCAGCAGTAGTAGATTGGAATGTTATTGTTGATGAAGATGACGATGATGATGATGGTGCTGATGATTGCTACTTTTTGGGCCTGGCAGATGTTGAACTTTCCACATGCATGACAAATTCTTCCAGAAAAATAAAAGCAAGGTCATATACTGTGAATATTCCACGCGCTCAAAGCTCGGAACAGAATTTCACAGGGGCGAAAAAATGCAGATTAAATCAAGAGTAGGCGTCCAGTTTCATTACACTGCAATAATGGTATTTCATGGCACATGCAGGGTTTAGAAAACCATGTCCAATGCCTTAATCACAACCATGTACGCCAGTTCATAAAAGTTCAAATGTACTTAATATTGCTAAACATCTCCAAAATCCCACCTTGGCTTGAGTGCATGTTGATTCCAATTCAATTCAATCTGATCTCAAGAGCTGGGGGTGGGTATGGTGTAACAGCTCCTTCTCACTGAACCCAGTGGGCATAAAAAAATCAGATTGTGCAGTGATGTTGAGTAAAAGAAAGATCAACAAAGAGAGCCTTTAAGCTGTCTTCAGAGTGAGGATCCCACGGACAAAAGACTATGGCATCCCCTACTGCCAATGATTTACACATTCCTGAAAACAAAAAGTAGCGTGGAAGCAAAAACACTGTTTTGTCTCCAACGTAGCTCTGCTTTGGCCTTTATTGTTGTAATATGATGAAGACCGAAAAAGCCACAACGAGGAGGAAAGGCTCTCCAAAACATGAGCCAGACCTCCCTGCGTGGCGCAGGTCTGCCCCGTAAATCAGACAGCACCGCTCGCCAGCGTCTAGCACTACATTAAGAGTCTCCCCCAGAGGTCCTCCAGGGCCCATACACCTCACACACACCCCTATCAACACACACACCCCTCTGGGGCACAGCTGGGACTCTACAGTGTTATATTAAAAATAAATAACGACGTCCACAGGTTGTTGGGAACATGGAGTCACCCAGTGCGTGAGACAGAGCGTGGGTACACTGTCAGCTTATTAATGGAAGAGCCAGAACTACGCAGTACAATATGAGGCTCAATCTCAGGGGCGGCACGGCCATGAATAAATGCTTTGATGGGCTGTGCTGATGCAAGAACACGGGACGCCCGCGCCCCTCATCCTGACCAAGGTGGAGGGGGGCTGTGAGTAACTACGTCTGCATGTGCTGAGGCGCATTCAAGCCCTCTGCACCCCAGCCCCCGCCCCCCCTCCCCTCCCCTCCCCTCCCCTCCCCTCCCCCACCTCCGTCAGGATCGCTGTGAGCTCCCCTTGAGTGCTGCCAGAAGGAGAGAGTGAGGATAATTAAAGCATTGATTGGTGTGTCGGCGGCAGCAGCCAGCGAAATCCACTGTCAGACGCACACACACACACACACACACACACACACACACACACACACACACACAGGTGGGCGCGCTGCCCAGACTCTGTTATCACAGGGCAGGATCACAAGCTGTCAGTACACCAACAAGAAAAACTCTAATTAACCATGCCGACGTGGAGGTGTAATCAGTGAGCTGGGGGGGGGGGGGGGTTGGGAGACAAACTTTTATTTTTGTTCTGTCCTGCACTGTTAAATATGTCTTTGTTGGCTGAGGTGAATTTAAATCGGTGTGTAATAAGCGTGTGTGTGTGAGTGAGTGTGCATATTCAGGCTAAGTCTCTCCATACAAGGCCAAAACGGTATTGTTTTGCAAGATGGATGGAGGAGCTGGAGCAGTTAGCTCATTTTTAATAAGGCTCGCCACAAATGCACGTGCACGTTCGGGGGAAAATCACAAATGGCTCTACCGGCTCGACTTTCATACCCTAAACAGCGTGACAGATCAATGAGCTTCGAACAAAGAAAGCAAACACAGGAGGGCTTGGGTTGGGGGTGTGGGCGACGGTGAGGGGGGGGGGTCCTTCCTGAGACCCCTCGGAACTGTGGTGTAGGGGGTTACTGAGAGGGGCCAGGGGGGGCCTCAGAGCCCCAGACTCCTAATGACAAACAGGCCTCCCTCCACACCTCGCTCCTCTCTTCCTTCTCCTCTCCTCTCCTCTCCTCTCCTCTCCTCCCTCCACACCTCGCTCCTCTCTTCCTTCTCCTCTCCACTCCTCTCTTCTCCTTACCCCTCCTCTCTTCTCCTCTCCTCTCCTCTCCTCTCCTCTCCTCTCCTCTCCTCCCTCCACACCTCGCTCCTCTCTTCCTTCTCCTCTCCTTGGGTAGAGAGCCCTGAGCTGCAGCCGTCTCACCCCCCCGCCCGCCCAAACAGCACCTGGGCAGGGGGCCAGGCACCCTCATCCTGTGCTCAGTCACCTCCAGAGAGAGCTTGCAGGCCCCAGGCTTAATCTACTCCTGCAAAACTATGGCTAACCACAGCCTTCTATCCACCCTGGGATTCATCTGCGATATGAATGAATGGGTCAGAAGGTTGATCCCATAGAAAACACAACACATAGAGACAAAAGCTATTTTGTGCTGAGAACAGAAAATTAACTTATATATATATATTAACTTATGAATACCCTGGAATTATGACACAACAGACGTATGCACCGCAACTCTTCCAACTAAATTGCAGGTGGCAAGAACATGTTTGCAGGATTCCATTACACTGACTCATACAGACATTCGCTCATAAGATGACGCATAAAATAAATTCCTGAGTTATGCACAGTTCATCTGGTCTGAGAGATGAGTTCGTTAAGATCTTGTTTATCAGAGATCGTTTGCATCCCCGTTGTTGTTTCCCATGGTGACTGGCACTCTAGAACAACGCTAGAACAATGCTCCCAGTTAGAAACGCGCAGACAGCCTACGTAACCGAACAGACGGGAACAATCAGCAGACGTTAGATACAGCGAGTGAGGAGCATGTGCTCAACATCGAAACCCACTCCCCGTCCACCCCCCCCCACCCCCCACCCCCCACCTACATAAGCCCCGGCGTGCAGTGGCTCTGCCAAGACCTAAATGAAGACCCGATGAGTGACAGGAACTGACTCAGAGACCCAGGGGCCTGTGCATCTCCTTACACCCTCCTCAGCCAACACACACACACACACACACACACACACACACACACACACACACACACACACACACACACACACACACACACACACACACACACACACACAGGTTGTAACACACAAGCCTGCACCACAGGTCTGGAACAGCCTGCCATATATCTGTCCTACATGGGATGCTGTGCAGCATTAGCTCTCCCTGCAGGCTCGTCACACAGATCAGGAAGACCTTACTCAGAGGCGGCAAAGAGAGAGAGAGAGGAGAGAGGAGAGAATGTGTGGGGACGTCAGCCAAACCCAAACTATACTTCATAGGACTATGTGGAAAAGCCCTTGTGAAAGACTGATGTTGTAGAAGATTTATAATGACCCTCCCTCGACACTACATATACTACGATGGCTCTTGACGAAATCTGGAGAGGGAGAGGTAGGGCATTGTGGCAGGGAGAGGATTAGAGGGGAAACAAAGGGTATGGTGCAAGAGCAAGAGACAAAGAGAAAAGAAAGAGAGAGAAAGAGGGAGAATTCAAAAAAAGAGTGGGAGAAGAAAGGGCCGAAACACGCTCGGACAGGAGACATTCCAGACAGCAGCTCCAGAGAGCGGTGGGGGAGAACAGGGCCTGTCTGCCCAGTGAAGCGTGCAGAGGGTCGGGCCTGGGCCCAGGGAGGAACGGGGGGCCAGGGCAACATTACCCCCATAAATCACCTCAACGGGGTTAAACGCCCTTTTATGTAGTGTGAGCGGGGTGGCAAATTCTACCTCTTGGGCTGTCAATCAAGAGTTTCACTTTTCCACCCTTTCCGTCCTGCGGTATGCTTGTGCCAGGCCATCCAGCACACTCACACTGAGATAGGGAATGTCGTCCTGACTGAGCAGACCGACCGGGGCTCCTTTCAAGATCTGCTCCGACCGACGACTGCCAGTCGCATGGCAAATCCATTACAACTGCAAACATTCGCCTATGTAAATCCAGATGTTGCAATTACGAGCCTTTTGCCAATTTTTCTGATGTTCCACATCTGCTGCTCTCCCCCCCTCTCAGATCAGAAGGTCTCTCAAATTTGGAGGCACAGGGCACAGGGTCCAGTTTATGAGATGAGATTCCAGATGCCTGATTATCGTCTTACATTTGTTCCCTTTGTAGAACATCTTACATTAGTTCCCTTTGTAGAACGTCTTACATTAGTTCCCTTTGTAGAACGTCTTACATTAGTTCACTTTGTACAACCTCATGACAAACAGTCGATAAAAAGCATATGTAACCTCAATATTAAAATTCACTCATTCACTCACGCTCTAGTCGTGTACAGTGGATGACAAAAAGACAATGCAGGGCTAAAGAGACTGACTTTAACAGCAACATCGACACCAAAAAGACCCAATAACACAGAAACCCTCAGACATTATGCAACTCCGTCACTGTAGCAGCTCATCTGAGTCCACCCTTTGAGGAGCCACTTGAGCTCCAGTACCCAGGCTTCAGTCATTGCACAACCCCCATTGACCCCGCCGCTGAAAGAACACAGAGTTTCGTTTGGCCGGACCGGTCCCATCAGTCAGCACGGCGCAATCGGAGACCCCTGGGATGGGCCCGGCACAGTCCCAACACGTGGCCCCGGGCCCAGGAGTCCCCCTGAGTGCCAGAGCAAAGCCAAAACAAACGCGGAGAGAGGCGCTGCTCGGACCCTCCTGTTTGCGCCGGATTGATTTACTGAGGGGGTTAATGGACATTGATCATTCCGTTAAAGCTCCCTGACCTCTTTGTCAATGCAGGACGTTTAGTGGACAGGTCAATATTTACTTTAGCCGAGTGGCAGAAGGTCTTCTGTGAGCAACACCTTCTCTGTCTCCCAGACACCTTGGTGTAGGCAAAAGTCTAGAGCGTAATGGGCATTTGCCAAATGTAGTGAATATGCTTCCAAAAGTGTACAGTGCAATCACTCTCAAACTTGAACTCGCTCTGTGACTTTATGGGCACTTTTTTCACCTTGTCTTTTGTGCTAGAAAATCACCTTCCAACCAGTTTTAGAGTTTCATCTAGCGCATCAATTATTCAGGCTGTTTTTGAGGAAGTGCAGTCTTGGGTTCTTGAGTTGAAGGTATTGGATGTTGTCCTTTCCCTGCTCTTTGGCTCCACTCTCTTATGACATCTCCTGCTTACTCAGCGCTCTCTGACTTTCAGCTCTTTGCACTCAAAAAGTTCAACCGGTCATTTCCACACCAAAATGTCCCCTCTCACCACCCGTAGTCAATCAAGTCAATACAGAGACCCAGATTAGAGCCTCACGTGTAAAGGCATTTCCTAACTCCTCTCCCCGAGTCAAATCAATCCCATCTGCCTCATTGAGGATGCCTGTTTCCTACATCTATGCCTTCACATCGAATCACATTTGCAGCTGTAAAGACAGAAGCTTTTCATCTCTTGGCTTGTCACAGTGGGCAACCAGGTCTCCCAGTGAGAGTGGCAGGGGGATTTGACCACCCATTAGCCTGCCCATGCCTTGCTAACAAAAGCCCCACCAAAGCCCACTAAAGAGACGCTGGAAACATTCAAGCCTTTCAATCCAGTCAGTCAATCAGTGATGGGAGGAGGGACTGGGCAACTCAACTGAGGGAGATTTGGGATCCTTTTCCACTCTACTCCGTAGCAAAGCTAGAATGCTAATTAACTAAGCACTGGGGGTCAGAGGAGATCACCCCAGCCCGTGAACGGAGAGCAGAGGAGAGGACCGGAGCGCCAAAGGTATAGGTCCCACACGGCCGCCATTCAGACACAGGGGTGACCAAGAGAGACACACACACAGTGCGGTACTTAGAAAAGACGGCCAAAACACACAGATTCAATTATCCCGAACAGAACAGAGAGAGTTCTGTGGCATAACTGCATGCCAGGTTGGACACGTTGAGAGAAGAAAGAGATGCTAAGTTTCCTTAAACTGTCAACAACACAGACGGGGAACTTTCTTTGAAATTGTCTCTTTGAAAAAGCATATTAACACTAAACATGGTACTTCAATATCTAAAGTGGCAATAATAATTTACTTTGCCAAGTAAAGCAGAGCTCTCTTTCTTTTCGGGACCCTTGCCCCTGCACCCTTCTCCACCCCCTCGCCTCCCCCCCACCCATGCATCCTCACCCCCCCCTCTCCATACGTGATGGAGCAGACACCCCCCCATGCTCACCCAGACCATGCAGGAGAGGCAGACCCAGGTGCGTGCCCGGCCGGCCAGGGTGGCGGGCAGGCTGAGGGAGACGGAGGGCATCCTGGAGGGATGGATCAGGCACGCTGCTCTGGCTCCTCGGCTCCCGGGGAGGGATTCCCAAATATTCCACACGGAGCTCCGCACCAGCTCTGCAAATCCATGACACGTCGAAAGACAGGCAAAGATGAACTGCTGGAGCTGCTAGTCCTGGTACCGCTTCCTTCTTTCTCTCTCTCTCTCTCTCTCTCTCTCTCTCTCTCTCTCTCTCTCTCTCTCTCTCTCTCTCTCTCTCTCTCTCTCTCTCTCTCTCTCTCTCTCTCTCTCTCTCTCTCTCTCTCTCTCTCTCTGGCTGTCTGACTCTGTGTCTCCTGTCTTCCTCGGTGTGCACTCTCGCCTTCTGCGACTGGCTCTGTCCCTCGCGCGCACACACACACACTCTAATGCTGTCTGAGGGCCTCTCTCTCTGCACTCTCTCGCTCTCTCTTTCCCTCCTCTGAGAAACTCACAAAGCTTTTGGGGTCAGGCAACTCAACTCCACAGGAGCGAGGGGGAGGTGTCTAGAAGGGGCCTTCATTTATCCCCATCTCTGCCCCCCTACCCACGTTCTCCCTCTTAGCTCCTCCTCCTCCTCCTCCTCCCCCCTCTCACTCTCTCTCTCCTCTCTCTCACACACTCTCTCTCTCTCCCTCTCTCTCACACACACTCTCTCTCTCCCTCTCTCTCACACACTCTCTCTCTCTCCCTCTCTCACACACTCCTCTCTCTCCCTCTCTCTCACACACACTCTCTCTCTCCCTCTCTCTCACACACTCTCTCTCTCTCCCTCTCTCACACACTCTCTCTCTCCCTCTCTCTCACACACTCTCTCTCTCTCCCTCTCTCTCACACACACCTCTCTCTCTCCCTCTCTCTCACACACTCTCTCTCTCTCCCTCTCTCACACTCTCTCTCTCTCTCCCTCTCTCACACACACTCTCTCTCTCTCTTTCTCTTACTTCATTCTTATTTTCATACACTTTCTGCACCTCTTTGCCTTTCTCCCTCTTAGAATCTTTTTCTCTCTCTCTCCTCCCCCATCCCTCCGTCTCTAGCTTTTCTATGCATGCTCGCTCATGTCTGTGCTAATGTCACTTTAATTTTTCATTAACTCTCTCCTCCTCCTCCTCCTCCTCCTCCTTCTCCTTCTCCTCCTCTTCCAGCCGACCCTCTCGCTCATGGCCTCTCTTGTTCCAGAGCTGCCTGCTGAGATCCACCTCTCCAGAGAACAAACTCACAAGTCTGCAGACGATGCATCTGCAGGTCTATTTTCAAAGTTATGACCGACTACATTCATCTCAGATATAGCACTTCATCTGTATATTTACAAGCGTGTACATCTGTGTAGGTCCGTAAGTGTGTGTCTCTGTGTGTGTGTGTCTGTGTGTGTGTGTGCACAACTTTCCTTATTATTAAACCTTCATCCAACAGTAATGAGCTGCATTGTACACTCACGACAATGAGCCCTGGCCTGTGAGACGGACGTCTGTAAACAAAGCGTAACAATGCCGTTTCATTAACTTCCCTCCATCCATCAAGCCCCTAAATTGGTTGCAGGAGAGGAGGTGGTCTGTCAGGGGGAGACCAGTGGTCTGTCTGAGGGTCTCCCCTGCCTGTCTCTCACACCCTCCCTGGGTAATGTCACTAATCCCTGGTATTTCCTTCCCAGGAGATGAAACAGCTCAGGGGCCAGCCCTGCCTTCTGACGGACCTCTCATTAATCTCCCCCACCCCTCATACACACACACACACACACACACACACACACACACACACATGCCCCCCCCCCATTAACATCCTTCCATTAGCCCAACCAAAACATTTAGATGGCAAAGTGAGGGGCATTTGTAGGGCATTAATCTGCAGAATGATAAAAAGGACAGTGGTGATGTACAACGTCTTGCAGGAAATGGACAATGCCTTGATACTTGGGATACCCTGAACCGAGGAACTTTTAAGAACCACAGGGACCAATATATGGGACCATGCTTTTTCCTCCAAGGCTCAAAAGTCACTGCTTTAAAGTAACACTATGCAACAATTTGATACTTTTTGAGATATGGTTTTATAGGAAACTAGTTTAGGTACCATCCTCAAATTCATTTTGATAGCATATGGTCATGTAGAGGACAGATAAACACATGTGTCTTCCCCACTAGCTTTCCAGGATATGCCCTAAGTAGTTCTGTGTAACAAGCAAAAATTGAAGAAAAGCTTTCACACGCATGATATTGCCAGCTAACCTGCCCAAAGACACCAGTTAGTGTGTTGGCAAGCTTATCAATGTCAGCTTGGCTGTTTTTGGTGTTAGCGAGGTTTTTGCATGCCTTTTAGGCAGTTATCTTACTAGTTTTGAAACAGAACTCCGTATTGCTGCTTTAATCAAATGAAGCGATCTGAGATATCTTCATTTCTTACTTTCCCGGAGAAGAGACAACAGCAAGCCCCAGAGCTGTAGGGATTCTGTGGGATCACTCTCCCCTGACCGGAGCCCATCTCATCTCACGGGGCTCTCGCATACACACACACACACACACACACACACACACACACACACACACACACACACACACACACACACACACACACGCTCTCGCAATCACAGCCACGGCAGGCAGAGCCGCTCCGCTGCCATGCTCCTCTAATCAATCCCTTTATGAGTGCCGCTGCAGTCAATAGGCCCTGCTATATATACACACGCCAGCAGCGAGCTGAGGATGTGCTTTCACAGAATTCTATTTCCAGGGGCCAGGAAATCAGATGAGGAGCAATACAATACAGCAAAGTGTCCCCAGCCCACAGGACCGCCCGCACGTTAGAGGAGATTGGGGTCAGAAGCAGGCGAGAGAAGAGAGAAAGGGGACAATAAGGAGATGACGCAAGGAGCCGTCTCTCAGCCCCAGATCAAAGAGCCGTCTCCAGCAGAGTTATTCATATAAGTATGTATCAAAAGAGACCAAGCAATCCCTGGGCTTTACTGGAGAAGGCTAGTGCAGGGAGAGAGAGAGAGCGAGACAGAGAGAGAGAGAGAGAGACAGAGAGAGAGAGAGA
>NC_137924.1:10391387-10399358 GCF_963457725.1 Sprattus sprattus
CAGCTATCCCACCACTGCGTTAGACGTTCCACTGGCAGACCCTGTGCCTCCACGCGTCTCCAAATGAGGTGGTTTCAGGGCCTGCATCTGAGCCCTAAGCCCCTCACAGTGATCCAGCCCCCTTTCGGAGTGGAGGATGGGGCGTCATCTCAGAGAGTGGTACATCCAGAATCCGGAGCGCTGGGATGGGACACCACACCTGCTGCCAGCATATTCCCCTCAGCTCAGGGTCTCTAAGCTCTTACTCTGGGGGATGCTGCACTGCTCTCCCTACATGGGAGGAGGAGGAGGAGGAGGCGGAAGAGGAGGAGGAGAGAGCGAAAGAGGGTGGGAGGGAGGGATGGATAGGAGGGCGCGGGAGACAACACAATTACCGTGCCTTATACTGAAACAGACGTGGAGAAGGTTTGGAGGGGAAAAAACAGGAGGCATATTGGTTGCGAGTGATGTCAACAACCTGCTGATCAAGGGGAGTCAGTATGGAGGAGGATGCAGGGTTCATTCAGTGAGCACCCTCTCTCTCAGTACAGCCTCGACTTAGGCTCCAGCAAGAGGTTAATGCACTTCAAATACACTGAAAGCTCTCTCCAAAAGACACAGCCTTCGACATACCTTATAGTAACCAATACCGCTGACACAGTTATATCCATAACAAACGGTAGTTTAAATGAAATGCTGGCGAGAATAAAAATAAAAATGATCGTCTCTGACTTCTCCACTTGGCAGGGGAGTGTAATGAAGAAGGACAGGTCCGTTAGCCAATCATAATTTGGCTCTGCGGTGGCACACGTCCCTTCTTCCTCTCTCGGGGACCTCTCAGTCTGCCTCAGTAAAACCTTCATTAAGACTAAAGGGACTCTGCCATCATCCCAGACAGATATTGACCAACTCATTACGCTGCCTTTCTAAAGTGGCTGGGTTAGGGAATAGTGATTGAAAGGAACAGGGACCAACCAGTCCAGTCCAGCCCAGCTCCCCTGATTGTCCTGTGATTTATGGACACGGGCTCCTGTTTGTGGATTAATCTACAGAGACGGACCAAGACAAACACAAGCATGTAAAAGCATATCACGGAACCTTAAGATAACAAGACTATGCTGCAGAGGAAGGAGAGATGGAGGATTAGCATTGCAAATGAAATGTGGCTGCTGACAGGTCCTAGGATGGGTTCTGCTGATTTATAGCTACTCCTTTTTATTTCAGCTGAATAAAACAACCTGGCTGGCGCTCGGGCTGCACCTACAAATTATTACTTCACATGAAAGAAAAACATTTTTTATTACCAAGCACAATATTATAAATGTGCACTATTGTTTGTGTAAATATACTATGTATATATATATATACACACACACACACACACACACACACACACACACACACACACACACACACACACACACACACGCACACACACACACACACACATAAACATTTATTAAAATATTCTTATAAAGCATTAATGACTTTACCAAATGACATTACCAAATTGTAACCATCAACCATACTGCTTAATGTCCACACTACAGCTTTCATAGTTGAGTGACAACCGTTGGAAAGTAGATACATCAGTCTGCAGAGACATCTGAAAAGCTACAACCCATTTAATCAACCCATTCACCGAGCACAATGATCTCATTACCCACCATTCAACCACTTCATCTCTCGAGTCAATTTGGTTATAACAACGCAACGGCAGAGATGACTAGCCTGAGTGTGCATCTGCAGTCCAGCTACATGCTAGCCTGGCTGAGGCTAGCCACTGAGTGGAGCTGAAGCGGCTGTGGATGTGAGATGGAGACCGGTGAAAGCTGAATGTGCACAGAGGCATCTGAGCCGTCAGGCTGGAGAGGCCAGAGAAGATAGAGAGGCTGTGGCCCTGTGCCACTACCAGGGTCTGCTCAGTGGTGTAGTGGTCCTTGGAGAAGTGGGTATACTCTTATTTATTTTTTTAAGCAGCCGATACAGCACAGGATAAACGCCCTGTTTTGAGAAGTGGGTATACTCAATGCTGACTGAAAAATATGGGGGTATACTCCATATACCTGCGTATACCCTGGACTACACCACTGGCTAGAGGGGATAGAGAGGCTGTGGCTCTGTGCCTCTACCAGGGTCTGCTGCTCTCCTAACAGTCCTCTGAGCAAAGCCACAAAGGCCAGGTCAAGTGCAACAGAACCCCAACGGTGTGCATTGTGGCGAGGGTGTTTGGAGCAGAAAACTGAATGATATATTACCCCGAGAGCTCTTAAAGGGGCACTGCATAATGGCCATTCGCTCTTGTTTCAGCTCGATTTCAGAGAGGTCCCTGCAGACTCGTAAATTTCACTCCGCCAAAAAGTGTGCGTCAACTCCGGTGCCTGTATGAAAACACATACCCTGGGAGCTATGAGGAGGTTGGTCAACCTCACGCCTGTCAGTCATAAAACTGCACAGGATACGGCCGTTTGCTCTTCATGAGCAGGAAATGAGTGGAGAGCCAGCAGTAAAAAAAAAAATTAGAAATCTGTGTGCGGCAGCCGAGATAAGCCCCAGTTAGGGTGGATCTCCCATTCATCCTGTTTTGTTGACCTGGAGTGGGTTTCAGGGAACAAGCCATGCAGAGAGAGAGAGAAAGACAGAAAGACAGAGATAGAGAGAGAGAGAGAGAGAGAGAAAGAAAGAAAGCAGGAGAGAAAGAGAGAAAGACAGAAAGAGGGTGAGAGAGAGAGACAAAAAATGGTAAGAATGGTTATCTCCAGTGATGGCATCAGCGATGGAAAGGAATTTGCACAGCTGATAACGGAGTGAGATATAGCTGACAGGAGGCCTCAGAGAAACACTGTGTTACAAATATGAGACTGCAATCAGCTGGGATGGAATGCAAAGGAACTGCAGCCTTTGATAGGTAGACACATCACACCAAGCACAGTGCAAACAAGAATAACACACAAAGAACAACAGAGAGAAAAAGAAAGAGCCTAACAGACAGAGAGAGAGATAGACAGAGAGAGAGCCTAACAGACAGAGAGAGAGAGAGAGACATAGAGAGAGCCTAAAAGACAGAGAAAGAGATAGACAGAGAGAGAGATAGACAGAGAGAGAGATAGACAGAGAGAGAGACAGACAGTGAGAGAGCCTACCAGACAGAGAGAGAGATAGACAGAGAGAGAGATAGACAGAGAGAGAGACAGACAGTGAGAGAGCCTACCAGACAGAGAGAGAGATAGACAGAGAGAGAGCCTACCAGACAGAGAGAGACTAAGAAACAGACACAGAGCGAGAGATTAAGCCTCAGAGATAGAGAGACGAGGAGAGTAAGATAGAGAGACGGAAAGAGTAAGAGAAGGGGGGGCAGATAGAAAGAGGGGGAGAGAAAGAGAACGCTGCCCAGCAAGCAAGCCTCCACAGGCCCTATACGGGCCCCCTTAGGGCTGGCACAAGGGCCCTTTGAGGGCTGCCCATGCCGGGCCCCTGAGCTTTTGCTCATTGGCAAAGTGCCGGCCCCTCATTGCTGGCCCTGCGTTGGCAGCCCTAACACAGCCCACAGGAGCCCTCACAAGGCCCACGCAGGGCCCCTGAGCTTTTGTTCATTGGCCAAGTGCTGGCCCCTCAGTGCTGGCCCTGCGTGGGCAGCCCTAACATAGCCCACAGGAGCCCTCATTAGGCCCACACGGAGCCTGCACTCATTTTTGGCTCATTTATTTATTGAATATATTTATATATAATAGTAAAACATAAAAGTGAAAGTAAAAAACTGGCACACACACACACAAACTCTGAATTTGATCTCTGCATTTTACCCATCCAGGGTAGTGACTCACACACACTCTGAATTTGATCTCTGCATTTTACCTATCCAGGGTAGAGACTCACACACTCTGAATTTGATTTCTACATTTTACCCATCCAAGGTAGTGACACACACACACTCTGAATTTGATCTTTGCATTTTACCCATCTAGGGTTGTGATACACACAGCACACAGTGAAGTGAAGCACAGCACATTTTTCCTGCCGCTTGGGGATTGAACCGACGACCTTACGCTTTCCAGCCCAACACCCTTACCAGTAGTCCACGTGAGCTTTGTCCACCCAAACTCAAAAGTTATACGTTTTCTACCTCGGAGTTTGGTTTGACAAAGCTCAATAATAATAATAATAATAATAATAATAATTCATTTTTTTATAGAGCTTTTCTGTATACAAACACACATACACACACACTTGTATTAATAAAGTCTTTAATTTGAATTCCTTTTGGCTATTGTACATTTCTGACTATACAGATGTTAGTTATGCTGTAACTGCATCCATTTAGATTTGCAGAACAAACACTTTCTATTTTTTACTATCATATATAAATAAATTCAATAAATAAATGAGCAAAAAATGAGTGCAGGCTCTGTGTGGGCCTAGTGAGGGCTCCTGTGGGCTGTGTTAGGGCTGCCAACGCAGGGCCAGCAATGAGGGGCCGGCACTTTGCCAATGAGCAAAAGCTCAGGGGCCCGGCATGGGCAGCCCTCAAAGGGCCCTTGTGCCAGCCCTAAGGGGGCCCGTTAGGGCTGCCCACGCAGGGCCATCACTGTGGGGCCAGCATTTTGCCAATGAGCAAAAGCTCAGGGGTCCTGTGTAGGCAGCCCTCAAAGGGCCCTGCGTGGGCAGCCCTCAAAGGGCCCTGCGTGGGCAGCCCTCAAAGGGCCTGCGTGGATAGCCCTCAAAGGGCCTGCGTGGGTAGCCCTCAAAGGGCCTGCGTGGGCAGCCCTCAAAGTGGGCAACCCTCAAAGGGCCTGCGTGGGCAACCCTCAAAGGGCCTGCGTGGGTAGCCCTCAAAGGGCCTGCGTGGGTAGCCCTCAAAGGGCCTGCGTGGGCAGCCCTCAAAGTGGGCAACCCTCAAAGGGCCCTGCGTGGGCAGCCCTCAAAGGGCCTGCGTGGGTAGCCCTCAAAGGGCCTGCGTTAGTAGCCCTCAAAGGGCCTGCGTGGGCAGCCCTCAAAGTGGGCAACCCTCAAAGGGCCTGCGTGGGCAACCCTCAAAGGGCCTGCGTGGGTAGCCCTCAAAGGGCCTGCGTGGGTAGCCCTCAAAGGGCCTGCGTGGGCAGCCCTCAAAGTGGGCAACCCTCAAAGGGCCTGCGTGGGCAACCCTCAAAGGGCCTGCGTGGGCAGCCCTCAAAGGGCCCTGCGTGGGTAGCCCTCAAAGGGCCCTGTGTGGGCAGCCCTCAAAGGGCCCTTGTGCCAGCCCTAAGGGGGGCCATATGTGGCAGCCCGCACAGGCCCAGCATGGGTTTTCTGGGCAGCTTAGACTTTGTTGGGCTATCCGGTGACAGCCCGCAGTGAACCCAAAGCTGCAGGCCCTGCTTGGGCAAGCCCACACCGGGCCTGTGTAGGACTGGTGTGGGCTGGCCCTAGCCCACAGTGCCCACACCGGGCCTGTGAAGAATTGGTGTGGGCTGGCCCTAGCCCACAGTGCCCACAGCCTGCCTGCATGGGGCCGGTGGAGGCTTGCTTGCTGGGTGGCAGTGTGTCAGACGGTGAAAGCATGGGCTTCCTGTGCTCCTGGAAGAATAAACAAAACGTTTTCATCCCATTCTCTCCGCTGGCTCAGGTGCTCCCGGCCTGTTCTGGGAAATCACGGGAGAGGCTTAGTCATTGTCCCCGGGTCATTGTTTCTGGCATAATGGGGGCTGGGTTGGGGGGGGCAGGGGTTGGAGAGAGATGCTCGTGTTTTGAGAGGAGGCCAGCATAAGCAACTGCAGCTGGTGGCCGAATCAGAGCACTGAGCTGGCTGTTCTGAAGTCATGGCCGCCTGCCCTTAAAAAAACGGCTGTCACCATCACACCCGCGGCACTCTATTTCAGACCAGCCCCGCCAGTGTGCGTTTAGACACTTGATAACAGGACACGCGGTGCAAACTCAAGGTCGCGCTGCATGTTTTGTGCAAAATAGGCTGAAACTCAAATTTCTGGCCAAAATGAAGCCAGCTGTTTTTTGGGTTGTTTTTGTTTTTTTTTCGTTTAGGGGGGGGGGTTGGAAGAATGTAAGTGTTGTCTTAACGTCCTGGAGGATACTGCTATCATTTCTCATAAAGTTTAGCCGCTGTGTATGAGATGAGATGAGGCCTTGTCTCCTAGAAAACCTGGAAAATGTACTTGCAAAAGGCAAGCTTGTACAATCCAACATGGCTGTAAAGGTAGATTTAGGTAGATGAAGAGTTCATGTAGATTCAGCATGTACGTAGATGTACTCATGGAGCACCCATCATTGCACAGTAACAGCAACAAAACAAAATACAGTCGTTGCAATTTAACCCAATTTTTTCTTTTAATTAAAATCGACCCACTTGTGTGTGATGTGAAAGATTCAGAGTGCTGTTTAATGTTCTGTGGTGGAGCTGCCTCAGCGTTCTCAGACAGGGAATGTGAGTGCAGCTGTGCTTTGTGGAATGAGATTGGTTGGGCTGGAGACACATGCATGTGTGTGTGTGTGTGTGTGTGTGTGTGTGTGTGTGTGTGTGTGTGCGTGTGCGTGTGCGTGTGCGTGTGCGTGTGCGTGTGGCGTGTGTGTGTGTGTGTGTGTGTGCGTGTGCGTGTGTGTGTGTGTGTGTCTGTGAGTGTATGTGTGTGTGTGTGCGTGTGTGTGTGTGTGTGTGTGTCTGTGAGTGTATGTGTGTGTGTGTGTGTGTGTGTGTGTGTGTGTGTGTGTGTGTGTGTGTATGTGAGCTTGTGTATGTCTGAGCCCAGTAGCAGCAGGTTTCCCTTAGAAACCAAGCTGACGCGCAACAAACCACGACTCAACACTGGACCACAAGACCTGTCCGCTTATGGAAGCAGACGATAGAAGCCTTGAGCTCGAGCCACACTTTCCCAGGCCATTTTGTCAGTGCACATGGCAACGCCGCACTTCATGTTTTTTTTTACCAGGGGTGATAAAGCGTACCTCAGAGACCTTATATTCTGCTGTAATTCATGTGTCAATACAAGAGCGCTGGGTTTGGCAGGAGTCCTATGACATCATGCACCCTTGACATGCACTTTGGCTGGTTAAGCACCCCCATATGTTCCCCTCGTACGAGGCTGAACTGGAAATCATTTGAGTTTTAAGGCCCTCTAAGTGCCAGAGATGAAGTTCAGTTCTCATGCTGCAGAAGAGGGGGGCCGTCATAAAAACTCAAGCAATCTAGCCTGCATGCACAATTCCCTCCCTCTAACAGCGTTCAGATACAAAATGAAGACAGGGCACAGAGACCTTGATTACAACGCTGACGATTCATGGATCCAATTAGCCTCTCCACTCCTCTCATTGATCCCAGAGGCCATTATGCCAATTGAAAAGACTTGCAAATATTAATGCTTAGCAGAAATGCGGGAGATTAAATGGAGAGATGTCATCCCAACAAGAATCAATACCAATTTATACAGTTCCATTTATATATGAAAGAGGACACAAGAGAGAGTGGACGCGAAACACAGAATGTAAATTATATTTCCATAAAACCATAGCCTTGTAGTTAAGCTGTTTGAAGAAGTTACAGATATATGTGGGCCACCCATGTACAGCATCAAATCAGTTCACTGACAATCTAATCCCCTGGGGAATAACACCTGCCTGTCTCTCATTCTTCCAAATCCTCCACAGGAATGTCACCAAGTAAAGAGAAAAACCTTCAAACAACACTGCATTAATCCCGCGCTATCCCTATGAAATTATAACAGATTAGGGTTGTGAAAATAACAGATTTGGTAGCATTTGAACTTTGTGAACTAATTATGTTATGCTATGTGTGTGTGTCTTTAAAGTCCCAGAGGTCCATCTGACGGGAACCAAACGATGATGTGTTGCCTGTATACTTTTGTAAACACGACGGTGGGGAGTGCAGGAGCAGGAGTGCGGGGCGACCCGGAGGTCAGGAAGGGAGGATGGGCCTCAGGATTAGCACAAGGAGCCTGTCCTGTGCGGTGCTGTGAATGCGGCTCTAATTGGCCCCTCTTTTCTCCC